>NC_137543.1:109994935-110347532 GCF_963082525.1 Nesoenas mayeri
CGGTGCTAGGCTTCAGCATGTATGTATGCAAATGGCCCAGATATCAAAAAGAAAAAAAGGACTTTGAAATATCTATGCCAATGTTATTAAATATATATGATTTTTAAAGTACCCTTTTCACTTAAACTTCCTTCTTTGCACATTAATTAAATATTATCTCTAGGATAAGTATCTCTCATTGAAGATTAATGTATTATTGTCACATAATAATGGAAGAGAATGACAGAATCTCTTTCCTTAAGCACAAAAAAGAATTTATTAATACAAAGAAAACACTCACAGGCCTTGAGCAGTTCTGTCTCTGCTTCATAGAGAACCTTTCCTAGTCTCCCTTCATGTCTGGCTTCACACTAGAGATTCAAGGAAGCAATACATATATCCTGCCAGTTTAAAAATCAATCCACCTTTCAGGAGATAATTTGATATCAAGACATGATGTACCCAATATCCAAATATACATTCATTTTAATGTTTGATGCATCAAATACTCTGACATTGCCAAGTTTCAAAATAAATGGTTTGTTTTAGAGGTTGGATATGTCATATTAGCATCCACCCAGCAGATAGCGAAATAGATCAGAGAGTGATCAGGACATCAGGGAGACAGTTTAGAGAGAGATGAGAGAGGCCAGGTACATCTTGTAATGTTAAAAAAAGCTTGCTAGCAAGAAAGAAATTGTATAAATAGGTCATTGCAGCCCAACTAGGAAAAAAAGAAAAAAAAGTTTAATTTGAACTTGTTAGTCATCTTCTCCAGAGGCCCAATCCACGCTCTTCATTGCAGGCTATGCATTAAGCTCAGATATGTCTTACTTGATAGCACAGATAGACAGCCTCAAAGTGAAAAGATGACATCAGGCTCATGCAGTGCATTAGCTTTGAGGGAGAATCAGCACCATTTGCCATGATAAACTTTCCCTCTTCTTTCCTTCTCAGTTCTTGTTAGCCTTAGCTTGTTGTCACCTGTCCTGGTTTTGCCCTCTCGGTTCCTTCTGTAAGTGGAAGCATAAAATCATGTGGGAACAAGAGTACAGATCAACAGGTATCTGGTGCCAATGTCAGCGACAGATACCCAGACATCCCAAAGTATCCAATTCCCTCATTCCTGTCCTGCTTCCCCTCTCTCTGCCATTTCATTTCCTCTTTACCCCACCTGTGTCTGGGATTCAGTTAGCTGAACAGAAGTCTTTAGTCCCATTGTAGATACTATATTATACAATACTCCATTAGGCCTCCTGTGGCCAATCCAGAAAAAAACATCTTCCCTCAAATTCTTATTGCCATATCCTGAAAAGATCTTAACACATTTCAAATAGAGTAGATGTCTACTTTTTTCTTCAGCTGAATTACTCCCCACTTACATGAACACTTGCATGTGTTTACATATACAAATACAGAGCTGAACATACGCTTTCCTGGACCTTCATGCTCATATCCTCAGGCAAGACAGAAGTACCCACAGGGACCCCGAATAATGAATATTTTAATTAACTCCTTGAGTCATATTTCTGTCTCTGGGATCTGTTGAACCTTTATTCTGGTGACAAATGAAAGTAAACTAAACCTTCTCATCTTGTCATGGGAGATGCCATGCTGCCCCTTTTACCTCAGATCTGTCTCTAGTGTAATGATAGAAGTATGTAATCATGACTGTACACAGGTCATAACTATCTGCAATCTGTTAACTGAGGAATAAAACCAGGCCTGTATTTTTTTAAGGGTTCAATTTCTGACCAAGATATGTAGTGAATTACTGCAAAGTGGGAGTTAGAGGACACTGTGTGTTAACATTCTGCCTTCGTATTACTAGGAGGTGCCATGTAGACTGACAGTATTGGCGGCTCTGCACAAAAGGCCAGAGTGCAGAGTGCAAAAGGTCAAGAATTTTAGGATAAGAGGAAATGTCCTCAAGTTGTGCCAGGGGAGTTTAGATTGGATATTAGGAAAAAATTCTTCATGGAGAGGGTTGTCAGGCATTGGAACAGGCTGCCCAGGGAAGTGGTGGAGTCACCATGCCTGGAGGTGTTTAAAAGGTGTTTAGACGAGGTTCTTAGGGACATGGTTTAGTACTAGAGTTAGGTTAGGTTATGGTTGGACTCGAAGATCCTGAGGGTCTCTTCCAACGGAAATGATTCTATGATTCTATGAAAATTGAGGTTTGTTAGCAGAACTGCACTGGTAAGATTTCCCAGCCCCTGCGCACAGGATAGCATGGTCTGCCTATTTCTTGACATGTCTCTCATTTTTATGAACATCACCTCCACAGCCCCCTCCGAAGTGTTGGGAGGTGACTTACCTGTTTAGGTGTTTAAATAACGTCTTCTGGAATCTGCACTATAGATCTGTTAATTTTAATTGTACAGATACTGATGTATGGGTTTTATATGTGCAGTTTCTCATTATTATTATTATTATTATTACTATTATTAGCACCTACAGGGCACCACTCTACATGTTTAAATCTATATATTGTTCTTCTGGATAGTCTTGTGTTTATATCCAAGAATACATCTCTCATGGCTCCGATACACTGAAACATCCCAGCTGTCACACCTACTGTTCAAGTAGAAGCACCTGTAAGAGACAGTCACCTGTCTTTCGTCTCAAGTGAATTTGAAAACAGAAGTTGTTTATGGGCACTGTTGAAAGATGCTTCTTTGCTAAAGCAGGAAGTTTAAGAATCTATGGGCAGCACAGAGGGTAGATAAATTATAAGGTCCCCTCCATTGAACGAGAATAGCATGTAATTGACATTAGCAAAGAACACCACATTCTTCTCTACCGCATCAGAGAATTTTTGCCACAACAGACAAGACCAAAACCTGCCTGGAGACTGTGTTTGAATGTTTAATGACTGCTTAGAAAAGTTAAGATGTCGAAGTTTTCTTCATGAAAGTCTAAAGAGAATAAAACTTCCTGATGCCCAGTTCGCCAGATACAGAAGGGCAGAGGAAGCGCTGATACGGTTCTCATCTATGAAGTCGAAGAGCTGACTGAAAATGTTCTGAAACCACAATCACAAACTACGTCTTTATCAGATTATAATGGGGTGTTGGAATGGAGTACAGGACAAAATCTAGAGATGCATTTTGCCAACTTATCAGCTGGAGTAATTATTTAAAATCTGAATGTGAGATTACTCACCTAGAAATGCTGTCAGTAATAAACAGAAGCATTTCCCTGTTCAAATACCTTCATGCTTCTGTTATATACAATGATGAATAGTTAGAGCTTGGCTTATATGGAAGTTCTTAACCAACAATGTATTTCACCCTGTGTTTTGAAAATAAAATGTCACAATTAAGTACACTACAACAAAAGCCCTTTTTTTCTGAATACAGATAAAAATATAGATGATAAATATTACTTAGTCAAACTCACATTCTCATAACCTGATCCATCGATGGAAAGGGCCCCTCCTAAAATCTGTTTACTGAGACAAGTTGCACCTCTTGCCTTTTATTTCTGCTTAAAATCATATGGAGTGAGAAGAGGGAAGAAACATGAATGATGCATGCCTGATTCACTAAATCACTATGGTCTCTGGCAACAGCACAAATGTAGAAATGTTTAAATCGGCCTCATACTACCCAACAAATGATGCAAAAGGAGCCCTTGAAGAACACAGAGTGAGGAGAGATAAATGAGCATCATGTCAAGAAGGCAATTTCTCACTGAGTTTGCACAGAACATGGAAATTTGACTTCCAAGAGATAGTTAGGGAATCTTTCTAATAAATCTTCAGTCCACAGTCATTGCTGTGTCCTTTTTTCAAACCTACTTTTTAAGAGCTGTGTAAGTTATACCCTCCCCAGTGAAATGTATCAAGATATTACCAGTCAAGTTGAAGTCATTTAAGTGAATTATCTCTGTCTCTGTGTTTATATTTGTGATAGACAGGGATGGTCAAGCAGGTTTCATTTTGTGCATGTGCTGAACAGCTTTTCAACCAGTAGGGTCTTCTCAAAGCCTTGTCTTCTTTTAATGGTAACTCACAAAGTCAAAAAAACCCCACACAAAATCCCCCAAACAAAACAAAACAACAACAAAACCCAAACAAACAAATGAACAAAAAAAGGTTGAGTCTCTTCCCTGGAGAGAGCCTCTGTGCATTTTAAAAAATTATTTTATCCTCCTTTTTTTGTATAGCTGAGATATTCAAATGGTCAATAAAAAGGCAACTGTATTCATTTTCCGTAATTTTAAAGACAGGAAATTTAGCTTAGGCTTCATCAAATCTAAGGTAGCTGCTTAGTATTCCCTGTCACCGCTGAAAGAAATTGGGACTCTTGGAAATAAAACATCTCACTGATCTCAGGCATGCATTTTAGGCTGAGATGAATCACCTTGCAGAGGTTCGTCAGTCTCTACATTGAGCTGAGAGAGCTGAATGGTCGTCTACAACTGGACTTCTAATGTTAGGTGGCTAACATTAAATGTCACAAATTCCATCCACACAGCAGCTATTTTTAATGGGACTTGAGTCCTTTTGGTAATGTTATCCTTAAGCTCCCCAGGGTGGTCTCAGGGGTTCTAACTCAGATCCTGGCAGCAGCTGATGATGGCCACACAGAACTCGGCACTGGCTGACCTGCTGTATTTTTGGGATGAGTCTGGAGGCGCTCTCCATTTTTTCTCAAAATTGTGCTTCTGTTTGCTTGCTTGCTTCTTTGTGTTTCCCGAATAAATAAAGCAGAATCCCAGAGACCAAGGTAATGGTATCTGTTTGAATTATTTAAAATGTACTTAACTTTACTGATACTTTAACTAAATCATGGATAGCAATGTGAAGGGAGGGTCTTTCTGTTGAGTATCTTTCAAGTAAGATTAAGTATTCCATCTGTAGGATGTTGTTATTTAAAAATCAGTTGTGCATAAATGAAGACTTTGTGTCTCTGAGGTTTTTCTGGTTTAAAAAAAAACCTTCAAGCTTGTAGTAGTGAGGAAGAAATCTTTCCCTTTGATAGATTACTTTTTACATTTCTCTGGGCATTTGCTCTGCTGTTTTGGTTAGGACAGAAAAGAGTTGCGCTAAATCCTCAGACCACAGACCAGCTTAAAAGTATTTCCAGCACAGCTCCAAGTAGCAGATCCTACAAAGTTCATGAAAGAGTCTTATCCCGTAAGAATTTCTGCCCTAAAAAAAATCCTAATTTTCCGTTGTTCAAATAATTTTAGATACATGTCTAAGCCAAAGTGATCAACAGCCTTTTGAAGCTAGGCCATCATAATCAGTGCAAGCTTTACCAAATATTTAAATTTGTGTTTATTCCCAAATGTTATGTATGCTTAGAAGAGGAGGCCCATCCTTTAATTTTATTCCAAATATTCTGCTTTTGTTCAGAACTGAAACTCGAATGTCGCTCATGGAGTTCTCCTCATTTTTTACCACCAAAGACCATACTTCAGTCTGATTTCTGGACGTTGTCATTACGAGCCTATCAAAATAAACCCATAAGAATCAAATGGCCTTTCTAACTAGGGCACTTCAACATCCATCGCAGGGCTTGCACTGAGCGTATGGGACACAAGATAAGGTTTTTATTACAGTGTTGCTTAGTAGCAACTCAAAGAAAGAAGTTGGCATCTCCACTTTGCACCTCTCCAGCCGGTCTTCTGCATAGGAGCTGTAGCCTCTTGTCAATTAACTCACTTTAATTGGTTTCTGTTTCTTCTCTAACTATGACCCATTGGCCTTGCCTGCTGCACAATGCTGTTTATTCTTAAGCACTGGGTTTCTATGAACTTTCTATCAAAATCATCCCTTTGGAAGGGAAGATACATGATAAGGAGTTTCAATACTTGTGCTATCTTTGTTATCTCTTGTGGCTCACCATGGAACCTGAATCATCATGAAATTTGTGGTTTATATTATGAACATCTGTAAAAGAAGGAAAGAAAAAAAAAGAGCCAACAATTCTCTACCTCACTCATATCTTTTCTAAAAAAATTTAAAAATAAAATAAAAAAAACCACCACAATGATTGTCATGGATAAGAGTGCAAATTGCTCACCTCTAAAAAAAAAAGAGATTCAACTTTTTTAGGTATAAACTCATTAACATAATTCTAATGAGTGGTGGTCTTTGTTGTAAGAAATGAGAAATCCTGTGGTCTCACCCTAAAGAACATTAAAAAAACATTACTGACAGGAAATTGAAAAAGTAATATATGTCTGAATGAATATGACAACTTTTTTCTGATAGAGCAGATAGATAAATGTCACATACAAGTTTCAAAATACATTTAATTTTGCCACCACAATGGATATTCTCTTCATAAAATATATATGAATCAGGCTTGAATCATAAAACTTGACTGTGATAAACAAATGCATATTTGATAACTTTCTTCTTTTTATTTTTTTTTTTAGATGCTCATTTCTTTTTTGAGGTTACTTGTTGTTTACACATCTTTACGTTTTCATTTCTGAGCAAAGCAGCCTGGGTGACAAATCTTATGCACATTGAGCCTCGATGAACTTCCTTTTTAATCTGAGAAACGAGTTCCTTTTCTTTGGAGAGAGGGATGAGGGGGAAGGTGAGGGAAGGAAGGAGAGGCTGGTAGATGCACAGACTCTCTTAACTATCGTGTTAGGCATCCCTGAGTTGTCTGAGCATCATTCAGGATAGGGTGATGGATGAGAAGTGCACGCAAGTATTTTCAGAGCACAGCGCTGGGGGAAGAATCGCAGCAAACTGTCTTTTATGTTTTCCCCCACTGAGCAGCAGCTCTCAAACTGGGGGCCAGGATGCCCCTGTGCCAAGAGGTTTAAAAATGTTTCCCTGTTAAAACTACAGAGTAAATTGAAGATCTAGCCTCTCAACAAACACATAGAGCTGTGGGTAAAAGAGGTTAGAAAGGGAGCGTCCTCCTCTTTTGCGTTTTTCAGGCACAGGTTCTCTGGGGAAGCAAAAGGACTTGCTTCTGTGCCATTGGGGGACACCAGCGTGCCACCCATTCTGGCAGCATGATGGCTTCCGCACCCTTTTCAAAACAGAGACCACTGCAGCCTTTTCCTTCTCCAGTACCCAGAACATGGGGCTTCTAGTCCTTGACTGAGCTCTTGGGGCCTGCCCTAGTGCAAGTGCTCTTGGAGGCATTATCAGCAATGAATGCAGTGAGCTCCAGAGAAGGAAATCTATTATGTATCCAGAAGCAACCCTCAGGATTCTAGTGTTGCATTGGAATCTGTGTTGAAGAATGAGGTATAATTATGTTTTACAATCTCATTTATCAATCATTTAGTGCAAATTCCTTCAGCATGGTGAGCAAAACCAAATGGCATTTTTTTCATTGCTGACTTCTGATGGAAAAATGTCATTTAACCTAATTATAAAATATATCATTTTGACAAATATTGTTCAGTAAAAATTCAAAGTACAGTGTCTGCATAAGATTTAAATGTCTCATTTTTACATATTCTTTTGAAAATTTAGTGGGATTTTTTTTTTTTTTAAGTTTAGAAAGGTTCAAAGGAATGTTAAATATTTCCCTTTTGATCAGAATGGCTCAGTCTACCCAGAACAGATTTTCCAGATTTTTATTTCATTTTCAGTTTAACCTAAGTTCCATTTTGAAATGAAACAACCTAATTCCCCAGTTTCTTTCCAGAACTACCCACAAGTTATCTGCTCGGTTTGCATGGGGCTGCTCCGTTGGGCAGAATGGGTTCTGTATGGATGGGGAAAAAGAGCACGAGTCCCTACATTTTTCTAGCTCCAGCTGAAACCAAAGCCTGAGATAACCAGTCAGAACCAGATCTTGGCTGTGCAGGGTGCAGGTTAGCCTGAGACCATTCATAATTTAAAAAGGACTACAGGCTGCAGCTAGACCCAAACATCAGCCTGTGCCTTGTTCAAGTCCCAGGGGCCATTGCATTCAGGTCAGTAGATTTACTTCTGAGTTTCATTAGTAGAAGTCAAATCAGAACAAGGCCTGACAATATTATGCAAGCGTAGCTCCAAACTAAAATGGAGTCCAGAGATAATTGGCATGATTATCAATGAATGAGAAGCCCAGAGATTAAATCTTCCTAGAAAATATTACCTGTGATTGGCAGCAGAACCACAGCAGACCACTGAGTGCAGCAGAACCAGTGGACCATTGAGTGAAACTCAATGGCTCTTGTAGATGACTTCTGGGATACCAGTCTTTCAGTCTGCTCCTGACTTGTGAGATCTACTCTGTGATACGATCCAGGACAGTTTGCTGTCCCTAATATTGAGGTCTAAAAAGATACAGCTATTGTGTGTGTCAAGATCAAATATGTTTGCATGCTAACAACTTCACCTGAATGAAGAGTGGAGAAAAGGAACCCATTGTGGCCTAAGAGAATCAGTGGGGTAGAACTATGAAGAATAAATATTTTGGTAGTCCTTAGTACACTCAGTGTCACTATTTGGGGATATTGTGTTATCTTGGCAATTAATAATATTTCTTTTCTGTCTAGCCTCTTCCTCAAAACTTATTGGCACTGTTCTGCTATCTTTAAGCATTCAAAAGGATCAAAGAGCTTTCATCTTTTAATGCATTTTACTGTGCTGTGCTCTGTGCAGGAAGAAATATTGATACTCTTTCAAGGGCAGTTAATATATTCAGTTCTGTCTCAGAAATGAGTACAATTCCTTGACTTATAAAATTGAAAATCTGCCATTACCCACAATTAAAATGTTCCATATACAAATTATACTGTGGCATTTGCACTTCACTCATCCTCTTCTGCTGTAATTCACATACACCAGGGATTCTTCTCCACTACTGCTCCAAGATTTAATAAGAAGTGCTTTATGGAGGGTTCATATTATTGACACTTTGTTGTTTTTAAAAAAAATGTGTTACAAGGGCAGTTGTAAGTACAATATTCATTTTGACAATACTTAAAACTAAATCACACACTACAGTTGCTGTTTTCCCCTTTCATATCAGTTTTGTTCTCCTTATAGAAGGTTCCACCATTTGTAGTTTATTACCTAGTATCTTGCTCCATGGGTTGATATTGGGGAGACTACTCAAAGTAGGGCAAAGTTTGAATGAAGGAAGCACCATCTGACTGTCCTTACTAATAGTTTTAAATTCTCATATACCAAAGATACCTGTGGTTAAGGTTCTCTGGTTCCTTAGCCCCTCACTCCATAAGGAGCCTTCTCGCTTCCTTTGTACCGTTTCCGCATTAAGGTGTTACATACCAGGAAAAAGAAGTGGAATCTCGCCAAGCGTGGATTTGTGAAGCTGAGCTGGGGAGGTGCTTTGGATGTTCATGGGGAGGAACATCTAGGGTAGCAAGAGAAGGGCTGTAGCTGTTACTGTGAATGATGTCCTCTGAACTTGGGAAGGATCTGTTTTTTAGTGCAATTCGTTGAGGTCCACCTATAACCCCACTGCCACAGTTGCAAGGGTAAGTTGTGCAAAACAGTAGCTATAGGGAAATATTTAAAATAAACTGTAAGCATAAGGGTCTCTTTTAGCATTATAATTTCATTTTTTTTACCTCACCTTGTAGCCATGTTCTTAAACATTGCTCCACAGTGCATAAAAATGAGCTTAATGTATTTTGCTTTTTTATTGGGAGTTTTTCAGTGCTGATGAAGGTAAAGTAGCACCCCCTTAGTTCTTCCCTCAGGAATCTGTAATTCCAGTAAAATTTACCAGAAAGTAGAGCAGTATTATCCCACTTGCAAGTGTTGGTAGAATGCATCACAGTCTTCAGTTACCTTAACTGAGAGGAATTATGAGAATATTACGTAATATAGATTTTATTTTTTTACAAATAGGATTGTTGCTATTTATTGTCCAGCATAATCGTAAATGTAATACTGTGCTAAGACCTGGTTCTAGCATGGAAAAAACCTATGGCCTGCCCAAAGTAACTTAAAATGTAAGTGACAAATACACAGATGGAGAAGAGATCCTGGAAACCGCTGATCTCTGCCCTTATCATCCCCCTCCTCTAGAGTCAAGAAGGTGAAGGAGCTCCTCACCTTTGGTTCTCTGCAGGTCACCATCAAAAATAAATCTTTTTAGGACTGATAAAAGAGACATCATGCAAGGATAGAAAGTGTTCAAAGTGTCTGTGATTCTCCACCTTCCACAAAACTGGCCTCAAGGATCTGGGCTTTGCTGCCAGCAAAAGAGAAAGATGAAGTATTTTGAATTCATATCAAAATACATAAAGAGAAATTTCAGTATTCCTGTGTTTCAGAAGCATGTTGATTCACTACAGTAGCAATGTAGATGCTGGAGATGGGATTACCTCAGGTCCACTGCTGCGTTTAATAAGAAAATCATAGTTATTTAACTATTCCTTAAGCAAACTTATGGACCAGCTCTGAATGAAATTGATAATTAAGCTGCATGTTCTTCTCACAGATTCATAAAACACAGTCTCTTGCTGTGTCTTCCTCAAATTTGAGAATAATGTAGTTAGACATAGCTGTCATTTTTGGCGTATTTGTTTAGTTAGGAAGATCTTGAGTGTGCAAAAAATGAATCGATAGCCCTATGAGAGACTAAAAGATATATAAGACCTACCACAAACAAATGTATTTTGGCCAATGGAAAAGGAGCAGTGACTGAATGCTAGATGTTCATCTCCAAATTCAGGGACAGCTGCCTCCTCATTTAAGTGCCATTACATCAGGAGAATGTTTTGCCTTGAGAGAGATGCTAGGACCAGTCATTTGTGATACATACCATCACATGTACTAAGTATCTGTATTACAGAACTTACTATTATAACCAGAGTAGAGTAGAAGTTTAAGTCAAGCTGTGAGGATGTGAGCACAATACCTTCCTTCCCTTCTGTCATCTCAGGTGAAATGGATTAATGATGCATTTGATAATGTGAGGTGCTTTAGCCATTGTGCTTTCAAGCAGTGAAACATATGCTCCAACTATTAGCATTCGAGGAACCAGCTCAGGGTATCTTCAGTGGGATAACCACCATTGACATAAAAACCTCTACCTTTATGTGTTGGGTTTTTCTTTTCTTGATCACTCTATGTCAGCCTTATAAAAAATACTTAAAGCTCATAGGAGTACTGCCAGGGAGATAAGTAGTATTTATACGAACATATTCCAGATGATTGAATGGAGGACTGGAATTTTAGTGACTTTCCAAAGGTGAACTGATTGGCAGAGCAGCCCCCTGAACCAACAGCCATACCAAATTTCACAAGGTAAGATGGAAAAAGTCTGGCTTATTTTTGGGTGGCAAAATTTCAAGGAGGCATTGGTACTGAGGAGATCAAGCCACTGTCTTTCTGATGATTGTATGACAAAGGGAAGTTAGATGTGATCTTGGGAAGGATTTTTTTCCAAGAGAGTCAGATCTAGAATCTTGGAATCATGATCATTTTTCATCCAAGAACTTGCATATGACCCATCTACATTTTCCCACCTCCTTTCAGTGAAATGAATTTTCCCTTCTCCTGAATGTCCACATAATTGTGCTACATTACAATGAAATTCCACTTTATAGGCTGGAATGTTGGTTTCCATAGTGAAGATCCACAGTAGGGAAGTAATCCAGAATGGTTTGTTCCACCAAAGCTGTACTGGTGATTAGCATTGTGGTGCATTCTCAGTAGTCCAAAAATCACTCGTTGAAGAAGTGCATGCACTATAAAATTTAGAAGTTTTTTTGTAGTACATTTGTGTGGTGAAGTGCAAAGGTTTGCAGTTATTCACCTCAGCCTTGCCTCGAGCTTTTGCAGGCTATCACATTAAACATTACAACCCTTAATTAATAAGACCAATAGTTTTATCTTTTATTTAACTGAAGTCCAGAACATCCACAATTGTAGAAACATCAGCTGAAGTAAGGCATGACTTCATATTTAAAATAGTGTCTTGTTGCACTGGTGCAATGGTGAAGTGATAGGTTGACAGACAGATACTGTATCATCCATAGTCATTGGATCTGGGCAGGAAGCTCAAGATTTATAATATTATTTGGAGAAATATGATTTTATAGCAACAATATTGAGTAATATTGCTGCTGATTGACTGAAATATCAGCCTTCTTATAGTGACTTTTAGCTAAATCTGAAATGATGGCATTTAGCATGCCCAACTAATTTCACCTTTAAGAGTTACAGACTGAGAAATCTGTTGATCTCTGATAAATATTTTATATAGTGTATGTAATTTGATAGTGAGAAGATGAGAGTAGATTATTCAAGAATATATTGATGGCCTATAAATTCTTTGACCTGTAATCTAATTAAAGAACTGTGGTCCTAAAGATTGCATCTGAAGATTATTTGATGGTTAATGATTTCAGTCCAATTTTTCATGGACAAGTGTCCAAGAGAACATACATTGGTATTCTAAAGAGACAAGTCAAGGCTATAATAAAACATCATTAAGCCTTCAAAGTCATTTGTCCAGAACACACTTCTGTTTTCACAGGAAATTTCATCAATGAAAATTAAAAAGAAAAATAACTCTTTGAGGATTCCAAATTTACCATATATTAGCAATACCATACTACTTCTGATGGAATAACTTTCTCAGGGATGGCATCACGAGGTAAAGTAGTGACTGCACAGAAGAGCATGTCTTAGTTGAGCTTCTTGTCCATGTAAATGTAAAGTTGAAAGAGTAACCAAGAGAAAGAAATAAAAATAGTTCACCAAAAATTTTCCTGCTCATCCAGATACAGACACTGACTATTTTAAAAACCCAGGATCAAAGAGCAGTTACTAAATCCTGTCTCATTCTCACTCCTGACCCCTAGATAGCATCTCCATAGTAGGCCGGTACAGTGCAATACAACACCAAGTAGCAAAGCTAATTCCAAACAAACCAATAATGTCACCATAGCATGGAAACAATCACATCGGCATGCGTTGGGCTTGGCCTAATTAGGCTTGCTGAGAAAGGGCAATTTGTTTCCCAAGTTAGCCTTGAATTGCTCAGTGTGGCATGTACTGCAAAGTGTCAGGATGCCTACATTTTCTTTTAGCCTGGAGAAAAGGAGGCTGAGGGGAGACCTTATCACTGTCTGCAATACCTGACGGGAGGTTGTAGCATGGAGGGTGTTGGTCTCTTCTCCCAAGTAACAAGTGATAGGACAAGAGGAAATGGCCTCAAGTTGCACCAGGGGAGGTTTAGATTGGATATTAGGAAACATTTCTTCATGGAGAGGGTTGTCAGGCATTGGAACAGGCTGCCCAGGGAAGTGGTGGAGTCACCATCCCTGGAGGTGTTTAAAAGGTGTCTAGACGAGGTTCTTGGGGACATGGTTTAGTGCTAGAGTAAGGCTATGGTTGGACTTGATGATCTTAAGGGTCTTTTCCAACCAAAATGATTCTATGATTCTTTTGCTGTATGTCCAGTGTGTCAGATTCTGATATGGCTGAAAGCAAGTCCAGTCTTTATGCCATGAGCAAGAAGCAGCAGTAGATATTTATATTATGTTAATGCCCCAAAGAACAATCCTTGTTCTAAGTGGTTTGTAACCTAAAACCACGAAGTAATGGTAGGGTCTGCAGATGTAGCACATATGCTTTCTTCACCACAACAATACAAAGCTTGCAAAGGCTGAGAAATTTTATTTCAGAGCAGGAATTCCTTGTCTCTGAGAAGCCTGATACTTAGTTGAGACTGAAATCTCCAGAGAAGCCAAAGTAACTATGATACCTCTGTAGGCAACTACGAAAATCTCAGCCTGCGTGAAAAGAAAGTAAAGGTGAATGAATATTTATCAAAATGTTTTCATTGTAATTAAATCTAGAAATTCATGCTGGTGGCTCAGTTGCTTTGTATTTAATTCCTGAGAAAATGAATACCATTACTTTTTGTTCTCAAGAGTATTTACAGAAAGAAAAAACAAACAAACAAAAAACCCGCACACATACAAAAGCGGATTTGCAGGTATACACCATAAAACGATGTGCACAACAATCAGGAAAGCTGTTTGTGGTCTGGGACACGAGCAGTGAAATGCTTAAAACATTAAGTTGTGACTTTTTGTGATTGTCAAACAGTATTAGAAATTACGACTGTTTTGTAATAACAATTTCTATGATAGTATTGGCTGGTTTGTCATAATAAAACATCATAGAACTTTTGTCATAACAAACAAAAATATTACTAAAATATTTTATGCATGTCATCCATCAAATAATTTTAAATGATGAACACTTTCATAAGAATCTATCTAGCTGAATTTCAGAAATGCTTGGGACGTGTAAATGTAATTAAAACCAACAGTTGCTTTGCTCAACTCAGAGAACTGTTACCTCCAAGGGTCCTTATGCCTGACTTACTTCTTGATTTGAAAAGAAACTAAGTCTGATAAGTAGATTGCTTAGAAAGAACAATTTAGCGGATGCACAATGTAATTTTTAATCTTTAATTTTGTACTTACATAACTTCAGATTTTTCTAATAAGAAAATGTTATGTTGTTTTATTTGGGATGTTTGATAAAAGAGACATCCTTTTTAATGACTGTCTACATGCCCCTGCTAAGAAAACGTAACAGTATTTGCCTGAGAAAATTTTCACCACATAATTTCTACAGTGATGACAAATAAAGTCTTGTACAGTTTGATGTTAGTACATAAACATGATTTTCTAAAAACTAAAGCACCGAGAAAGTCAGACAGAATGTCAGACTCAATGTTATGATGCTTACAAACAATATATGATCCAATACATTGTATGATAGATGAACAACACTTAACCTTGAAAATTATAATTCCTTGCATGAAACGGTGACTCAGAAATACAGTTTCATAGGTGCTTGTTTCTAGTATCACTGTTTGATGCCTTGTTGTCATGATAGCATTTTGGTGTGCCAGTTTTTGAGTTCTTATCAGGCAATATAATGCGGCAAAGGAAATTTGCAGGCTTTGCATAAATTAACACTTTGAAAGACACAGGCAGCCTTCGCCTCATCCTGCCGTGAGGTTCAATAATTGTATTGTCGCTATTCTAAAGAACTAGATAGAGTAGCATTTCTTTCAGGAGTAATCTGCAAATGGAGCTTGTATTCATGCTTCCAATTTTTCAGTGTGTAGGTTGGTAGTATATACCGTATAATGATTTTGCACCATGTATAAATGGCTGGGTTTATTTATATTGGTAGATAATAATATCTATATATAAATAAAAATATGTGTCTATGTGTTTACAATTTACATATATATGTGTGTGATTTAAAAAGGGGCAGCTGCACAGAGGCTAAAAAATACCGTACAGATTCTCATTATTCTGTTTTTTCCTCAGTTATTTTCTCCTTAGATTATCTCCTCAAAGTAACTCACGCTGTTACAGTGGCCATACAAGAAGGAACATATCTGTGAACAGAAGCAGCTTCTGAAGCCAAATTTGTAAAACTGTAGAAAATTAAGCAAACCATAAATACTGTCCTATGTACCGTAGGTGGTATGGCCGCTGGGGTTAAACTTGCTTTTGGCCCTGTAAAACTGGAGAAAAATAGTTTAAACGTACCAGCATCATACAACAGAAGTGAAAGTGAGCTTTCATTTCAGATTAAATTGTGAGAACTAGAAAATGAAGGCAAGTGATGCATATTTAAATCAGAAAACGTTCACTCAAACAGTGATTTTTTGGCTCTCTACATAAGAGTGAGACTTTCATGCATTCTGTTCACAGTTTGGGATGTTAAATTAGCTTATGTGTGTATGGTGGTTTGCCTCATTTACTGAACAACTTTTCTGTTGCTCCTTTTACTTTTTCCCTGGATTTCCGTTTTACTTTTATGTTGTTCTTCTGTTATTCAAAGCTGCATAATTAACCTTCAGTATTTAAAGGGCTGTAACTCTGACAAAATCAGAGATACATTCATTTTGATGATACTACTGAAAAACTGAACATTTCCTTTTCGTAGTTAAAGACATTTTTCGATCAAATGGCACTACTTGCCTTGTGTCAGGCTGCTAGGTATGACTACACAACCTAGTATAGTCAGTCTTTGATTTTACTTAGCCGTTTCACAGCAGAAACAAAGTTGTCACACCATCCATTTGGCTGCAGTTTGTAATATTCTTTTGGTTGTGCTAGGAAAGCAGGGAAGCAAGGTAGCACCCCTGCTTAGGATGAGGGGAGAGGGAGAAGAACCTAAAAAACTGTTGCATGCTTAATTTTAGAGTATCATAGTAACTTCAACTAATATCAAAACACAGTGGTTTATTGGAAGCCACAAGGAAAGACCCACTGCTTGGAATGCTGAGCAATTAATCCTTTATACAGTTACGCAAAGTCTAGATTGAGATCTACAGCGCAAATGGGGCTACATTTAGATGTTTATCCCCAGAAGTTCTGAGCAGTCGCTCAGCTTCTGCCCACAGTTTCAGCCTGTGAATTACAGCCAAGTAATCCACAAAGGCAATTAAATGTGAAGATGTGTTGTCAGTCAAGAAAGGATAAAAATGGATTCTTTTTATGTTATTCTTTCTTAAGGATCAGGTGTTTAAGGGATGCTTTTTAAGGGATCAGATGGTTTTATTTGTTTTTATTTCATTTTTAAGAAGAAACCTTTACTGAGCAAGGCAATGGACTAAAATGTGTGTAATGGTACAATAAATGACCAAGCACTTCAGTGTATCAGTGCTAGGACATTACCCTGCTGTGGTGGGTAACACTCTGCAGATATTTGTTGGTATGCTGAGGATTTGGGATTTTTTTTTCCCTCCATGGTCAGCTCCATTCCTTGGGATTTTGCCATCAGTTTAATTGGGTGATGATTCTTTCAGTGCAGATGAATTTGCAGTTTGCAGGACTACATAGGCGAAGATCACTGAGCCCACAGATGGTATGTAGGAGCAGATCAACAAATTAACTTCATGTGCAAGCCGAGCCTTACAGCTTTATTTCATGTGAATAACACTTAATCATGGAAGTTGTCTTGGAAATGGCAGATTCAGGTTGTAAGATCTGAGAGGCCTGATCTTAAATATCCTGAAATCCTAGGATGCTAAAATGACACTAAGAGATTAATCAGTGGAGAATATTCAGATGCTTCTAATGATCAACCTGAATTTGCTTTACAGTTAGAAACAAATAATTGATTCTTAACATTTAATTAACATTGTGAAGCCTAAAATACTAAATTAACATCTGTAAAACCTCCTCTCTGAGCATCTCAGGATGCAATTGATTTATCTATCAATCCATAAACAAAAGTGAAAGAATCTTACTGAATAAGTGTGGTGAAAATCTGATTCCACCAAGGCTTCTGGCAGATGTCTGTCACTTGAATAAGTCCAGAGTCACCGTCATGGTGTTTTAATTAGAGGTGGCCCAAAGCCCGGGCTCTGTAAAAAAAAGCTGTGATCTGATTTTACATTAAATATCTCAGTATCATTTCCAGTGTCACATCTGCACTACATTTTGTGCCTATCCCTGCATCCTGCACCTCAGACAGATCCAAGCAAGTGTATTTTATTTAATCAACAGTGCTATGGAGATTACTGTGCCTCACTTCCATAGAGGTTATGGGGCATTGACAAGGGGGTCCCTTGCATTAACCCTTGGACTTTGAGAACCACCTGTTTGTTGTTTTGCATACAACACCTGTTTTGCAGCTCCTCTGTGAATGCTTAGTGCTTGATTTCAGTTGTATGAGTTATAAAAGGAATCATGAAAGTCACGTGCATAGTGTAAAACTTTTCTAAATTACATGTTTGTAGCATTAAGACTTTTAGGGATGTGTTTGTTTTCTCAATAACATGTTTGACAGGTGAGATTGTTTATGAACTTGAGTCTAAACATTGGCAGAGTAAAAAGCCTCTTTTGCTGGGTCTCAGAGGAGCTGTGGATGCCCCATCCCTGGAAGTGTTTAAGGTCAGGTTGGACGGGGCTTTGAGCAACTTGATCTAACAAAAGATGTCCCTGCCCATGGCAGGAAGGTTGGACTAGATGATCTTTAAAAGGTCCCTTCTAACTCAAAGCATTCTGTGATTGTGTGGGATAAGTCCCTAACATATTCTTTAACTGAATTGTCCTTAAATATAATCTGAAATAACAGCAGTTGCTAGAAAGGAGCAACGCTTCCCCACCAGGGAAATCACTGGCAATTAGTCTGTACTGTGGCACGACATTGTTTCAAGGCCGTGGCGTGATCTCATTTCTTCCAAAAATTTAAATTGTCTTCATAAAGTGCCAGCTTTTACCATACTTTAACGGGACAGATTGGCAAGGCCAAGGATGGACTTTCTCACAAAAATTAGAGGAAGAGTGATCTGCCCCAGCATCAGGACAGTGACACAAGATTTGAGGAGAGGATCCAGTTTCAGTACTCCACCCTAGGGAATATTTTACTCATTCATACACAGTCAAGTAGTGTGAATCGGGGATCTGTGAGGATATTTGGGAAAGAAGTACTTGCAGAAGTGGTAACTTGAATCTGGCTTCAGTCACATCAAAATTGCATGCTATAACAGTAGCCCTGTTAACTAGAGACAGGTGGATTTTACTTTATTTTGGTATAAAATGGGAAAGAAAAAAAAAATGAAATCTTGGTAAGTTTCATGAAGTAGGAAAACTCTTTCACATTCAGATTTACCCTTGGCTCTTATAGCAACACCCCGAGGGCATTTGTTCTTTTGTCCTTCTGGAACACCTCTCCCAGCTGTATGTTTCCCCTGCACTGTTTCTGGCTGTGTGCATGTACAGCACGCCATGTACAGAACAGTGTGTGACACACATTAATACATATAGATAGCCTTCTGCTTCTGACCTTACAAACTGTCCACTTCAGCACTGTCATTCTATAAAATGTCCAACTGCAGTCCAAGAAATGCATTTTAAATGTGAATGCAAACATTTCTATTACTGATAACACCAGCGCAGCATTTTTGCTTTGCGGGGATTAGGACCTTGATAGTTAATGTTATATTGGAGTAATGACACTCCAAGGTCATGTCCTTTACTGACATGGCAAAGGAAGGAGAGGCCCTTGCTGTGTTTGTGCTGATAAAATTAAGAAGGGTTATTCCTTGTGTTTGGTGACATATGGTAAAAGCAAAACAATATATTTGTGACCCGTGAATATTTTAGGTCATCAAAAACTGGGAGAAATTTACATGTTACACTGCATGAAAGTTGTATTTATTTCACACAGAAAGTTAGATTTTAGAAAATATTCTGAAATCTGATAATGATATAAATAAATGCCTCCCTCCCCAGTGAAGAGCCGTCTTCTCACGTGAACTGTAAAGCTATTGCAGTTCAGCTAGGGACACCTTAAAAATATAAAAGTACTGCTGATCTGCAGAGAGAAACTCAAAGGCAATTCCAGCTTAGAAGGCTAACCCTCCAAATCACAACCTCTGCCGGAATATGCTTCACTTCCATGCTCTGTAAAATGAGGGTAATAATCTGTATCGATCTGTCTACCTTTTAGAAGTGCATTAAGGAGAACTTAAATGATATCTTTACAGTGTTTTGAACAGTTTTGATATATGCAGCTCTTACAAGACAGCTGAGTAGGTGGGCTTGCATTCTGCATTCTATCAGGTCCTCCCACAGGAGAGCTCTCCTGCTTTTCTGTATGGCTTTCTGGTCTTCCCATCTAAACTTCTTCTAACTGGGCAAGTTTGGCCAATTGATGATGAACCATCGAGCTGTGACATCTGCAGGAGCTGTCGCTCATTAGGACACTGTCATTGAGTGACGTCTTGGCTTAATAAGAGAAGGAAGAGGGTGATTCTCTGTTGAGAGCCTCTCGCCCCTCCAGCTATGCCTGCATTACTTGGAGATCACTGGATGATGCTTTCTTGAGGATAGATTTTCTGGGGTTGTTGTATATCACCTCTGGTGATTTAAATATGCAGCGATCTTCACAGATCCCCACTATTCCTCACAACCCAGTTCATACATGTATCCTTTTTATGTCTTTAGCAAGAGATTCAGAGTTGTTTCTCTAGTTTTGCGCTCTTAGAAATTTAATTGTCTGTCCACAAAGCCACTGATGTTTTCACTAAACAATCATTTTAGAACTAATTTTACACTATATTGTACATTTCCCATTGGTATAATATAAACTAATAGTGTAAATCAGTAGGAATAGTATATATTTGGTTTGGAGACAAATTTGCCTTTGAGTTTCATTAGAAACACTTTAGTCTGTTTTGTCGAGGAAACAAATCTTATGGCTAGTGCTGTCTATCCTTCTCTCTCTCCCTCCCTCTTTCCATCCATCCATCCATCCATCCATCCATCCATACCTACCCAAAGGTTTTGAAACAGCTGACCAATTTGAACAAAATTTATCAGAAATAAAGAGATTTTACAAGATTATTAATGAGAATCAGCAGATAGACTGAGGAAAACTACCCTTTTACTATCCCTACTGAGCAAAAAGAGGGACAACTAATAATCCACCCTATTTCTCAGCAACAAGGTAGGTCTACACGAGTAGTCCATTTATGTGATAGTAGACACAGGGCAGCTGTGGTCATACTGGAGGAAGACCAAAGGGACATTCAGTGTGGTGGATGTTAGGGATAAAGAGGAAGAAGCAGGACTTCTGTAGAGGGAATACTGGAAGCCTTACAATGCGACAGATGTTTTTGGGGAGCTGTGATAAAGTCAGAGGAGAGATGATGAAGGAAATAGAGAGGTGTTTTGCGTTTTGGTTTTGTTTTGTTTTGTTTTTCACTTTTCCTGTTGCAATAATCCTATGACTCTAGCTTCATTTGGTTTTATTCAAAAGTTACATCAAAGTTTGTTTCCAATGCTCTACATGTAAAAGGAGTTTTCCAACAGAGTAACTTTCTTCAGTCAAGCAGCTTATTGACTGACAAGCTTTCTTTCAGTATCTATTTGACATTTCATCCTAATATTAGTTTTACATGCACATTCACATTTAAGGAAATCACTGTATTCTCAAATCTGAGATGTCACAAGTGTCTCTTTCTGCTAGTATTTGTCCCAGAAATGTTAGCTAAAATGTTTTATCTAACAGCAGCCCTCCTGATGCGTTGTACTACTTAATTCTCATCCCAAAGCAGCTGCATTTTTATGAATGTATCTTAATAAGCCATGTTCTGAAAGGCACCAGTTTCTCTTTGTTCCTCCTTGAGATTGCATGGGAGTCATAAGTGGTCATCTTGAGGGCACTGGGGCTGTTCAGCCTGGAGAAGAGGAGGCTGAGGGGAGACCTTATCACTGTCTACAACTACCTGAAAGGAGGTTGTAGCATGGAGGATTTGGTCTCTTCTCCGAATGAGAGGAAATGGCTTCAAGTTGCGCCAGGGAAAGTTCAGATTGGATATTAGGAAATATTTATTCACTGAAAGGGTTGTGAAGCAGTGGGACAGGCTGCTCAGGGAAGCAGTGGAGTCACCATCCCTGGAGGTGTTTAAAAGGCATATAGGTAGGACTCTTAGGGACATGGTTTAGCACTAGAGTTAGGTTATAGTCGGACTTGATGATCTTCAGGGTTTCTTCCAGCCAAAATGATTCTATGATCTAGAGTACTATGTATCAGTAAATCAAGGATAATTACATAAGCACATCAGTTCACAGTTAATAACATTGTACACATGAGTTGTAGAAAGCAAGCCAAACAGGGCTGATATTTGCATGTGTTTCACTCTCTGTTAAAATGAGAGGTGGGAACAAAGCATCATCCAGGGGCCAGAGCATGGCCCAGCAATTGTTTCCTACACTCTCGCCACAGCAAATTTTTGGGGGATGACAGTGGATGGTGGTAAAATGTACAGGTGATACATGACATGACAAATGAGTTTGAAAGTCCTCATCACCTCAGTAAAGGAGCAGTTGTTTTCCACCCTCAGCCTGTTATGTTCATCTCTCTGTGCTTATTTCACCTAAGTTTGATTTAACGTGCATAAAACAAGTAATTATGTGTGCCAAGTATATATGGCATGTGTACAGCTTCCCTTTCTGTGTTGTTTTTTGCAGATTATTGGAACAATTCCACTGATGCCTAACCCAGTCCCCTCCAGCCAGGCGGCAGGTGGAGCTCAGGGACTTCAGGTGCAGCCGATAACTCCACAGTTATTGACCAATGCCCAGGGTCAGATCATCGCTACCGTCATTGGCAACCAGATACTCCCAGTGATCAATACCCAGGGAATCACACTATCGCCGCTCAAGCCAGGCCAGCAGGTAAAGTGTCTGTAGCCTGAACGATTATCAAAACAGAGGCACAGAAATCTTCTCGCAGATCTCTCATGGTCTTTCCAAAAACTCCCACTTCTTTCCCATTTTTACTAAGCAAAATTGAATTCTGTTGTACATAGTATATTAATGCTTACCATGTATGTTGTCATAATGTCATATTATATGATTTATTTATGCATTCAGGGATTATCCAGTTACTCTTTTTTTCTTTTCATTTTAAAGGTCAAGATAGGTAAATTTTCTGCAGCAAAAGTGCAGTAGGAATATGAGACAGGGACGGCTCATCTGGCCTATAAAGTTCAGTTCCTTCCTTAGTGGTCACCCAGTAGGCTGGGGTTTGAAATGTTTTGATATGTGCAGACAAAACAAAGAAAGATATCAAAACTTATTAGTCTTCTTCACTGGAAAATCAGATACAACTGTGGATATTTGCACAGACAAAATATTTTTAGGGAAATTTTCATTCACTCTAAGGCACTGAGTAGTTCACTGACTTCAGGATGGGAGCAGCAACTTCAGTGAGGTCCAAAAAGATTTCTGTAGTTATTTTTATAGTACTCTAAAGTAAAATTCATTAGTTTTGTGTACATCCGTAGAGCAAAGAATTGTAGGGGCAACTTTTTTCTCTGAAAGAGAGGAAATTGAGGATAGAAAAGACATCAAATGTGATTACCAAAAAGGTACTTATCAAAGTGTCACTCACTTAAATGTTCAGCTTAGCATTGCTACTGCTGGCAGTGCTTGTTTGCTAGTCCTGCCTACATCTCCAGTCGCAGGTAACAGCCTTCTATGTGTTTCTGAGAATCCCAGAGCCCCTGATCTCCAAATTGATGACTTTTTTTATTTTTTTTTCAAATTTAAAGGTAGAGCCAATTGATCTCTAGGGTGACTTTTTTGTTTGTTTTGAAAATGTGTCACATCCAAATGGTTACACTCTCCTTGTTCGATCCTGTTCTCTGTGGTATCTAGCAGAGGCATTTTCCAAAGCACTTGTCATTTATCTAACTCTATTTTATTTAATGGGAGCAGACTTAAAGTACCGGCAAGTGCTTTGCAGTTGTTGCATGTACGTGGTTATAAACGAAGTGGGATAGATAGGAGGGCAGGCTCTGTGTTCTACAGCACTGGAAAGCCTGACAACAGAATAAGAAACTCAGACGTTTACATTTGGTTTCCTGGGGGTGTGTGAGGTGGGGTGTTTGGTTTTGGGTCGGTCCCCTGAAGAGATTAAGTCTTTCCCTCCTTTATGGGGGAAGCTCTCAAGAAGCATAGCAATTCTGAGATGAAGTTTAGAAGCGAAGAAGAGGATAGCCGTCTTGTATTATTCCCTGAGACCTTCTCAGCCACAGAGCAATGCACCTTCTGAGTCCTGCAGCAAAGCAACCTCCTCCAGGCATCATCTGCCAGTGGTATCTGTGGGCACAAGTGTCATATTTCTCTTCAAGGCAAGTGGCACTGGGCTCACATAAAGGGGCAAACTGCTGCTGAAGGCTGCAGCTTGCTGAATGAGAGCAGGGGATCCAGGTGGAAAGTCACTTTTCAGCCACATTGTGCCTTATTGTGCTAGTTCATCCAACCTGCGTGTCCACGTGCGGTTCTCAGAACAATCGGCCAGCACAGACTGTCAGTCAGCAGAGCTCTGGTTGTGTTCACAGCCAGAAGTGTTCCCCATATTGTGCTGGTCTGCCAAGCAGTGCTGTGTGAGTAGAAAACATGAGTTTGCAAGATCAGTTTTGGGGCATCCAGTCTGTGCCACTCATGCAGAGTCCTGAGGTCCCACGGCTTGCAGGAAGGGCCACCAAACAAGACAGAGCCTCCTTACTTGCACCTGATCAAGACAGTGTTTTTCATGGGGGAAAAGGGGCATAATATAAATACTATATGAAAAAATAGTACACATTTTCATTTTTATAGGGACTGCAGAAAATTCTTTCTGTGTATTTGTGCTCCCTCTACTGGCTTTTCTACTTTTACTGAAAGAAGTCGGGGGAAATTTTGCCACTGATTTCAGTGGGAGCAGAAAAGAGATATGAGAGCCAGATTCCTCATATGAATAATGCCAATGGAAAGTCAAAAGCGATTGAGCTAGTACTATACAAAATGCTGTATCATTTGAATAGTGAATAAGGAAGCCATAAGGAATATAAGTGAATAAAGAAGCTATAAGGAAATTCTGAATTTACCGTATTGCCTGGATAGAGACTTTGCCAAACTGTAGTGTTTGGCTAGTGATAGCATATTTAATTATAAGTTTAAAACCTTGTTTTCAGAAGAACCAAGTGCTCAAACTCAGAAGGCTCAGCAGGAATTCAAAATATTTTTGAAAATAGTGTCACACTGCATTTGGTGTCTCCTAAATTGATGACAGAAGCTTCAGAAGAGGGAAATAAAAGTACAAGGCAAGTTCAGGAAAAATTTTGAGAATGTCACAGAGAAATAAATGAGGAAATAAATAATGTAATAAAATGTTCCTGTTGTAGTGATCCTAGTTTAACTTTCAACTTGTCACTTTCTTGGAAACAAAGTATTGCAGGAGAAAGAGAGGTGATTGCAAGCGATGATAGTAAGCTGCTGCTTGTTAGCTGAGTCACAATAATTGAACCTGTGTAGCCTGTTCCAGTCGCTAAGTGATGCAAGCTAGTGCTTCTTTTTTGCCTGAAGCCTGAAGACTTAAATGCCTCAGATATAGTTTTTAGTCAGCTTTACTTACGCAGACTACATGAGTTATTTATTCATACAACTTTTTCAAACTTGACAGACTAAAACCTCAATGTCTCCTCATGGAGAAGAGTTCACAGATTACTTCCATGCAGTGTAAAGCATTGCTGCTTCTTCTGTGTGGTAAATAGGTTACTTTTTAATGTACACAAGTAATTCCATTGTAATCCTATTCCTCTAGTTTTTAAGAGTAAATAGATGTTACCCACAGTAGGATTTGCTCCTCTTTAAATTACACCATGTAGTTAAAGCTCTGGTGTTTTCACTGTTGCCCAAGGTTTTGCTAATCTAAGCAGCAGCATCTATGCACATGCTGAGAATTCTCCTAAAAATTGTAATGGCTTTCTAAAGCAGGCAGCTGGTTGCGCTCCTGTTGCAGTCTGTGTCCTTATTATCTCTGTTCCTAAGTTTTTCTTTGCCTTTAATAATTTTTAATGCCCATCTCCCAGCCATTTCAATTTCCACAATAATCTCTTTGAGATTTTGTGGTCAGAACTGAATGCCATGACCACAGCGTGGACGCCTCACTGTTTCACATAATAACATTATAATATTTTCAGCATTATTTTCTGTCTTTATCTCAATACAGCCTAACACACCGCTTTTTTCTAACAATCTCTGCTCATTGAGCAGGTTTTTCAATAACCAGATGTATCCACCGTGATATATCTTTGCTTCCCTGATTGTTACCATGTAAGTCACTAAAATGGTTCCTTTTAGTGCGAATGACTTTCTACCTATCTACTCTGTATTTCTTCTGTCATAATGCTCCCCCGGTGTGTTGTAAACAGGATCTCTAAGTTGTTCGTGGTATTCTCTACTAACTTAAGAAATTCTCATGTTCCTCCTGCTGATTCAACTTCACCATTGTTCAGCGTCTTTTCTTGCTGCCTGCTAAAACCATTAAAAAAATTTCATATAAATCCCTTGATCTCTACTTGTAATCTCTCTTCTTGAAAAAGGAAGATTTATCCCCTAATTGTATGTTTCTTGCTTTTTTAAGATGTTTATATCTCATAATAGAAGAGTACTTTGTAACTGCAACTTCTGCACTTCCTCCATGACACTTGGAAGGATTTTGTCAGGTCGCATGGCTGAATGCACTGGTTGTTTTTTGGTTTTTGTTTCTTTTTAAGAACAGATGAGGTTATTGTGACAACTTGTTAGCATTAGTATTTGCTATCAGATATGAAAACCTTGTTATCAAAGGTGTTCTTTCACATCTTTAACAACATGTGTTAACACCAACACAACTGACGGAAGAACTTGAACCATGAATTGGAGTCTTAGGAAATTTAGGAAAGGATTCACCTTGCTTAACTTAGTCACAGAACAGTTAGGTATCTGGTGGAAGCTCATTCACTAGATTTCCTGTAGAGATAAAGATTCATAGGCAAGGAGACATATCCATGTCTAATGGGCAACTCAAGCTGTCGAAATAGAATAATGTTTAGGTAGGTTGAATATCTAATAGGTATCTTAAGGTATCTATTGTCTCCATTGATGTGAGAGGTGGCTAGGGCAGCTATTTTAGGATAGACAATTAATTCTTAGATGAGTGAAATTAGGTAAGAAGAATGCAGCTACCCATGATCACTGGGGTCCAAAACA
Organism: Nesoenas mayeri; assembly: GCF_963082525.1. Lineage (NCBI taxonomy): Eukaryota > Metazoa > Chordata > Aves > Columbiformes > Columbidae > Nesoenas > Nesoenas mayeri. The sequence continues at coordinate 110,021,387 of NC_137543.1, forward strand.
CATTCTTCTTTATGAATTCCTTAAACAGCTTTCCTAATAATTGATGTTTTCATAACTATTTGCTTCCCCACACAGAAGCAACTTCTACACATCATATTGTTCTCCAGTGTACCTCATCAAGCAGCTTCTCTTCCTGCAGCTGTCTGGCTCTTTCCTTCTACCTGCTAGATTCATTAAATCAGGCCCGTAGTGCCAGTTGTCCTCAGTCTTGTTTTATCTACACTGCCTGCCAGAACTTTTCATATTTCATCGTGTCTTGTAGTAGTACCAGCTTTGGGCTCCTGCCAACTCCGACACAATAAAACAAGCTACCAGGCAGCATTTTCTTACGTAGTCAGTTCCCCATTATCGTTGTCATTGGCTGTCATGCTCCAGATTAACTGTTGAAAAGACACAGACACCTCTCTGATGGTCATTCTTGTACATCTGCTTTCCAAATTTCATGCCAGACATTTTCTTTTCTGCAATCTCGACCTACCACATACACCCTACCATCTCATTATCACAATTCCATGCAAGATCTTGGTATCCTCTCCCATTAAATTCTAACCAGCTTGCAATCATTTTCTCTCTGCAATGATTTTATTGCTTTGATGCTGTCTTATTTAATGAGAAATGCACTTTTCCTTCTCTGTGTTTGAATATAACAACTAAACTGTGTTGTTTCAATCCAACTTTGTTTTTCTTTTGCCTTTTATATGACTTTCAATGATGATGGTGACATTTTTTCTCATTTCTTTCTCCTTTCCTTTACCATCAGCGTGGCATAATTACATTTCATCCATGGATAAAATTACTAGATTTTTGGTAGTCAAGATTACCAGACTTTTTACCAATACAAGAGCCTACATCAGAATTTCCTTGCCACAGCATGAACGCTTGACTTGTGACTTACGTCTATTCCTGAGCAGGGTTTTTTTGTGGCATCTCCACTTTCAGGAATAGGACATCTCAAAAAAAGCCAATATAACTGCAGCACACCACTGGGAACAGGAAAATATCACTACACTACCTGTGTAATTCTAAGGAAGTGAGGCATAGAGAGAGTAAAGCACTGTTCACTGTTACTGTTACATTTGAGTTATGCACTTACCTACACCTTTAAGTCTTACTGTAATATTGACATTATATCATTCCTGATGGGAGTCAGAAAGATGACTGATGCAGTTGACTTGCATATAAAATTATATCTTCTATAGAAGCCTGGTGGTGTCCTCGACCTCGTTTAGTGAGCTGAGAGACCTTCAATCATAGCCTGTGCTTTGAAAGTAGTTCTGATCCCACAGAAAGGCTTTGGAAGAACTTCAGCAGTTGCTGTCAAAGTCCTGCCCACAGTTACGTCCACAGCACACCAGCACTACTTTGCTGTTGTCTTCATTTTGAGCTGAGTGCGTGCACAGCCTATATGAAGCCAAAGAGCTTTTCTATGCTAGATTTCAAATGTACCTATTCTGTCAGTCTAAGCGTGTAACGAGGTCCTTTATATTATATATACTATGCTATATTAGACTTCACTGAGAAGATACTTAATAAGCATCAAATAGCTTTCAGATTCAGATTCACATAATCACTTACTTGAATTTAGTTGAGTAAGCTAAATTAGGGTGATGGGAGTAAGATATTTGGGAAACATCCTGGCAGAGTTGACTGTGAAAGCAATTTGCCATGAAGCATGTGGATATGCATAATAACTTGTTCTCCCTATGTGCTGGAAGATGTAAGAAAACATTTTTGAAGCCCACGCCTGGCCATGCAGTATGAGTCAGTTTGACAACAAACATCCTCTGCCATGGTGCTCCCAAACCATGGAGGGGCCATAGCAAACCAAAAATAAATGTAATGCACAAATTAGAAAATGTAGGTGGAGCAGAGAACTGCATTTACAGGAAAAAATGAAAGCACAGAACACTTAAACTACTGCTTCTGCAAGGCATTATCATGGCATTTCAAAGTGTTTGGCAATGTCTTTTTACGTCAAGGTGTTTATTTTTCAGCGCCTTCCATGGACTTTAAGCTTTACTAGATCTAAGTCCATATTTTCCAGGAAGACCTGAGTGATATCCGAAAAAATTGAAAATCTTTATTTGTATCATAAAGGGAATTGTTTAATCTTGCTCTCTATGCTACTCCTCTGAGTTTCATCTCTTCTGCCCTTTTTGTTATATTTGTCTTTTTCACCTCTGTCATCTCTAATTTGTTGTGTTTCCTCATCTCTCAGATTTCCTTTTCACTGAATTATAGAAAAATGGGACTGGAAAGGACCCGAAGAGGTCATGTAGTCCATCCCCCCTGCCCCAGGCAGGATCAGCTGTCCCTGTATCATTCTTGACAGATGTTTGTCTAACCTGTTCTTAAAAACCTTCAGTGATGGAGGTTCCCTGACATCCCCAGGCAACCTAGGCCACTCTCCTTGGCATTAGAAAGGTCTCCCTCATGTCTGACCCTACCCTCCCTTACTGCAATTTAAACCCATTACTTTCTTCTCCCCTCCATTAGGGCCATATTTTGCCCTTGCTATTTGTCCAGACTCTCTGTAGAACCAGTAGCAGTTCTGTCATGATACAGGGCAATAGTCTCTCAAAAGTTTTTATTTATTTCTGCTTAGTTTCTTTGTCTTGCCTCAGCATATGCAAAATATCTTGTGACTCTACCACTGTCATGTAACTTTCTGGATGTAGGCAACAACATCCCTGATCTCTTAATGAGACCTTAATACAAGACTCCAGGTCAACCACCCCAAGGGCGGAATATCCTGCACACATAATTTAAGAACAGAATTTAGCTAATTCATTCTTCACCTCTGCAATTATCAATAAGTACTGCCTTCACCTTGTAACACTGATGTAAAAGAAATAAGAATCAGGCCTTCGCATTTTTCAGTTTATTCTTATAAAGTATTAAGCTGCACTTTATGCTTCTCATATTCCTCTAGCCGTAGTGTGCATACGTATATTCCTGCTAGATACTGATCTGTGTTGCATACAGTCATCATTCTTGGCGTGTCTACTATATCCACCTACACAGAATGGCACTTAGAGCAACTGCTTCTGTAATTTCTGTGCCTCCTTCTGTCTTTGGATGGAAAATGCACAACAGTCATAAATATAATTCATATCATATGTACATGTACAAAATGGGGAAAAGTCAGCTATTGCAAGTTCGAATGGATTCTGTCATCTAGAATCTAATTCATAATCTAATCGTCGCCTCTCCTTAAGGCTATTTCTGGAGTGGAAATTATAGTGGATGAAAAGAGATAGAGTATTTTAATGCAATTTCATGACATAGATAACTATCATTGTTCTTTAAGCAGGACATTTACAGCTTAACTGTCACGTCTATAAAACTGGGGGTGTGCTGGAAATTATGTAGGGAGGTAAAGATGGAATCCTCCCTCAGCCCCTCGTCAGGCCTTAAGGTGACTCTTCAGCCTTTCCAACCCCACTGCTCCCTTTTTCCTCACAAGCAGTGAGTTAGAAACCAACAATCTGTAAATATCCCTTACGTACTGTTGTTACACCTAACGTCACTGTGCATCCGTACTTCACGAGCCATATTCTTTTTTTGCCCAGCTAAATTCTGAAAATTTCTTACACTTGTCCAAAGATTTATGGACGTCAGACAAGACAACTGCCAAGCTTCTGGGCATCACAGGTATTTCAAAAATATACTTGCAAATGCATTTTGCGATACATGTACTGAGAATTACACATTTCCTAGACTTAACTAGCATATTGTGTATGTGCTACATAGTGGCTGCACTTGTGTACGTACTTTGTACGCACAGCTGAAAAATGCAGAATCCCTTCTCATTCTGGTGCTTCCTGGAAGCATCAAATTTATTGTGTACATGTTCAACAGTCGAAGTGTTCATGGGTAGCATGACTGGAAAATGTTGGATTTGCCATCTGTGTCTTGCATTAGCATGTATTTCTCCCTGAGAAACATTGATGGGAAATAGCTTCGAATCATAAAATTTGAGGCTGGAAGGTCAAGGTTCAAGAGATTATCCAGTCCCCTCTGTTGTTCTCAGGCAGAGCAGCCATTCCAGTATTTGTCTAACTTGCTCCTAAGCACTCTCATAGGAACGCCACAGGTTCCCCCAGCAATTTATGTCAGTGCTTCATGGCCATGTTAGACAGCTTTTACCAGCACCTAATCTGAATCTTCCAGGTTATTGCGCCTCATTCTACTATTAAATGTAAGAGAATTGTAGAATCATATAATAGTTTGGGTTGGAAGGGACCTTCAAAGGTCATCTCGTCCAACTGCCATGCAATAAGCAGGGACATCTTCAACTAGATCAGGTTGCTCAGAGCCTCATCCAGCCTGGCCTGGAATGTTTCCAGGGATGGGGCATCTACCACCTCTCTGGGAAACCTGGGCCAGTATTTTACCTGTTCCAGTATTTTACCACCCTCATTGTAAAAAAAAAATTCTTCCTCATATCTAGCTTGAATCTCCCCTCTTTTAGTTTAAAACCATTACTGGTCATCCTGTCAAAACGGGCCCTGCTAAAAAGTCTGTCCCCGTCTTTCTTATAGGCCCCTTTTAAGTACTGAAAGGCCACAATAAGGTCTCCCTGGAGACTTCTCTTCTGCAGGCTGAACAGCCTGTCTCTCAGCCTGTCCTCACAGCAGAGCTGTTCAAGCCCTCTGATCATCTTGGTGGCCTCCTCTGGCCCCTCTCCAACAGGTCCATGTCTTTCCTATACTGAGGACTCCACGTGGGGTCTCACCAGAGCACAGCAGAGGGGCAGAATCATCTCCCTCGACCTGCTTGCTGGCCATGCTCCTTTTGATGCAGCCCTTTGATCAGCCTTCTGGGCTGCAAGTGTACGTTGCTGGCTCATGTCCAATCTTCCACCCACCAGTACCCCCATGTCCTTCTCTGCAGGGCTGCTCTCCATCCCTGCATCCCCCAGCCTGTATTGGTCCTGGGGGTTGCCCCAACCCAGGTGCAGGACCCTGCACTTGGTCTTGTTGAACCTCATGAGATTCGCATGGGCCAACTACTCCAGCTTGTCCAGGTCCCTCTGGATGGTGTCCCATCCCTCAGGTGTGTCAGCTGCTCCACTCAGCTTGGTGTCATTTGCAGTCTTGCTGAGGGCACACTCAATCCCACTGTCTGTGTCATTGAGGAAGATATTAAACTGTACTGTCCCAGTACAGACTCCTGAGGGACACCACTTGTCACTGGTGTCCATCCAGACATTGCGCCATTGACTGTTACTCTCTGGGTGCGACCACGCAGCCAATTCCTCATCCACCAAACAGTCAACCCATCAAATTCAAACCTCTCCAAATTAAAGAGAAGGATGTCGTGGGCACCGTGCCAAAGGCTTTACAGAAATTCATATAAACAACATCCATAGCCCTTACTTTGTCCACTGATAGTTACTTCATTTAGAAGGCCACTAGGTTGGTCAGGCAGGATTTGCCCTTGTCAAAGCCATGCTGGCTGCCTTGAAACCCCTCCCTGAGAATCATTCTCTCCTCTTTTCATTAGCTCTGCCTGTATTTGAGGCAGGCATCGTATCCCCCTGTTTCCCCTTTTTTAGATTAAAGATGACTAGTTTATTCCAGGTGTCTTCATACGCCTCAGTTAACTCCCAGGCCTTCAGCCACTCTAATTATTCTCCTCCAGTTGATGCAGATCTTTTCTGAAGTGCAGCATCTAGATGTGCCCCCTCTGGAGAGGTCTTTCCAGTGCTTTTTAGAAAAGGAGATTCTTCACATGCACTGCAGACATCACTCCCGCTCACACAGCTTGGTATGGGAGTTGCCTTTTCTTCGCTTTTGCACCACCCCAGCATTGCTGGTGGTATGTTCAAAGTGAAAGGATAATTTTGAATCCTAGTCCTGTAATAATTATTGCTTTGATGCTGTCTTATTTAATGAGAAATGCACTATCAAAAGTCCCTCCCAGCATATAATTGGCATGTAAATTTAGTAAGCACGTTCTCTTCTCCATCATCTAGGTCATTAAGAAAATATCGAGAAGTGCAGAAGAAAGACAGGCTTCTGTGAATCACCATACACGCACGCTTGTGTTTCCACAGATAGATATCTATCCTCTTGGTTTTGTTTTCCAACTGCTTTTGCATTCACTCTGCAGCAATTTCACCTAAACTATGCTTCCCTAGGTTATAAAGAATGTCACACAAGGGGGTGTTGAGAGACTTGTAAAGTCAAACCACCTACTGCTTTTTCCCTGTCCGCAAGGCCAATTACCCTGTCTTAGAGGGAGATCAGATTGGTTTGACACAGTTTGTTCCTAACAATCCATGTTGTCTGTTGCTACCTTGTTTTCTTGCGGGTGCTTACAAATTGTTTGATTATTTTCTTCAGCACTTTTCCACAGGTTGAAATTTAGTTGACTGGACTATAATTTTGCAGATCTTTCTTTTTTAAAGATAGCTACCACATTTGCTCCTCCATCCTTGCAGATAAGCACTGACATCTTTAAGACCGTTCCAGATAGTGCGAAAGCATCTAACTCATCTGAATACAACACTTTTCTAGGCTGAAATCTTTAGTTTTGCCAGAGGTTCCCTTAGACAACAGACCCAGAGCCCAAACCCCTGCCTGTCTCTGAAAGCTGCAAACTGGAGTGATGTGGGTGTAATGAATGGGCAGCCTGTTTCTGCAGCATTTGGAGGAGGCCGGCCCTCCTAGTGAAGTGCTTCCCTAGGATCAGATATTAGAAAAGTAGACATTATGGGCTGGAAGCTCTCTATTAGTTAAAATCCAGCCCTTAGTGACATTTTTTAAAGATGCCCAGTGCTTGCATGAGTCTGAAATCTGGAAACCTTTCAATCAGTTTCTCAACTATTATCCCTTTGATAAAGGGACAGTTTTCTTTTTTTTTAAAAAATGTGCTTGATCACAAAAAACCTCCTCGAGATAATAAAATCGTTTTGTTTCTTGATCCCTAGGGAAGTTAGAATAGGCTCAAACTGGACAGATAAATAATTTTTATTATTATTAAAGGGTAACTCAAGTTTTTTTACCTCATTTTGTGGTATATCATTCCATGTGGGAGGTAGAAAAAAGAATTGTAATTTTTTTCCATTCTTAAACAGACACATAATGGGAATAATGTCATTAAAATTGTATTACACAGAAAAGTGTCGTCTTGAATGTGATCAGATACCTTTATCTACTATGCCATATAAATTGCTGTCTGCTTAGCATCAGTAATTTCTATGTGCTCTGGGAGCATATTATATATAATTTGAGTATTAGTAATCAATTCAATTGCTTTTCTGAAGTTATTTGTTCAGTTAAATATCAAAAGAGAAAAACTCATACTCCTTAGAATTCAAGAAACAGATTTAAAGTACTGACTTCAAGCAAGGCCAAATAGGCTTTTATCTTCCCTCCTTTCTGAGAACGCAGATAACAGCTATCACTTAAAAGTGGAGCCTTTTAGTAAATTTTTGCAATATTTCCTGATCAATATCAAGAATCAACATAAAATAAAGGTACGATAAGTAGCTGTCACCTGAGCGTATCAGGACTGTATTACTGTATATTAGGTTCTGAAAGGGCTGTACACTGGAAGCCAATTCAAAACTGTGAGGTCTGTTTTGTACCTTCATTCTGTAGAGAGCATGCCCTTTGCATCTGCTGGGAGTTTTATGTGAAAATCAGTACCCGAGAGTTTTCCTAATTTTCAGTCCCACATAAAAGCTTATTATAGGCAGAAGGGATTAATGGCTTTTTTCTTTTCCCTAGTGAACAACCAAAGTCTGCACTGTGGTAAAATTTGTAAAAAAAAAAATTGTAAAGCCATTTTCATGTATCACAGTGTATCACTTGCATCTACTGTACTTGCTGGACTTTCAGATATGTCTGACTCGACACAGTCCTGATGTGAATGGGGCTCAGAAGGTTTACTACATGTTTTAGACAAGGACAATTTATCAATTGAGAAATAAGATGTCAATATTTTGGTTTGTTTTCTAGATCTAATGTCATAAAACAAATTATTGCTTTCTGCAGGAAAGGGATTTTCCCCCACTTTATCTTCTTTTCCCCCTTCCTGCTCTTCTTGGCCCTGGTCCTGCAGTATGAAAGGACCTCTCTGAAAGAGTGCTGATTTATATGAAAATCTATGTAGGAAATAGAAGTCTGACTTCATGAGTCAGAAAACAGGTAAGGACATGTATTCATTAAATCAGAATGCTGCTGGGAATGTCATAGGTCTCTTGTCACCCATTTCAAACAAGTATTTAGTTTCTAAATAGATTGTCTCTGATTAAACTGGGAAAAAAATGGTAGATCAGAATTCGAAGGAGCTCCTGCTGTAACACTGTCACCTGAACTAAGTCCATTGTATTTAATGCTTCTATGGGATTTGTTCCCCAGAAGTAGATGAGTGAGATGGTGCAATTAAAGTTTCCGGTTACTGCTTGGTTTTCTAAATACCTATTTTTACATTTTTTAACATATAGCTCCATCAGCCTTCCCAGACGCAAGTGGGACAAGCAGCCTCACAACCCAATCTCCTGCATTTGGCTCACAGTCAAGCATCTATGTCTCAAAGCCCAGTGCGTCAGGCTTCCTCTTCTTCCTCCTCATCCTCCTCCTCTTCAGCTTTGAGTGTTGGCCAGTTAGTCAGCAGTAAGTATTGCTTCTTGGCTCTCCTTAATTCTCCCCTCTGTTTGTGCTCCTCACTACTGAGTTTCCTGATCTGCTTCCCCCACCCCCTTTTTTTTTACTATATAGTAGATTGTATATTGTGAAGTAGAGAGTGACTCTTACCAGTAAGAACTGCTAAGTGCTGTCATGGATGGGGCTTAAGGTAAACATGACTTGAGAAATTGTAATCAGTGCTAAAAATAGTCATTAAAATGGTAGCAGTCATTAATTGACTTATGAGGGCAATTCTTATAAATAAAATGCAGTTTATGTTCTTCGGAAATTAGACATTTTTGAATCAGTCAGTATGATGAATTATATTGCTCAGGATTTGGTAGGCAGACACATCTTCCTACTTCTGGTTAGGCTGCTTGTTTGTTACTGTTTGCTTAGTTAGTGTAGCAAACCATTTTACAAACTCTAGCACTACACAAATCTGGAGTGAGAGACCTTTCTTGCCAGGGAAAGGTGCAGAATATAAACAAGAAAGAAGTATAACACATGGGAGAGGAGAGAGAAGCACGTTGCAGTGAAATAACTGAGTTTCAGTGTTAGGGTTGTAACAGCTCACCTCCTGAGCAGCAGTTCAGAGTCCTCACTATTATCTTACCAGCATTAACTTTCACCTTTACATAGCAAAACCAACAGGTTAAAAGTGTAGTTAAGAAGCATCAACAGTTTTTGCACATCTGCAAAAATCTGAGTGTACTGAATGACCTTGTTCAAAGATACTCCATGCACATATTTCAAGTAAACAAACACTTTAGCTCACACTGTATTGGTAATGTAAAATATATGACTGACGTAAGCTTATGAAGGACCTGGAGAAACTGTCATGCAAGGGAAGATGTGAAAAAATCTTGGTTAGATTATTTTAGAGATTGTTTACATGGGGAAATTACTAGCAGAGCTATAGCGGCAAGATTATGCTTGTATAAGTCCCAGTGTGAATACTTATATTCTGGAATAAAAGTATCTGCATTGGTATCTGTAAGTACATAAAACATATAGATACAGAGATAATTATAGTGATATAAATATACTGCTGTTGCTCTGTCAGTAAATTTTTTCATGTAGGCAAGCTTGTAGGAAGAACACAAATAAGAGACTTCATGTTAAAAATACATAGTTACCCCTTGTCTGTGTGGCAAAATTTACTAAAATAGCTTGTGCAGAATAAATTAGTTTTCAGTGGCTAGTCCAGAATAGCCTCTCTTGTGGACATTCTTATTAAAAAATATTCTAGAATAACTGTTGAGGGGTACTCTACCCCACAATAGTTACTCCAGTCAGTTTCCCCATGTGGATAAGCCCACTACACAATAAAAGCAAAATGGAAGAAGCTCTTTTAAGTTCACAGAATAAATCCATCAAAAGTTAGGAGATGCTAGAAAAATAGTTGCTTGTTCAATGGCGTGCAATTCCTCTTAGAATATGTATTTTATGATAATGATATATGTTGTGATTAAAATTTTTTCAACCTGCTTTCAGTGCATTCCCAATGGAATTGTTCTAGGGATGCATCTAAGTTATTAATGCAACAGGCGGGCTGCTGTCCCAGGGTTTGCTCCCTACCTGATTTACTAAACTGTTCCCCAGATTGTGTAACAATTGAGGCAGGGAACTGTAAAAGGGTGAAGGATGATCTTGCTTCAGGCAGTAGAGGGCTGTGGAGCTGAAGCTTTCTGACTGCCACGAAATTCCAGTGCAATGGCAGGCAAGTCACTTAAAACCGATTTTTCACAAGTACTCCTTCAATATCCAGCTTGAGACTCTGAGCTTTAATTTACAGAAGAACCTGGTACTCACAGTTACAATTTTAAGTGCACTTTAAATGTGGAACTGTATAAAGAACAATTTAAACACACAGTCTAAAAAATCATCTCCTACTTGACCTAGACTGGGTACCCAAAAATCCTTTTTCCCTCAATATCTGTCCACTTCTCTGTGAATGGGAAGGGAAAGAGCTTCATCTTGTAGAAACACAAGAAAATAAATTAAGATTTAAAAAAAAAACCACAAACACAAGAGCTCAAGAGGAGATTAAGAACTATGTCTTTGCTGAAGAGTTTTAATAGAGGTCTGTGGCTGCACACCGAGCATGTAAAAAGGCAATGCATCAATCAGGTCCTCTGTAATGAAGCGTAGTTTGTCCTGTGAGCTGGACAAGACAGGGGTCTGGGGAAAAAGAACTTGTAATCTGGGGCTCAAATACTATGCTACACTGTGTTGTAGACTACTGCAACTCCAGCATCTTGTAGCTTCCGAGTATTCATTTGTGCCACTCTAAGGATGTTCTTTTAGTTTCATTTTTTCCTTGGATAATTTTCAAGGTTGTTCCAAAAGCAGAATAGTAACATAAGTCAGTCATATGGTGAGATAATGCTTATATTCATAGTTAGAAATATGAGGTCTTCTGTCAGTTGAATGGATGGAGAAGCTGATAGCTTGTGTTATCATCTTGTTGGTCCTGCTGTAAAGGAACAAAGCATATGCTATGCTTATGGATTTGGCTGAGATCAGAGAAGTATAAGACACAGAAACATCAGTTTGGGGAAGAGGTGGAGATACACTAATGAACATAGACTTGCTACTTGTTCCTCTCAGGCTTGTCTCTTTCCACCATTCGTCCTGTTCCAGTCCCATTGCTTCCTTACACCGTTGTTCACACAACCTGTGTTCCCTTTACCTCCATGCTTTTTTTCCTCTTGCCTTCTCCCTGCAGTTGTTTCCTCACAGTCCATTGTTCCTCAACTGCTCTTCCTGTGTCACTTCCCCTCCAGCTTCCAGTCAGTCTCTGTCCCCAGACCATGTCTGTGACCCTTTTACCAGCCTTTTTATTAAGTAGCTTCTGTCCTCTTCTACCTTGTTTTATCACTAGTGACACCTCTTTTTGCCTGTTTTCTTTCCTCTGTGACAGTGATTACTACTCTCTGCAGAATCAGGCTTTCTGTCCCTCCACTCCAAACTCAAATCCTATCTCTTTAGTTGTCTTCAGGTTTTTTCCCCCTTCTATCATTTATTTTTCTTCAGACTCAAAGTTACTTTTTTTCCCCTCTGCATCCAAATCATGCAGATACCACTCCCACCCTCCCTGGAAGCCATGAGAGGAGTGTGGAAAGTGATCACCAAGAAGAGAGGCGAGTCAGTCTCTGTCTTCACTGCTGTTCTGGCCCAAAGCAGACCAGAGGCACAACCATAGGAGGGGAGATTCTTCTCCATCTACTTCAGCCTTAGACTCAACCATCCTGAGTACAGAGAAGATCTTAAGGAAAACTCCACACAGAGGTCTAGCAAATCCCTGCTGAGCAGATATGAGCTTTAGAGGCTCACCTGCTTGGACTTATTGGAGACAGATTTATACTTGGGATGGCAAGAAGCCCATTATAGACTTAACAGCTATCTCCCTGAGACCTGTCAAGGCCACACTTCAAGTTGTAGGAAAACTGAAATTTCCTAAAGAAAAAAAGGGTATTATAATTATTATTTCTTTTTAACCTGGACAGAACAATGTGTTTTATTAGCCTCATTCTCAGAAGTAGTTTACCTGAAATTTGTCTTACGATGGCAAATGCCAGGCAAATTTGGCCATAGTCAATACCCTACCTGATATAATGAATGGCACAAAGAAGATAGTTGGGGTGCTTCTCCCTTGCTCAAAAAAAAGAAGAAAGTTCAATTGCATCAAGTGGGCAGCTCTGAGTAAATCAACTTTTTTTCATACAGTCAGACTGAGGAAGGCATTGGTGCTTGGGAATTAATTGCCTGGGGCCCAGATCTTAAGAGCACTCCAAAGGACGAGACTATTGATAGGGATCTCCTGTAAAAAAGCCCAATAATGATAACACATAAATAAAACGTCATGGTATTGTTGTAAATTTATGTTTCCAGCTTCATCCAGTCCCTAGCTATTCAAGACCAACAGGCTGAGTAGCGTAAGGGGCAAACCAACTCATTTCTGCCATTTACATAGTGTTATCACACAGACAGAAGTAAAATAGTCATCTCGATGGTCCTTGATGGATGTCCAGCATAATCTCAAGAGCCTGTAGCCAACCACAACCCGGAGGTAACACTGCACGCATAACCCTGCTTGAGCTGCTGTGTGAGTGACAATGTTCCAGGGCAGACGAGAGCTACCTGCTGGTTTCTAGTAATGTGGAAAAAGCTTACAAGAAAGAAGAAAATATGGTCAGTTCAGTAGGGAAAGATCAAAACATCTGTGTAATGAAATATGAAAAGACAGACAGAATCCTTTATAGCTTTTTGTTGTCATGAGTAATACTATGTTTTTACACAAATAGACTTAATTGATCTTCACAAAACGGAAAATGGTTTCATGTGGCTAAAAACCTATTTGCATACAATTGTGAGCGCACACAGGGAAATAAATAGGCTGTTTTGCTCCTTTGCAGAATCCATTCAGCATCTGGGCGCAGATCTCTGAAAGGCAGGAGCATCGCTTTGTCAGGCCTGTGGCCCATAATTGAATAAAACCTCCTTATTGTCCCAGTTCCCACACTGGCTGGCAGAGCTTTGTAGAACAGGCCTACCATGGAAATCTTGTGTCTCCAAAGTCCATTCAAAGTCTTTTAGAGGGATGAGGCCTGCAATGGGTCAGTGGTCCTAAAAGAAACCCATTGGCATGAGGGCAGCAAGAAACAACTTGTGGCCTCCTGATCAGGAATATTGTTGTTTCCTTTTCCTCTTTTGTTCCAAAGCTGCAGGCCAGTCCTCCAGCAGAGGCCCAAGAGTCGAGTAGAGATTTGCCATATTCCAGAAATTGTTGCTGAGTATAGCAAAGTTCATGTAAGACTAGGCATATTCAGCTGCCTTATTCTGTTAATTGAATTGCTTAGCACAACATAACTTCAGCAAATAATTATTTGGGCTTACTGTAAAAAGTAACTCTATTTACAAGTGGCTGCCTCACATCAGTGAAATTACTGAAGTGCTATGAGAAAGGCATCAGAATTGGACTTCACTAACTTTAGTGTTCCATGTTTCTTGTTTTTATTCCTTTTACTTTTCATTCTAGTCATATTTTCTGTATGATTTTACATTGTTACTTTAATGTTTCCTAATAATTAAAAAAGTGCATTTCCTTCTTTTTTTATTTCCTGTCTTTTTTTTCCTGTAGATTTTTGTGTTCTTTATAGCTTCTCCCTTTTATCTCATCATCACCAGTTCATCACTCATCAGCAACAAGTGTCTTATAAAGACAATTATGGTTGTTTGCGAAGGACATTTAAATAGAAGCTCTGCCTAAGCAAGGACTGCAAGATTCATCTCTACCCTTCCTGTACCTTCTGTATGATTTCTTCATGTTGTCTCATCCTATCTCTGTTCTCTTTTCTTTGTTTCCTCTTCATTAAATTCTACATCATAATTCCTTCTTTTTTCCCATTTCATTTTCCTCTTCTCAGATGCATCACTCTGCTAATTTCTTTAACTTTTCCACCGTATGTTCTATTTGTGGAAGTCACGGGTTTCTCCTCATCATCTGAGACTTGTGTCTCCATGAAGTTCCTTTCTGCCTTCCAAATTCATTTTACTGTCATCTGTTACTATAAAATTAAAATGCCTCCCACAAACAAATTATTCGTCTTCCTTTCCCCTGAGCTCAGTTCCATTTTTCATTAACAATGTTTTGTCCTGCCTCTCTTATCCAATTTACTTTCCCTTGGACTTCCTCTGCCAGCTATTTCTCCTCCTGTCTGACTGGGGAAATCATCTCCTGTAATCCCTCCCATGGTACAACTCTGCACAACAGAAATTTGCTTTCTCCTTCAGGGTGCACTGATTTCTCTGTAGCAACTCCTTCCCCTAACTAATAATATTAAAATCACAGCAAATTTGTACTCACCAACAAACTTATATGGGATTTTCTGAAGAATTCAAAGGTGGGAGTAGTATTCCCTTCAGCAGGAAAAAGGGGGTTTCAGTGCAGAAGGGAGCGCCTTTGGATTTTATTTCTTCCACTCTGCTTGCTCACCCTCACCATCCATCAGGACATCTGGGGGAATTTTAGCTGGCTTCCTTTTTGTTAGGGGATGTGCACATATATCCCCTAAAATGCTTCCAAACATCTCTCTCACCTTTCTCCAGCGCACAGGAGCTTCATAGACACAACAGCCATTGTTTTATCAAGCCGTAATGTACACTGGGAGTCTTTAAATGCCATTACTGTAGATCCCAACCACTCAGTGAGACTGGTATTCTTGATTTCTTGTTGGCACTGTGCTGCCTTCTCTAGGATATCCACTTAAAAGCACCGTTTTATTTACAGTCTTCAATAAGCTGCTCTTCCTACAATGTGAAGTACATAATACAGTTAACTGCTCTGAGAGCTCAGAACTTATTAAAACAGAGTTCATTATCTATTTGTATATGTTAATATATGTGTATGTATTAGTCCACAGAGTCAAAGATCATGTATTGACGGCATTTTAATGGCAATAGAGTAAAACAGACCAGCAATGTTATATGATGATCTTAACAGAGTGGTCTTCATAGTACTATTTGAGTTTTATGGAGCTGACAGAAATCAAGGAACTACTTCTGTGGATCTCAAAGGGCTTTGAATCACACCTGAAGTAGAAGTAGTTCTGATTTGATACAAACATTATTTTTCCTAGAGTTCAGGGATAAAAGGCTTTAGTGTTTTGATCCATCTCTGTTAGTACTTTCTTCCTCCCAAAGATACTAGGTAAGAATGAAGCTTCTTTCTCAACAGATACTCCACCATATATTACAACATACTCCCATATTCCTGAAGTGCATCAAAGATCTTTTTTTTTCTCATCTCAAGGAGAACTCAGCCTAATTATTTCCTCATCCAAGCCCCCAAGAAGGGAAGAACTTTCCATGATATTCCCTGTTCCAACAATGGCATACCAGAAGGATCCATCAGAACTTGGAAGAATTTCTCTATAATCATATGAAAGCAAATAAACCCTTAGCTTTCTTACCTTCCTTTTTATTCCTAAGAGGAGCTGGGGTAGTTTACAGATATCAGTTGCCATAGCGTTTGCTACTTTGAAAGTTCTCTGAATTGTCCTTTGTCACATCCCAAATAGCCTTAGTCAGAGGCCTTAGAGTGGAGGAAGGAAAGAGGTGATGAAAGTCACTATCTTAGCAGACTTTACTCAAGGGAATCTTTGAGGCCATTATCATTTATGATGTTTTGTACATTTATCAGTTGCTCTTCAGAGACCAAAAGGGCAGATAAGCATCCAGATCCATTCTGTGTGTCTGAAAATCAGAACTGGTATGCTAGGTACACTGTGTATGGGGTGAGTAGGAAAACTGCACACCTCTAAAGGCAATTACTTTACAAGCCTGAGTGGCCCCTGTCACAAGGATGACGGCTTAAAACCAAATACTATGCACCCTAGCTTTATACTGAATGAGTGCATGCCTGTGTGCACAGGTGAGCTCAAGGACTGCACTGACAACAGGAGGGATGATGTTGAGTGTGGAACATTGTCAAAACTAGGTTCAGCCTACATGCATGTTTACCTGTATGCATAGTGCATGTGGTCCCCCGGTATTTTTAAAATACTATTGCTATGTGTGCTTCTTACACTCAAGCTGCAAATTGATATAGGCTACACTTATATAGCAGAAAAACCTCTTCCTTCTGTTATTGGACTAATAGATTTTTTATAGGACATCTCCATCATAAGAGAATTTTACATCAGGTTTATAAAACCCTGAAAATAAAAGCTTTGTTACTATAATGCTGACAATCCCTTAGCTATAGTAGTACTAGCAGGAGCCACTCTCCTATAGGGTTCAGAATAGTAATGTAGTCTAGTACCGTCCGTGGACAACTGCTTGCATTTACAGAAATTGATGGGTTATTGTGCTGCAAACTTTTCACCTAAGAAGTCTGAGGAATGAGGTGAAGAACAATAGAGATGTCTCGCTGGGAGAATGACTTCACTACACGCAGGATTGCACAACACTTTGAAATCTTCCACCATCCCAGTCCCATGCTGTCTCCGATTTGGCAAACGCTTTCATTTAGCCAGGGATCAGTAGCTTGGGGGAAAAAAAAGTTCCATTCTCCAGCTGTTGTGTCATTTCCCTTGATAAGTCCTAAATTGACCGAGTTATCCAGCACCAAAGGAGCTTTCCTATGGTAGACATGCTTTATTATGTGCCCTTTCAGGGACAAAGGCTTCTGTGTCAGTAAACCGCTATGGAGAGGAAGGACAGATTTATTCTCACAGCATCATAAAGCATTATCTTCTGAGGGGCTAATGTAAAAGTAAAAAATTGTGCAGCATTACCATCCAATGCCTAATGGCTGATGTTGCTACTCCTTGATTATCCACCTGATAGGAGGCAGAATGAAAAGCTTGAAAGGCTGCTTCTCAGAAGGGCATATTTTAAAAGATTCTTTTTAAATTAAGGAGTTTTTAAAGGCAGCATGTTGTTTGGGCTTGTTCATTTGCTGGGTTATTTTGGACATTTGGCTGATGGTTTGAGTTGGGTATTGTGCAAAAGGGAAGGAAGATTTTTGAATCTCCTTATTAGGCATTAATTTTAGATGAAGCACAAAGTCTTGATGTCAAATTAAAAACTCATGCAGCTCGTGCATATATTTAGCCCTCCCCATAGACTGCAAACAAATATATTAACACCAGCCTTCCTTCTGTATGTGATAAGAATGGGAAATGGGGAACACGATTTGTCAACCTGGGGGACATTTTACAAGGGACAAATGGCAGTGAGGAGCACAAGCATCCCCTCACTCAGAGCAGAGTTGGCCATTTTCAGGAGTTCAGCAACAAACTGTCTTTGAAAATATTTGGCCAGCACCTGGAAGCACTGCAGCCTGGTTAGCATTTCAGCAATCTGCATATGCTTCGTAACACACTTGACGAAGCAAGTCTGCTTCTCTTTGGGGAAGAAGAGAAAAGGATAAGTATTATTTTAAAAAAACCCAACACATGAACGTCTTGACAGTAAAAGCTGGTGTAAGCCTAGTCCACCCATATGTGTGACACCAAGAACTGACGTGATTAAAACAATATTTCAACAGATCCTCAAACAGCCACTGGAGAGGTGGATGGGGTGAATCTGGAAGAAATCCGAGAATTTGCCAAAGCTTTTAAAATCCGGCGCCTGTCCCTTGGCCTGACACAGACTCAAGTTGGCCAAGCCCTGAGCGCCACGGAAGGCCCAGCCTATAGCCAGTCTGCCATCTGCAGGTAACCAGTTACATCACAAACTCTTTGTTCTTCTAATTATCCAGATTATTGCGAGGAGCATGCTTGTGTTCGAGTCTCATGTCTTTAGAATGTATTATTTAATCTACGTCTTAAATTAACCAATAATGTTAGTATCTGGCAGATAAAATGTTCTTTTTGTGTACCTCTATAGTAACTTTAGTCTTTTATTTTTTCCTCCTTCTTTTTTAAACAAGTGGAAACAATGTTCCTGGCATTGAGACTTACTTAATTCAGTAGATGAGCCGGAGACCCTGCTGATGCTGGATAAGCACCAGCTGACCCTCTTCATACTGTGCCATTTTCTACAGATAGGGTTACTGAACAAATATTTCATGGCTGCATCCCTGCTAAGTTAAAACCTGTATTACTGTGGTTAGCACTTCACATACAGGATGTTAATGATGATTTACCTAGGCAACACAGAAGGGAGAAAATTATCCTTCCTGCTATCTTTCAAACCAGCAGCTATTCAGCTTTTATCACCCAAATGTTTACTTAAAAAAAATAACCCAAAACAAACAGACAACCCATGTATGCAAAGCAAAACCAGAAATCTGCCCTAATCATAAGAAATGATAATACAGTCTTGCCAGAGTTAACATAGTTAGAAGCAAACACCGTATACGCATGTATGTGTTACAGTAATTCCATGTTTATGCATGAGGTAACAAACACACTTAGGTAACAGCTTTTTCCTCTTGGGCAATGCCTTATAGTCCTCCTCCATCAGTGAAAGCCAAGAAACCAACTCTAAGCTCATTTAAGTGGATTTTGTTCTTGGTGATCCATGAAATGCTCTGTCTTTTTATCTGCTCTTTATACTTTTAATGTATTCCCCATAGAACGGAAGTGTACTTTTCCTGCAGTTTAAGACTAAGGTTATAAATAACATCAGTATGGGGTAGTGAGCTTGCAGCTCACATTTTGCTCAATGATTTTCCATAAAAACCATTGATTGTTGTTAAATACAAAAAGCTCCATAGGATCCTCTCACTTCTATGGTATCCCCTACTGTTTTTTCTTATAAGATACCTCCCTGTAGAAAATAACCTTTATTCAGTCTATACAAGGATACTACTGCTGGGAAATTTGTTTCAAGACTTGTATATCGTTATACCAAACAACATGTACTGCAGTATCAACACTAACAAGAAATGCCGATGATACGAATGCTATTGCTCCCTGTTGCTAAGGATTAATTTTATTTTTTTTTCTCCCTGTGATCAATTGGTAAAGAATGCCTAAAACGGGGGGAGTTTTTAGCAATTGCCAATTTGTTGTAGCCTTAAGTTGCTGTTTAATATATTATAAAGTGATACGTTGCAGTTTCCTTTGCTTTTGTCTAGTTTACTGTCTTCTCATTCCCTCCATCTACCTTACACCTGAGAAAACCACTGGAGATGGTTTGAATTTTACTAAGAGAAAGGGTTCTCCACTAACCAATTATCATCAAAACCCCAAAACTGGTGAAGCTGGAGCACAGATGTGGCTAGCAAAAGACCAGAACGAGGAGGCCTTTTACAGGGGGCTCCTTAGAGGGACAGATTGCTCAGAACATGAGTACTGGGTGCAGAAACTGGTCCCAAATACTTGCAGAGCTCTAGGGTTTTTTTACTCCCTTTGACTCCCCAGATGGATATTACTTTGGGGTGTAATAACGTGCTGTGACTGTGCATTTCTTGTTAAGCACCAAGACGAGCTGCTTCAGCGGCAGTATGCCGTTCCTCAGAAATAGTAGGTTCAACTTTTCTTTTAATGGTAACAAAGGAGTTTCAGTGTGAACTCCAGGGTAATGGAAAGGGCAGTACGGTAAGCAAGTTGAATGGCCAGCTCAGACATAGATGTAGAGTCTCCCAGTGCCCTGTGCAGGTCACATCAGCAATACACCACCTTCCTGATGTGTCCTGAATGCAAACAATGGCATTTTTGTGAGACCATGTGTTCTAAAACATACACTTCAGCCTGAAATATTACTGGACACCAAGGAAGGACACCTTGCAGTCAATACCACACTAGGAACCCAGGCACCAGTTACAAATTCCTTGGAGTGTTATTATCTGAAATTATTACTTGTCTTATACTTTGTTTGTGAGAAATGCTTTGTTTCATGCTGGAATATTTTCTGCAGCCACCACGTGCTGAATAGAGACACTAAAAATTGCCAACGGCAGCCACTGAGCTGCCTTGCACTGAGGCACTGAGATTTGCTCGGTCCCATCTCCAGACCACCTCGTGATCAGTGATGGTGCCTCAGCAGCACCACAGCACAGTAATTGTTGTCTTTCCACAGCATTAAGTAACCTCAAGGTGGACATAGGCAAAGTGGAGAAATGCAAATGGGTGGCATCAGAGGACTTGGGTTAAGACTTCTTTAATGCACAGTAAGAGAGGATGAACTTGGTAAATGAGAGAAACAAGTACTTATAATATAAGACTCGAAATGTGAACTCAGCTCTTCTGCTTGTTTTTGAAAGGATTAAAGCTTTGTGTGGCTGCTTTTCCAGATGTTTTATAATACTTGTAAAATCTGGTTTGGCAAAAGACTTTTGATGGCAAAATGATATATAGAAGACCTCATTTACAGGAAATGATATCATTCTGGTACAGTTTGCAGAAATCCCACAATAAACCCAGCTTGGTGCCACAGCATATTAGTAGACTATTATGCTGGGTTTCATCTGGAAAACATGAGTCTGTCTTTGCACATTATGGGGGCGGTCAAGATAATTGCAAAGTGTCCAGCTGTTTCAGCTGAACACCACTGTAGCTATGGGAATCTTTTTCCGACCCAGAAAAGGGATATAGCTTTAACTTGCAAACAGTGAAAATAGCTGAAAAATGAAAGGAAATGAGAGGAAACCTGATATTGAGAGGCTAGTAACTGCCATTGGTTTGTATTATTAAAGCTGTGGTGTTTGGACAACATGGCATGGGAGGGGAAACAAAAGGATTGATCACAAAGACGAGATGATAAAGAGTAATTACCTTTGATGTCATTTCCTGTAATTTAGACTTAGCCTTAAGGGTTTTGAAGATTGTCAGAAATACAAAAACGTGACTCATAACATGTATTATTTAGTGTACTTAGAATTTTGTTGTAGTGCTCGTTTTGTGTTAGCTTAAATATCTAGCTCTCTCTAGATATATATATTTATAGCTATACCTATCTGGTAGTTTTTGTAATCCATTGTCAATTACCTCTGCCAGTCAATTAGTCAGGCAGGCAGGAAGTCCCACCCTGGCAGAGCATCAGTGTAAGACTCTTCTTTCTCAATTTTCCCTCAGACACACCATCCTGAGAAGCCACTTTTTCCTACCACAGGAAGCCCAAGAGAACACTATAGCTAGCAGTCTGACAGCCAAACTGAACCCTGGCCTTTTGTATCCTGCCAGGTTTGAAAAGCTGGACATCACCCCTAAAAGTGCCCAGAAGATAAAGCCGGTGCTTGAGCGGTGGATGGCTGAGGCTGAGGCCCGCCATCGAGCAGGTATGCAGAACCTTACCGAGTTTATCGGAAGCGAACCATCCAAAAAGCGCAAGAGGCGTACCTCATTCACGCCACAAGCCCTTGAGATCTTGAATGCCCACTTTGAGAAGAACACGCACCCCTCTGGGCAAGAAATGACAGAGATTGCAGAGAAACTGAACTATGACCGGGAAGTAGTTAGAGTTTGGTTCTGCAATAAGAGGCAAGCACTGAAGAACACAATTAAACGTTTGAAACAACACGAGCCCGCGACGGCAGTTCCTATGGAGCCTTTAACAGACTCTCTGGAAGAAAACTCCTAAGAACAAAACCAAACCAAACCACACACAAAAATCCCCGCACCAACAGAACCCTTACCATTCGAACTCTGTGAAAATACCTGTTCATCACCCTTGTAAGTAAAAGACTGAGAAAACCACAAGAAGGACCGAACAGTTTATAAATGTCCGTGAGTTTTCCTATTTAAAAAAAAATACACAACACTTAGCGTGTGTGTCGTAGAATTAGTTCCCAAAACAAAAACAAAAAAAAAGAAAAAGCCAGTTTTTTTAAATGGACATAAAGTAAACCAAATAACTGCTTACTTTTTTCTGTGTATTATGAAAATGTGAACACATTTTAAGGAAAAACAAAACGAAACAAAAAGTACAAAAAAAGAAAAAAAAAAAGAAAAACGAAAAAAAAAAACCTTTTATCTGTTTAAAAGAGAATACAAGCCTGCCACCTGGAGGAGTGATTGTAGCCTTTCAGGTATCAAGTGCTGATTCACTATGAAAACTATTAACCAAAGTCAGAAACATGGCATTGCAAGCTAGATTGTTAGTCTACTCTTTTATGAGTGTAAAATGGTGTTACAAATTTTTACATTTGTATTTTGCAAAGAGGAAAGCAACAGGATTAATTTCTCTCATCTTTGTTCACATCCCCTGCCGGTGTGTACAAACAGGTGTTAAAGCCATTCCATTGTGGTCACCTCCTTTTCTTTTGGTCAATGGTTTTGCAATCTCAAAGTGTTTGGGGCCAAAAAGAATTGATTTTTATTGTGATTTGTGAGGTTTGGTGTTTCTCTTCTAAGGTCTATGTCTTGGTTTGCATTTCTATTTTTCTTTTTTTTTCTAATTCTTTTTTGCTGCCTCCCCTCTTCCAGCTCATTCTCCACCCTTTCCCCAAACCCACATAACCCAGTACTGTTTGAAGATATTTAAAAAGAAAAGTGAAATCTGAACACTTTTATATTGATATGCTGAAATGAAGTAGAGGACAAAGAATTATTAGGATTATATCTCATGAACTGTCAGCCCACAATGCTTATTGTCGACTATAGCCTGTGGGATTTCTCTGTCCTCTGGCTGTGAACCTGGAGAGGTTACCAAAACTCACTTTGTGGTATAAATATAAACTGCACACTTGGTTCAGTACTGCATCTGTACTATGGTTCTGTTTGAAACAATTCCTCTCCAAAGTCTGCTAGCCAAAGAAATTTCTTGAGATTCTGATGAAAACGAACAGACAGGCCGAGAAGCGATGAGGATGTTTTGATGGTTGCATCACTATGGACTGTTTCAGTGGTAGTGCTTTGTTCCTTCTGCCTTTTTTATGTCATCCCAATATTAATGCTCACCCTGGTGACCTCTTCAGTAGGAGGATGTGTTTCTGCAGGTGTCTGCCGTGACCGCTGGCTACACTAAACAATCAGGATCTAGGGAAGCCCACTGAATATCCTTTGGGATTATTAAGGCTGGCCACCTGCAATATGTTTCAGGTGAATTGATTTTCCTTTAAAGACAACTTATCTCTGTGGCTTCCTTTTTGATAGGACAAGCACCTTCTAAAATACTGTGGCCATTTGACCCACAAGTATACCAAGGCTCAGAGGGAGAGAAAGGTGTTGCAGGTTCTCCTTGGGGTATGGGCTGACCTGCTGAAGGTCACTTACGATTTTCATATTCTTCTGAGATCTGCTCCAGCCTTTGGTGTTCAGCCCACCGTAAGGGTAGAAGCTGAATCTTGATCAGGACTTTCCAAAAGAAAACACTGGGGATTTGGTTCAGCTCACCGTAGAGGTGGTAGAGTAAAATTCTGCTGGTGTAACTCCTGATTGCATTCACTGACCTCAGGATGGTTGTACTGGATGTTTGCTGGTCCACCCAGGATGTTGAAGGAGGTTCCTGAAGTGCTGAAGTCTTCAAATAACACGTCTATTACAGAGTTTTCAAGAACTCAAGACTATGTCCAAAGCTTAGTGAAAGAAAGGGACTTCCATTGATTTCACTAGGCTTTGAATCTGGCCCTCGCTATTTTATTAATGGGATTTGCCTTGCAGAATGGGGTATTTACTGCATGGTTGGTGGAGTTTTAAGGCTTCAGAGACCATCATCTGTGCCAGAAACTGCCTCTAAATGACAGCACTCTCAAAGGTCAGGGTTGGAGAGCACTGAGGATCCAGTACTCCAGGCTGGGCTCACGTCCAGCAAATGCATTTTAGGCTTTAAGCTTCAGCAGGGTATGTTTAAGGATATTTTCAGTATCGCTTTTACGTGGAGGAGAGTGAGAATTGTTATTGACTCTTTTCCAACTGTTGATATATAAATATCTGCTGGGGGAAAAAAACACCTCAGTAACCACAGGCAAATTGTGCGGGACAAAAAAGATGCTTTACCCACACTGAGCATGTGAAGTAAAGAGTCTCACAGCAACATCTGCCCCTCTGGGTTTTCTTTTTCCCTCTCTATCCATGAATACCTATAATATATCCACAGATGTATCTGTGTTATCTATACCCACAGCCCTAAACTTGTGGCCACAATTCAGTTTACATAATGATCGGGAGACCACCCAGAAGCCAAGAGGGAAGCAGGGAAGAACACATCGTACTTGGAAGTGGACGCTCCTGAAGTCCTACTTGTGTCTCCAGTACGCTGCTAATTGTCCACTCATTAATGCCACATACACGATGACCTGTTCAGCCACCCCTGAGATCCTACAACACCCCACCACCACCATCCCCATCATCAACAACCTGCGAACAAAACCATCAACCATTCTTTGCCAAAAAAGTAAATTTCCAGTTCTCCCAGGGACTGCTCTAAATTCTGTGAAGAAAAATCCCCCAAGAAGCGAAGTTAACAAAACAGTGTATGAAAGATACTAAATGTTTAAAAATACGCTGGCAGCAGTTATATAAGCTCTTTTTTGTTCCAAAGTACATATCGGAAGGATATAACTAGGACAGTGAAAATGTAAAATAAATATAAATCGCCAGCTTGGAAGAAAAAATGGTGTTCATCCCACAGTCTTAAAATCATTCATGTGCAGTGATTTTTTTTACAGTTTTCTAATTTTATATTATGTTTTGTAAATTATTTATAAAGTGTTGTAATGCTTCTTATATTAATTTTTTTATAAACAAATTTTTGCTATGAGGCATAAAAGGTGCCTGAACAGATTCTTAGGAAGATAAATTACGTGTGAATCATACATCTGGGGGGGGCCATAAATATTTTGTTCTATTTTGTTACTGGCAAACTTTCTGGTTTCCATTTGTAAACAGTCTTCATGTATTTATTACATTTGAATACCTTTTAATTTTGCATGTGACTAAAAGATAGATTGCTACCAGCAAATGAAACAAAAGTCTCTTCAGTCATATGTGAAGGTTTAATGGTTTTCCAATTTATTGATCATTGATTTTTTTAATATATATATATATATAATTATTTGAATAATGAACTAAGGATTCACGTACGGTTCTGATTTTGTCTTTTTATGTTTTTCACTAAAAAGCTATTTTGGACAGTTGAAGAAATCAAATGCATTCAAAAGTTTCAAGTTTCTTTATGTTATTACTGAAAAAAAAAGAAAAAAAGAAAAAAAAAAGAAAAAAGAGAGAACAAGAAAGCAAAAAGGAGCTAGGAATGAACAAGTAGAGGCGTATCAAAGAACTCAAGCTATAACCAAAAAGAAATATGTAAAATGCCTTTGCTCGTCTTCTCAATGCTGGACCAAAGCTCAATGTATGTAGGTATATGCACATTGTATAGATATGGCTAAATGTTGCTGACAATCTCGCAATACTAAACTGTTACTATTAAAAAAAAAAAAAAAAGAAAAAAAATACAAAAATAAAACTGTTCATCAGTGTTTTACCTCAGCACTCTACTTGTACCCAGTTATTGACCAACATTCAAATACGAAGATAAGAGAGGAAATTGATTTCCATGTCAATGTTTGACTGTAAAATCTGTTTGGAAGACATTTTGTAATGAGCTTTTTGTCATGTGGTTTGCTTGTTTCCAACTTGAGATTATGTGGGGCACATTTGTTTATTTATTGTTTAAAAGTGATATTATTATTATTATTAAGTATTATTATTACTATTATTATTATTATTTTTGTCCTATGTGCTATAATCTACAGAATGGTCACCAGGGTCACTTATGAAGCACTGCAGAGAGATCTGTTTTTCCATGCATGGAGCATGCAGCGGGAAAGATGGCAGTACAAAATGGACTGTATTGTGTTGTTAAAAAATACAAATCATTACAAAAGGAGTTGATGTGGTGGACTTGTGACCAAGAAACCAAACTGAATATTCAAAAGCTCCTTACTACTCTGACTTTGAAACCAAAGCTGATTTATCTGCACAGGTTGCTTAACATGAAAAAAAAAAAATTAAAAAAATAAAAAAAAAACTGACAAAAACTGTACTTAATCTAGAGCAATATCTGTATGGTCAGTAAAGCTGCACTTTGTGTATTTCTTAACAGCTTCAGATCTGTCACTTTTAATTTGTACCATAAAAAATAAAGAATTGTTTGACATGAAAAATAAGCTCCTTTCATGTGTTTGTCTTAAATCTCATGCATTATTCACATGATCAGAGCTCATGTAATTTCACATCAGTTCAATAAAAAAACAGGGGAAAGAAAGGAAGAACGAAAATCTGCTTGCACTGTGGAGCATCACTTTGCCTGCAAAACTAAACGCTGTTTCTGTACCAAAAGTGGGCATGCACATTGGTGATGTCTTATTTTCTCTACAGATATGCAGAGTAGAGGATCTGCCTCAGGAATATCCTGGAATCGCTCAGGTGAGTGTGTGTTATCCCCCAGGCCGAGTGGAGCAAAACACAGCTGGACATGGAGGCCAGAAAAGGTGAATCTTCCACAGCTCCCAGAACAAAAGCCCCGGTAAGTGATGGGAAGGGAGCGTGGCAGCGAGCTTGGGTCAGCCTTTCCAATGACTTCTCTTGCATTTTTGCAGGGCTCGCGAGGTTCATTCCTCGTATCTTCCCGTGATTATGATATTAGGCAGCAGAAATGCCTGTTTTTCAGGCCATTTGTGTTGAGTCATGTTGAGTTCTGCCTAAATACATTATTCTGAAGAATCGACGCATTTTGAGAAATGAATGAATCGTATGATAAAGTTGTTTTGGAAAAAAGAGCCTAGAAAAAAGCTATGACAATAATAGAGCATTGTGTTTGAGACTTGGCAACAAAACTTTTGCAAAGCCTTTTCCCTTTGATTTTGTTAACTATTGTTTTACATATCCAATACCACATGTTAAATAATCAAAAATAAACCTGAAATATTTATTTGTATAGAAAATATAGGGAGTACCTGAGATATTTATTTATCCTGATTTTTCCCAGATTGGAATTTCCCTTTTCCATGCATTTTTTTTTACTGCATTTTATGGGATTTATAAGAAAGGTAAAGGAAAAAGGCAACTTCCTTGTAGACATGGTGATGCAGGCAGCATGAGCAGGGCAAAGATGATAGAGGTATAGCCTTTTGTTAGACCAGATAGTACGTGTGGAAAAAAAGTAGATAAGCTTTAAAGTGCCCAAATCCTCCTTTGGTGTGAAACAAAAGCAGCTGAATCCAAAGGTAAACAGAAGCTGGCAATGAAAAAAAAATAAGACACTGGGGTACCATGGTGACCTGAAGTCATATCTTGGTACAACCTACACTGCCATTTCTTCATATCATGGGCTAAACCTTCGTGTCAAAGCTTCAAAAGTAGTGACTACAGGTTTCCACACACTACCTACACACAGGGAGTGCCAACACCATTAATCCCCACGAGGGGTGTCTTGGAACTGAGTCGTATTTACTGTTACCCACTGGTAAATGCCTGATCCGCAGTGTGCATCTTGCAGTAGGGATAAGGATAGCCTGGCATACTACAGACCTAGGCGGGGATCAAAATTACACCCATTCCTCTAGGCATCATGTCTCCACACCATGTTCTAATAGCCATACTTCAAACCCACATAATTTATATATCATACAAGGATGTGGAGAATTACCCTTTATGCTTTCATACCAGATGCTAAAATCTGAACTCGCATCTATTCATTTAATAGTGATAAAGCAACAAGCAAACATTGGGTAGCGGCTTTTTCCCCCTACTCTTTTTAAAAATGCAAAATTTTCTCTTTGGATCGTACTGTAGATATTTTAGCTGCCTCATAGGCACATGACACTACTTAGCCATTGCTTAAATAACCTGGATCTATTTTGTCACAAGAAATGGTGACTTTGCAAATTTAATCAATTATGTTCCCATTGATCACTGAATGCTCAAAATAAATCCTACCTTCAAGACACTGAAAACCGACTATAAGACTTCGCACCCCTTACTGACTGCTTAATAATCAAATTTCTAGAGCTTGGCTGTGACAGTACTTCAAAGCTCCCTAAGAGCAACATTAATAACAAAGAGCTTTAGAAGCACAGTTCTTTCCAGGGCCTCTCTTTTGTACTTCTTGCAAAAAATAACGTATTTTCAATACTCTCGATAAACAATAAACTCTGTTTGTGCCCTGCCCTTCCCTTCAGACAGGTGTGAGGGGAGGAAAGCTGGCACTAAGATCAGAGAACTATGCAGGGATGACATGTTTTTATATGGCCTGTTCCCCTGTAGAGCTGCTTTACGACCAGCCACAGTCTAATTCTATATCTGGGAGAAAAGCTTTGAGTATTAGCAGGGCTTTGGTAATCAAAGATTCCCTTCTACTGAGTTAAACTTCAATTAAACAAGCTCTCAGGAAACAAAACAGACCAATCAAGAGGGAAGGTTCTCTTGGGGTTTGTTTTTTAATCTGAGAATTCAGATTTAATATGAATCACTCCCATATGAGATCGCGATGCTCTTGAAAATAATTGAGAATTAGAGAGTTAGATGGGTTTTTTTCCTTCTCTCTCCCTCTGCTGTACAGACCTGGAGGTTTGAGTTTTTCCCTGTTCACAGTCATTTACTGTTGCATTTTGCCACATTAGGGACAACAGTGGTCAGGAATGAGCAGAGAGTCACCATGTATCTCATGAGCAATGACCATGTTTTTTAATTCAGAAGCCAATTGCCCTGCATTCTTCTAAAATGCCCGCAGCAGCCTTGTCTAATCCACCAAAGCGGCTGCAGGGAGGTCAGGTAGAAGCTCGTGTAATAACAAGTCTTTCGTGTTATTGTGTCCATACGGACATGGAACATTGCATGATCACTGGCCTCATGTCAGAACACCAGCTGACTTCTCAGCCCAAGAGCTGTACTGGAGGGAGTCCAGCGGTGGTCTACAAAGATGATTCAGGGCCTGGAGCATCTTTCTTATGAGGAGAGACTGAGAGAGCTGGGTCTGTTCAGCCTGGAGATGAGAAATCTGAGAGGGGATCTCATCAATGTTCATAAATATCTCAAGGGTGGGTGTCAAGAGGATAGGACCAGAATCCTTTCAGTGATGCCCAGTGACAGGGTGAGGGGCAACAGGCACAGGCTGAAGCACAGGAGGTTCCACCTAAACATGAGGAGAAACTTCTTTACTTTGAGGGTGCCAGAGCGCTGGAACAAGCTGCCCAGAGAGGTTGTGGAGTCTCCTTCTCTGGAGACATTCAAAACCCGCCTGGACACATTCCTGTGTGATCTGCTCTAGGTGAACCTGCTGTAGCAGGTGGGTCGGACAAGATGATCTCCAGAGGTCCCTTCCAACCCAAACCATTCTGTAACTCTATGATTCTGTGATCACATGCATGCTTGTTGTGGGTAGGTCTTGGTTCATGCCACAAAGACACGTACAAGCTCAAGGGGCAGAAAAAAATGGCTTTGGCGGTACTAAAACTGCGCTAGAGACCACATGCGTGGGCCAGTCCTAAAAGAACATGAGAAGTTCTGTTTTTGTGGAGCAGTATCTTGAAATTGTGACATGGCCTCCACCAGCACTGTATCAACAAGCTTGTCATGTCTGGACTCACTTTGGTTTTTTTCAGATACCACATACTGCTGGTGTTCAGCTACAGCTAATGAGCTCCTGGCTTTCAATTAACAACAGTCCATGCCCCAGTCAGTCTATCTATCAATACCATCAACAGGAAGATCTCCCATCTTGTATGTTTTCTCTAAGTGATGGTCCCAGAATAGTCTCTTAAATAGTCCCAGAATGCTGAAGGCCTTAGAGGACAATGAGTAAGATGGTGACAATGCACACATCTGAATTATGTGGCCACTTGTAAATGTTTTGGGGAAGCCAGGATTGCCCCAGCAGCTGCGGACTCCCTAGCTGCATGCCCACCCCTTTTTATAAATTGTATGAAGCCCTTGTTCTGACATTCAGTCATTCCTGCTAGTTTTTGACGCTATTAATTTTAAATATCTTGTGTTGTCATGAACCACTTATGCCTCTTCATTAAGACATAGAAACTTGTCTATCGACTGAGATTAAAAGAAGACAAAGCTATGAAAATCCTTTAATTTCTTTTTGCAAAGAAGGCACTCTGGTGGTTTTTACCCTCTTGCCTCTGTCCTTTTGACATTTTCAGTTCAATTATATGTTCTTAAACAGAGGAGTATGAATCTGCCACCAAAACTACCCCTCAAAATCCACCCAGGTTAAGCTACCTGAAGGGAGGTGGTTATTTCTTAAATAAAGAGCTGTTTTCAGTTACTAGTTGTGGAAAGTAAAGGGAACTGATCTTTCAAGTGTATCATGTAGATAACTTTATTTGCCCAACTAGTGTTATTGATGTTTTGATGTTACCTTCATAGATACATTAAGTGACATGTGTAAGTTTTCACAGGATTGGACCTACTCTAGGCATTTGTGAATCGATACTCGTATTTATCACTCTAGCTCATCCATCAGTAAATCTTGATATGTCTTTTATTATTTTTGAAGCACAAACAGCTCAGAGGGGACTGTATCCCAACAAGAAAGGTATATGCATATTCCTTCTAAAGTCAATACAACTATTGTTCTTGCTTGCCAGACAGCTGCCAGAAACATTTGCTTTTGAAGATAATCTCAAGGGAGTAAACACTGGGGAAACAGGATGAATGCAAGAGCATGAGCCATTAAATATTTTTAAAATACTCTCTGTTGTTCCACAGCATTTAACATCCTTCCTTCTGAAGGTATTCTAACAAATTCACACATTGACCACTGATAAGGAGAACTGAAGCAGCACCAGTTTGTGCCTGTGCTGTACCTAATCCCAAGCACGTCCATCAGCAATCTGAGTCTAAGACTTACCGGCCAGTGTGGGGATCGAAACTCATCAGGTGGTCTATACATCCAGAGTAAGGAACACAAAGAGCAAGGATCAAAAATCCACACGGGCATGTGCACTTTACAGGTCACGATATCTTCAAAGAAGTTACTCAAGAGGTAATATGTAATAAAGACTAATAAAGGGAAAAAACAAAACTCACAGGCATTTGGTAAAGGAAAAAAGGGCACAACTGACAGAGTATGTTTCTTCTGAAGACGTGTCAGAACAGACAAACACAGTAATAAAAACCTATCAATCGCTGGGTATCAGCTGAGCTTACACGCACGGTACATCAAGCCTGTGAGGAGTCTGTATTATTTATAACGTACTTTCGTCTGCTGTGGTTAAAGGTGTGATAACAAAAGCAGGTCCTGTGGCCCTAGACATCAACTGAAGATGAGAACATGACAAGTTACATTTATGTCTGAAAATGGCTTGAATTGCATGTTAAAATTGAAACCTGACCGATCTATAACAAGTTAATATTTTTTAAAGATCATTGTTAAGTCTAAGACTATTCTACTGAAGCAACAGAAATAATTTTCCTAGAAGTATTTTAAATCATCTTTCATATGTAATCATTCATAGTTTTTAGAGGGCAGGAAGGTAATGTTCATTTTCAAATAATCACATGGCATTTTTATTTATGTTTCAATTGTGTACAGCTTGGATTTTTCTATTTTAATTATATCAACATATTGTAATTCTGTAATATTTAAAAGCAAATATGCCTATATACAAAGTTAGCATCTCCAGCCTACTCAAATCATGTCTCGAGTAAGCAGGCAGTTCTGTGAGTATTTAAATGTTTATGTAGCTGTGTTAGCTTGCTATCATAAGGAAACAATCCATTACATGCTTGCTTTCCTTATCTACTTAGATTTCATATGATTTTAACCTCGATGCTTTAAAACATTGGCCAGTTTCAAACTAACCTGACAGAAGGGAAGAAACTTCACAGATAAATAAGTGTCTATCAGTTTAATGAAAATAACCTAGAGAACAAGAGGCAGATTAGCGTCCCGGGTGAGAAAAAGCCTGCAGTAAGCTCAATCCTTACTCAGCACCAGAGAATCAACATGGGAAGAGCAGAAAGCAACTCCTTCTAATATCCCCACTTGCATGAAAAAATATCACACTGAGCTCAAAAGCCATCAGAAAATGCTCATCCTAAGAAACCAGATTTCAATAGTTCTGGTGCCCAACAGTTTTTTGTATTCTTCATGTGGTTTACAAACCCAGCTACCAGTGCCTCAAAACAGGCATAACCGGCAAGGCCTGGGCTTCCTTTAAAACTGTTCCTTACTGTGGAGAGGTACTGTCTTTGAAAGCAAGCAGTCTGCCACTTCCATTTCCAATACAGCAGTTATATTGTAATTTAGGATGAAACAAATGTCTAGCTGAAAAAAAAAAGAAAAAAGAAAAAAACCATTCCATTCCTATTGCACTGGGAAGGTGATTAAAAAGAAGGGAGAGAGGATAATAGCCTCCCAGTAGAAACTGTTTATGAGGTACTGTATTAGAAAGTCTATTGTCCTAGCTCAGGGTTTAAATCAGAAAAATAGGTTACTTGTGAACACAGGAGAGAAATAAACACAACTTTTCATTCATTAATTTAACAAAATACGCAGCAAGTTTGAGCCTCTTTTTGTTTGCTACTGTCAGCAAAATTTTGCACACTGGAAGCAGCCTATTTGAACTGGGTGGAGATGTTCAACTGTACAAAGTTACAGGTTTACCTTAAGTAGCTTTGTTGCTTAGCTGATTGAGTGTTGGTTCCAAAACTGGAAAGGATTTCGTAATTTCTTGTCAATGCTTCCCTCTTCTTTTAACACTCTTCTGCTTCCAAAGAAGTTCAAGCTCCCTGCCTTCAGCACCTGTGCAGTAAATTGGGTTAGAGGAGGCCAGCAAAGCCTATATCCAGTTCAGTTTATCAGAAAAAAAGGTTGATCATGCTTGGCACCACCCATGCAAAGAGGAAAATGTGTGTCCCACCGTGGAACACTGTGCAAGTCAAACATACTGCAAGACTAAACGAAGTCCACACCAGCCTTTAGAGGCAGCTGTCTGCACTGGGGGTGCATCTTCACCAGCTGTCTGGTAATAAATCCTGTGGCTGGAGGAGAAACCCCAGCTCATGGTTTCTTGCTCCTAAAGTGAAAGGATGCTTCAGTATGTCAGTATGGGAGACATGAATAAGAAGCCAAACTCATTGCTCAGGCACAGACACTGGGGAGCCACAAAGCAGTGCAGAGCTGACCTTCCAGTTTCCAAAACATAAAATCTGATGAAACACCAGGTTTAGCTAAGGAATATAGCTAATTGGGCTAAAATACAGTCCTGAAGACCTTTTCTTTCATGAGCTGGTAAAGTAATTTTTAAGTATAGTCCAGATAATCAATATGCATTTTTTCCCCTTTGCTTGGTCAGTCCTAGTGATTTTCCTTCAGGCCTTTCCATGCCATTTCAAGCCATTGCTTTCCTGTGCCTTTGACATTTACAGTGCAACCTGAACAGAATCAAAGACTATGAATATAGTTGGCAGAGGCAATTTACAGCCTCCCCCAACACTCCGATATCCAGATCAACTAGGCAACAAGTTGCAGAAGATAATGACCCATAATGTTCTCATGGTGAAGGCAAATGTGCTCTGCAAACATGTACAACAGTAGAACTGGCTGGTAAGCCCCTCTCTCATCCCTATCTGCAGCTGCCACTTCAGCCCTTCCAGCAGATACTCTTTTCTTCTCATTCACTAATTCATTTCAGTTGGGACAACATCAACAAACACTCTCTATGAAAGTTTTTTAAGCTAACCTGCTCCTCTATGACTGAAACGTTGCAGAGCAATCACACAAGCTGCTTCAATGGCAAAGGTGCGAAAAGAAAGGAAGGAGCAAAAGGCTGAGTGCAGAAATGACACCCACGAGCACAGCTGGATCCAAAACCTCACCCCTCCCAACCCCACGAAAAGCAGATGACTATTCACTGCTGCAGAGTTTCAGCATGTCCTTTAGGGAGATTCACACTGCCTGTGATTGTGCTTTTGAATTTTCTGCTCTCTTACATCCTCTCAGTAATATTTAATTTTTTTTTTTCCTTTGGCAACATGACATATATGCTGTATCTGTCCTGAAGAAGGAGAATTATTTCTTTGAGGATTGACTTGCCAGAAATACCTGTATTTTTGTTACTGAACCTCAGAGACTTTCCTCTAAACACGGAATTCTGTGAGAAAAAAAAAGAACTGAAATGTGCTCTCGTTTTTCATATCAATATTGAAGCAGTTCGTCCTTTTTCCTTATTAATTTTTCACCATTATGACATGACCAAATCACTTCTTTGTCTCTCTAATATCATAAAGTCTAACTTAAGCTGCCATTCTGGTGAATAAGAAAAATTAAAATTCATTATTTTTATTTCGTAATGTAAGGTGGTCCTTTGACTTGAGACTCCTGACAGCGTGCAAACTACTACCAATGTAACAGCAGTTTTCCTGTTACAGATACCACTCTGCTTTAAGCCTGATTTGTCATCCACAATTCACCTCGCATAGGACACCAAATGGTGTCCCTCATGTGAAAACAACTTGTAAACTAATAAATAAGAGGAATAGATATTTAATAATTGATAATGAAATGGAGTAAAACCAGTGACCTTGGCAGAAAACATTCTGTGTCTTATTAGCAATTGCCAGAGCCAGTCATCCATCCTACTTAAATCCATTTCCTGAACGTGTTGCATCTCTTGAATTTATACTGCTCTGGCATCACACTATTTCTGATGTTCACTGTCTTGCAGTCTGAATCAAACAGACTTTGCTCCTCCTACCAACAACGGTCTCTTTGTCTATTTTTCCTACATACAGATATATATGTGTCTCTAAATTTTCCGCAAAAGTCTAGCTGTAGAAATATTTGTGGGTTCAATAATTTTATTGATCTTGGTAGCCTCAGGTTGCATAGTGCCTGAGCACAACTGCAGTTTATGGACTGCTGGCATGAGGTATATATTTTAGAGTTCTCCTTAGAAGCTAAAGGAAAAATGAGGGCCATATTATTCCATCTACAGGTTTTATGGTGGAAAAAACTGCATTGTAGACAATGATTACTCAGTACATTGTGCAAAAATCATTGCCAGGGACCAAAAAAATCATCTCCTATACAGTGTTGTTGGCAGTACAACAAACATTCTACACCAGGCTTTTTATAAGTAATATTAATCTTTCCTGCTGGAGTTGGCCACTGTTAATGTATTGTCACGGCAAGGCTGTATATTTAAGCCATCCAGAAGTCCTCCCATTTAAAATAAACTATTTTTCAAGTATATTCCTACCAAAACAATTGCAACTACATTTCCATTCTACATCTTCCAGAGACTTAACAGGACCATTCAGCCTTTTGGAAGATATACAAGATTGATCACATTTACCATACATATCTATGTGAATATATATTCACACAAATGCAAATGAGCATATGCATGTTTATGTGAAGATATATGTTTGTGTATTTTTATTTTTATATATACACACACAAATATGCCATAGATGCAGATATAGATACATAAAACTTCTCAGTTGTGGTGATTGTAGCCACATTTGAATCCACTGCTGAATGAATGGTTGACCCACTTAATCTTTTTCTAAAGAAATGCCTTACTATGTTATTTTTGGCTTCAATTGTGTTTTAAAGCACTCACCCCTAAATTAGAGCTGGGGAGGTTCCAGGCTTCAGAAAAAGGCTAGCATTCACAAGGGCCCAGAACAAGAGCAGCGTGTTCCCTTAAATAAACCATCCGAAACACTTTTCTTAATGTTTGTGCATTTTAAGGACTCAGCAGCAGCAGCAGCAGAGGAACAGGTCAAGTATTTTTGATTATTTCATTCCTTACACCACGCAGCTAATTATTTGGAAGTTGGGGGGTTTATTTCATCTTTTCATTCCTCTCAAATGTGGATTGATTTTTTTTCCTGCCATTGCCTGCAGCAAAATGAAACGCACACATAAAATAACCATATTAAAGTCTAACAACTTTTTTCAAAGTGTTTTCTTGCACATCCTCCTGGAAGAAAATTCACAGATGTTTGTTTTTTGGGGTATGAGGGACGTTGAAAGGTGAGGGGGGGATACACCTGCCTAGATTTGGAACAGTTTTGAAATAATAACATTTCTTATGAGCAGCTACAAGGAAGGGAGAGAGCATGAGAGAATTTGAATTCTGTGAGATTAGACTATAAGCAGTGTCAATGATACTAAATGATAAATGAGACTTGAATGAAAACTGGAAAAAAAATATTTCTCCACAGATATTTTGAAACTCATCAGTGAATTTTGATTTTGATCTTCACTAGCTAGTTTGAGGGATGTTACACAAAGCACAAATAAGATAATTAGAAGAAGCATCTCTCAGAGGTGTAAAAGCAGCCAGCTGCACACTAAGACTTCAAAATCAGGAGGGGTCTGATTTCCTCTCAGATGTGGTGGAAGAGTCCAGTTCAGTGGTGAACAGCAAGTTATGTTGTGAACTGGATGAAATTCAAACATAAATTGTCCTGTCAAGATAGCCTGTCACTACTGGAAATTACCTGAAGAAATCTGCACTAGGGCTGATGATACAGGCTGCTGGGTATTTTCCACTACCCAATACAATCTAAAGTAATAGGGCTATTTACATGAAAGTACATAAATTACTTTATTTAGCTCTAGGAACACTGACATTTTCCACTGGAAAACCACTTGGAAGGTTGTACAGACATATCCACAGCCTCCGGAGCATTTAAACTCTTTGTGTTTGCATTTTGGCAGGGCACCCCTGGAGAAGAGCCCTATGGACTCTGCTCCCTCTTTGCCTCCCAGAAGGGCAGATTGCCCTATTATCTTTCTCCAAAAGCCTTTGCAGCAGCTTCCTTGCCACCTCCACACACAGGCGAGTACCAGGCTCACCCCTGCAGCACTCACGCAGCAACCACCACCTAGAGCACCAGTGACTGCAGCCCCCTCAGATCATCTCGAGGCATTTATGGTTTCTCCCGTCTTCCCAAGGGCAGAAGTCACTATAATCTTGGGCCAGACTGCTCCTCTTGACACCACGAACACGACGTTCGGATGAGCACAAAGCGAGCTGGAACAGGTCTTCGGGGGCTGAACGTCTGACAAACTAAAGCATGCATCTACTGATTGCCTTTGTCAGCTCTTAGTAGACAATGTTTTAACATTTACAGGTAACTGAACGCTGCCATTTCCAATACATTTACAGTAAGAATCTCTCTCATCATTAATTCTACAGGCTTCCATAGATGTTAAAATGGTGTTGACATTTAAGGAATGCCAACTCTAATACTTGCAGCCAACACAGACGTCTGCATATTTGAAAATAAAGTTCCACACTGCTGACAATTATTCCTGTTTCTAACAATCAGGATTTGTCTTGGTAGGTAACCTGTATATGTGTATTAGCAAATACATGGAAAACCGAAGAGGCAATTTTAAGGGCCATGCCCTGCAATTTCTGATTAGCAAAAGAGAGAGTTTTGAAAACCAGTAGCTGTCTCAGGAGGCAGAGGTAGAGCAAGGATCAGCCATCCTGGAGAAGATCTGCAGGACTAAGAAGGCAGATGGGCTCAAGGATTCACTGGCCTTTCTCCCTTTGAGGGAGAAAAATTCTGGCTGCATTTTCAGGCTTTATCAGTTTGATTAGGGTTTATTTTCTCAAGGATGTGAACTTGTGCAAAGATTGGTGTTAAGGTTCTATGGGCACTAACAGACCTTACTGTCCCTGGTCTGTCCCCACAAGGCTCCCCCATCCCTGACTATAGCCCAAGACCTCATTTCAGCCCAGCCTAGGACCATCAGTCCCTGTCACAGGAGTGCTGACCTCCAGCTCACCACAGCCCTGCCCTGAAACTTCACCCCACTGAGCCAGCTCGACTGACTGGCTAATGTCTGTGATGTGGGCCCAAACCTGCCTTATCACTACAAACTTGCCTGACAACCTGGACTGAGCTCAACTTCCCATCTTTCCTAAGCCTGCCCTGCTCACCTCTCTCAGAGATGGTGGGACCAGTTCCTGGCCAGCAAGTCCTGCTGGCTGGATCATACCCCTTCCAGCCAACAGTGTTGGCTTTGCTTTGTCAGAAAGGTTCCCTCGGAGAGGAGCAGTCTGCAAATGATTTGCCTGGATTATGCTGGAGACTGGAGCCACCTGATGAGCAGGCACTCAGAGGTGAGGGAAAAATTTGTTATGACTTTCTAAGCTATTGATGGTATGGAGGATGAGGATTTATTACCAGTGTACCCCTGAGAAACAGAAGACTTTGATTCTGATATCACCTCTGCTTGTAGCTGCAACATCCCTTCTCTGTCAGGTACACAGAGCCTTGTACGGTCGCTCCTGAGTAAATGTGAAGAAGAATTCATCTACATGGAAGCATCATACACTATTAATACCGTAGTATGGCCCTAGTGTGGAAGTTATATCAGGGGCTCATGTGAAACATGTTACCCTGTGGAGACTCCAAGCACTGTTTCCACCCTTGTCAGGCAGAGAAAGACAATAATTTGTGTATGCTGGTACCTCGTGGCTGGAATCCTGACACAAGCCTCTAGGCAAATGGTAAATACAAATGAGTAACAGTGGACAGGCGGCTTCTGAAAAAGAAGTCTCAACCTTTAAGGGACAAGAAGCCTGTAGAAATCAGGAGTTCAAGTCCTGGACAAATATTTAAAATCCTATTAGTATTTTGATGGTTGCGGATGTGACTGATTTTTGCTTTTACTTGTCCCCTTTCCATTAGCTTTTTAATCAAAATGAAATCTAATCACAGTCAGTTACTAGAGCTCTTCTGACAGATGGTAACTTGTTAAGCCATGGTTGTGTGACTGTGTTCATCATCTGCCCGTACTCTGTGCCGGACCCAGTAGCCCTCATCTGGTCTCAAAAGCTTTATTAATGTAACTCAGTTTGGCTCAGAAATCACTCCGGCCACTTCTTTACTCCTACTGTGAGACATTATCTTATTTCAGGTTAAGTTAATAACTGACCAACTAAATATAAGACACTCCTTAAGCCATTTAAGTTTTGTCTTGAAGGCTGGAAGATAAATTGGTTTAGAAGTAGTTTTGTTACACTGACACTAAATAAATCACTACACTTTTCTGTGTATATAAAGTTTAAGTACACTTGAAGAAATGTCAAGTTACAGTGGTTCAAAATCATATTGTCCTTCAGTCATGCCACAGCAACAGGCTGAGTGCATGCTCCTCTAAAGTACATCACAGCAGCTTAAACCTCCCTTTGCTAGTTAACCTACAGATTAACGTATTTCATTAAAATGTAATCCACTCTCTATTACCTGGAAGTCAGACTGACCTAAGACAGTGTCTGTGGTCAGCTGGCACGTTTCAGCTGATTGGTATAATTGGTTAAACCATTCACTGTTTCCTGGTGGCTTCACATGCTAAGTGCATTAACCGTTTCCATATTTTAACCACTTGAAAGCTGAAAGGCATTTCAATTTGAAAATTTCTCATAGCTCTAATGAGCTTGATTCTTTTACAGTCTGCCTAAAAGCAGTGGAATTCACCTTTTGGAACAGATGCACAAATGGATGTGTCTTTGATGTATTTAGAGCTACAAAAGTTTGATGTTTTCAATTAAAACAAGTGCTATTTACTTCTGTACTTATGGGTAATAGAGCACTTTTGACTTCTACGAAGTGTGTGTTATTAAAGCACTTTGCTAATGTACAAAGGCACTTTCATAAAACAAGGAAGAAAAGAAGCAGTCCTCTTTCAAACTGTCTCTGGAAAATGAGATGAAAGTAGAAAAAAACTTGTGAGAAAAGAGTTCTTTAACAGTATGAGAGCTGTCTTCAACTGTTCCAACGTATGATTTCAGTCATCATCTTTATGCCTAGAAGCACTTTTATAAACATTTGTAACAATTTAAACATATTCTATCACTCAAAACTTTTCACACAAGGGCTCTTCACCCTAACCTTTTTGATGAGGCCAGAAAACACTTATCTTGCGGTTTCCAAGGTATTCCTAAAATAGTACAATGGAAATATAATATGGTATTGTTAGTGTTCTGGAGTAACTATTACTGATTTATTACTTAATATCATTATTCAAACTCTTTGTGGACCTCTTATTTCTGTGTATCTCAGTTTATTTATTTTCAGCAAATATTTCCTATATTACACTCTGGAATTGCAGTTTTCAGGAATTTAGGTGCTGATTCAGCCAGGCACAGGATGAGTTTAAGTCTCTTTTGAAACCATGTTCCTCTTCTTTACTTCTTCTTGTCCTCTCTTGAATTTAGCATTGACAATGACAGAGTTCCATCACTCAGAAATTTGCAGTCCGATCTACAACTCAAAACTATCTGGTATGATATGCCTTAAAACATAACCATTATATTAGGTTTGTGGTGGCCAAGCTGAAGGAAGGACTGGAGTATTTTTCTCCAAACCTTTTCCTGTTAGGCCATGAAAGGCTTTTTTATTTCTTCTGCTCCAAGTAAAGCTGAAAGGCTGCTTTAAAAAGGGGGAAAAAATTATTTCCAACAAAATGCCTCTCAAATTGTGAGTGTCTCTAAAATGACAGAGGAAAAAAAGTATTATTCTTCAGGTCATAAAGCAATGTTTCCAGTAATGTGGCGTTTCTAATGGAGAAATCATCAGCAGAGATGTTTTTATTTTTCTGCAAAGACCTTTGTGCAAGATGCTTAAAACCTCTTCCATTTCAGTTTCAGAATAAGGCAAAAGAATGGGCAGTTTGCCCACTATCTGTTAAATATATGTATTGCTTCTCATCTCTAAGAAAGGAGTTCTTAACGTGGGAATGATGATTACACTGCATTATTTTGCTTCTGTAGTGGTACCTTCAAAAACAAAAATGCCCCATCTGAGTTTTCTATTAAAAAACAACTTCTGATGGCTTCTTCTTTACGTCTTGTACCATCAATCTTCCTGCCTGTAAAGGATTTCTAGCTTTTCATTCTGCTGTGGTTTATTGTGTTATAACGATATATTTTTCATCTCTTCTCATTGGTGTAAGTAGTCAAATAAATAGAACAAACAACTACGACAGATGTTTAGTACAGAGCAGGTAGAGAAGCAGACACAGAGGAGTTTGTCTTGTAGGAGAATCCAAAAGCAAAGTCTAGCTTTTGGTGCCTGGGCTTCTGAGGCCAGAGTGAAAAAACACCTTCTTGGGAAAGGATGGATTTTTATGCTCCTACGTGCGCAAGCATTTATTTATTTATTTACTTACTTATTGTAGAGTAAAATGTCATCTCATAAAAGCATCAGCTGCAAACAGAGATGCTATTACAGGTTTTGTATTATTAGCATCCAAGAGTGCTGGGGGTGAGCAAAAGGTGCAGGAGCAGCAGGGGACTGTTGCCATAAACAGGATTTCACAGAGTCATGGGTCTTTCAGAGACATCTCCAGCTTACATTACTTCTAAAGTTAGCATTATTTCTCCATTCCAAATAATCAGAAATAAAACATCAGACAGTAAACACTCCCTCAGTGACTAACTGTGTTGTTTGGGTCTTTTCTTCCCCCCGCTCCCCACCCCCCCACACTACTTTGCAGAAAGAAAAGACACTAAAAGTTCCTTCTGTGAGTTGCCAAGGTGCTCCCAGCCCATTGTGCAGAATCATTGTCAGGTTAAATTAGGGAGTACAGACTCCATGAGTGTAAAAAAATCAATACTTGATGGAAGATTGCTCCCCGGAAAATCTGTTTTGATTCCAGGATTAATTCGCGACCAAAGGCTTCTGCAAAATGACATGCCATTAGTCAGAAAATGAACACATTCTACCCTTGAAATTGGATGGAAATATGTCAGGTGATTGACCTATTCATTCTCTTCGCTCTCTGGGCAGAAAGAGTAGGTGTGGTAGCTGTGAATTAGGCCCGCGAACCAGGTCCATTTTCCAAGCAGTGAAAAAAAAAAAGAGAAAAAAAAGTCCAATGTGAATTGCAAGTATTCTCTAGGCCATTGTTGTAAAGCTATTGCAAATGCATTCCGTCAAGGTAAATGCATTTGTCTGGAAGGCCTGACTCTCTTGTGTTTTCTAAATCTCAGAATAAACCATACTAAAAATCTTAAAATAAAGCAGGGATTTTTTTTCTTCTGCAAAAAAGGCTTGCAATATTAATGAGAATGTAATTTGTTTGCCATAGATAAAGTAACATTCCACCCCCTGCCTCCCTTTTCTCACCAGTTTCTTCCACAAAAACTTTCTCAAGACAAACCCAGGGCTGGAGCTGCTCTGTCTGGTCTGTGTTCAGGTGTCTCTGAAGGGTCCCTGTGACCATGCCAGTGGCCAGTCAGGAGCTGTGCAAGTGGCCTCCAGGCTGGCATCCGAGCGCTCTGCAGCCACTGTGCTTCCCTGCCTTGCAAGGTGCCAAACTCTAGGACAAAAGGGCATTTTAATCTTTATGTTTATATATTCTGAGCTTGAACTGTGTCTGCTTATGCTGTTGAAACGTGCTGAATATGTGGAACAGAAAGGTCGCGACATGAGATATTTGTATTTATTTATCTGGTGTGGAATTGCCAAGGTGAAGCTAACCTCTTGGTAGATAGCCTTTTCCAGTAGAGGAAGACATTACGGGTGACAGCGTTAGACCTTGTATCTGTAGAGTGGGGAAGCTCTGTGTCACTCACAGTGACCTGACTGGACTGCACTGAGATGGGAGAAGTTGCTCCCGCATATATTCATGAATGCAATATTGCTATGTAGACTTTGCTCTTTCAAAAACAAGTCACCAACAGGGTTTCCTTTTCGCAGCCTCTCTGAAGAACATTTCTAGCAGGTACATCACACTAGGATTCAAGCCACCTGGAGCTTTGCTTAAAAAAACCTCATGGAAAACCATTTATTGGGAGAAAATGCATGTACAAGTAGAATGGAAGCAACAAACACCATCACCAAAAGCTATGATGGCACTGACTGAATACTCAATAGCACACTAATCCATCAAACTACTAGGAGCTGCCATATCAA
Organism: Nesoenas mayeri; assembly: GCF_963082525.1. Taxonomy (NCBI): domain Eukaryota; kingdom Metazoa; phylum Chordata; class Aves; order Columbiformes; family Columbidae; genus Nesoenas; species Nesoenas mayeri. Next base: position 110,064,330 of record NC_137543.1, read on the forward strand.
GAGACTGATACTCTAAAAATTGGACCCTCTTCTGTCTGTAATCACAGAATCACACAGAATGGTTGGTGTTTGAAGGAACCTCTGGAGATCATCTAGCCCAACCCACCTGCTAAAGCAGGTTCACCTAGAGTAGATCACACAGGAATGTGTCCAGGTGGGCTTTGAATGTCTCCAGAGGAGACTCCGCAGCCTCTCTGGGCAGCCTGTTCCAGTGCTCTGTCATCCTCAAAGTAAAGAAGTTTTTCCTCATGTTTAGATGGAACCTCCTGTGCTTCAGTCTGTGCCCATTGCCCCTCATCCTATTGTTGGGCAACACTGAAAGGAGTCTAGTCCCTTCCTCTTGACATCCACACTTGAGATATTTATAAACACTGATGAGATTCCCTCTCAGCCTTGTCTTCTCCAGGCTGAACAGACCCTGCTCTCTCAGTCTCTCCTCATAGGAAAGGTGCTCTAGGCCCCTAATCATCCTCATAGCCCGCCACTGGACTCCCTCCAGTAATTTCTTGTCCTTATTAAATGGGGGAGTCCAGAACTGGATGCAGTACTCTAGATGCAGCCTCACCAGGGCAGAGTAGGGGGGAGGAGAACCTCTCTAGACCTGCTGGCCACACTTTTCTTAATGCACCCCAGGATACTGTTGGCTTTCTTAGCCACATGGCACATAGTTGACTCATGGTCAACCTGTTGTCAACCAGAACTCCCAGGTCCTTCTCTGCTTCTTTCCAGCACATCTGTCCCTAACCTGTACTGGTGCCTGGGGTTATTCATCCCCAGGTACAGGACCCTACACTTGCCCTTGTTGAACATCATCAGGTTCTTCTCTGCCTAGTCCTCCAGCCTGTCCAGGTCTCGCTGAAAGGCAGCACAGCCTTCTGGCGTGTCAGCCCTACCTCCCAGTTTGGTATCATCAGCAAACTTGCTGAGGGAGCACTCAGTCTTTTCATCCTGGTCACTGATGAACATGTTGAGCAATACTGGACCTAACACTGACCCCTGGGAAACCCCACGAACTACAGACCTCCAACCAGACTTGGCACCATTCATCACAACCCCCTGAGCACCCTCTAAAAATGGCTCTAAAGTAACTTTGGAGAATTTTGGACTTGAAATTCTTCAGTTATTATCTTCCATTTTAATTGTGATACAGTATCTGCTGGCTTCCTCATAAGGCCCACAATTCCCATAATAAAGGCTGAATTTACAAAAAGTTGTAATTTCTACAGCCAGTACTGGTGATGCTTTCATTCAAATTTTGAAAGTGACAAATTGTGTAATGAGTAAGTCATTAAAGGTGATGATCCATGTGTGATTACCAAGGCTAGAGTGTTAATGTGTCAGTAGATTGGTTCTTCTACATGAGGCCAGACTAAGCTTTTCAACATGGTCATCAATACCTATGGAGGAAAAAAGCTGTTTCCTAGCAGTACCACAAGAGTGGCTTGTGATGGTGATACTGGCACGCCCAACTAATCTTTGTTTCTCTGGTGATTTCATGGACTAAGTGTCTTCCAAGAAAACCGTTTAAAATTACAACACTGAGCTTAAAATCATCAGGAGAAATTTCTCTCCCCCAGATCACAGTGATCCTCACTGACAACCTACTGCAGCATTTCTATGATAAATGTGCACCAGACTAATATTGCAACTTTCTCGTCAAGCATAGAGGATCCTGTCAGGCATGTTACACAGAATTAATAGTTATTTCTACTTGATGGGAATCCTGGAGATGTGAAACTGAAAAAAAAGAAGCAAAAGAGAGTAACATCCCATGTTAATATTATAGAACAGGACCAATTGTTCCCCCCAATGTCCATATCCCAACCACACTAGCAGAGTGTTATCTTCAGTCCAAAAATCCACACAGTCATTGCTTCATTTGAAGAAATAATCACTGAATAGAATTTGTCTCTTCTGCCCTTTTCTAATCTAAAAGCAGGAAGTCAAATTTCTTTGTCTTGGAGAGATTGTAACCTCACAGAGAAGGAGTCATCCTACCCTGACAGGAAGAGTAAACTGTCCTCCAAAGTTTCCTTCCTCCTTCCTATTAACTTCAAGAGGGATCTTACAAGATTAACTTAGACTGAATACCAAAGTGCTGACGTTAGATAAAATTAATCCCATTCTTCATGCCCACATCCTCACACCTGCAGAAGAACTATAAAAATGACTATCTCTCAGAAGCACCAAGAGAGTTCCTGAATTAAAGCCCATGTACTGTTCTCAGTGGCAAAACTCCCACTGCTTTCAGTGGAAACAGGAGCAATCCATGGGGTGTTGAGCCCGGTGGACGCTAAATGTGATGCGGGTTAAAAATGCCTTGGAGACAATTTGGTTTTGACGGAAAGAAAAGCAACAGCCTTAACCTGCAGCAAAACATGTTAGATTGGACATTAAGGGAAAAAAAATTTTCTTAGGACAAGGCAGATGGCAGCTCTGCTTAAGAGCCTATCTAAGCAGTCAAAAATTATTTAAATGCATAAGACACTGTTTCCAAACAGGATCTTATTTTTTATAATTCTGTAGCAGTTTTGATTCTCTCCTTAATTATTGGGAGTTCATATAGAAATTTATCATTGCAGAAGATACACATGCATAGAAGATGTGTGAGAGGTTTCCAAGTTTCAGAAGCACAAGCTGTCAGTGGTTATGAAGGTATAATAACTTCTGGGCTGGAACTACATTGTGGATTTCTTTTTCTTATGAGAAGGCTACTGTGACTGGGTTGTACATGAAAAAAAAAAAAAAGGAAAATAAAGACTGGCATATGCAGTTGTGCATGCACTTGTGTGCATCTCCTGTGGTGATGTGTCAGTAGAGCAGCTCCTCCTATTTCCAATAGTAGTTAGCCAAGCTTCACTCTTAATGGATCTAGGACTTGAAATAAGTCAGCATATTATTCTAAGAGTGTTGGTGGAGCTTGTCCTTCAAAGAAAAAAATAATTGATCCCAAGAGCATGGAAAGAATTATGAGCCTAAAATGGTCTTGATTGGTTCTTTAATTAATACAACAAATTATGTAAATGAAACTCCTGACCATGGAGTCTCTTAGAACTACAAATTTGAAGTGCCTACTTTGAAGAACTCTGTACTACCTCATTTTCCTCTACACACTAAATATTAGTAATGGTTTCTGGTCCACCTTTTGATCATTCCTACACTTCATCACAGCTATATATTCGTAAGTGTGGTCATCAACACAAATTTTGTTGTGTAAAATTCAAAGGAACACTCCAGTGCTTCCACTGTCAGTACCCTTTCATAGAACCATAGAATCATTTTGGTTGGAAAAGACCTTTAAGATCATTGAGTCCAGACATTAACCTAACACTGCTAAGTCCACCTCTAAACCTGTTGTCATCTGAATCTCTCCATAGCACAGAACTTACCTCTACCTAAGACAATTCCTGTCCATACCATAGATACAGTAACCACCTAAATCCAAACTCATCTCCACCAGTCACTATGAGTAGCCCTTCCCTCTTCCTTCACCTGTAGCTGTGGGCTATGTGTCTGCCTCCTGCCTGGTCATGAACTCTTGAGCTCTCTGGACATCCACATCTCTATCTGTGACACAATGACCCGTTGGACACTTGAAATTTAAGGAAAACGAACAAACAAAACTTTCCTGATGAATATGCCTTAAAAAAAAGGAGGTAAAGTTAAAGTGAGCCTGAAGTCTAGGTATCATTTTATTAAAATGCTATTAAGGATGCAGACGTTTATGTCACAAGGCTGAAAATATACCTTGAAATCAATGAAGAGCAAAAAACCTGTAAAGCCACAAAATTGTATGGTAGAATCAAGTTTCTTTTTGAAGTTCTAAATGCTTTCTTAGAAAAAAATCCCTATAAGTTAGTGAGTCTACAAGAAAATCTAAAGGAAGGTGAACTCTTGGCATAGCTTCCAATCACAGTTTGCACATGTAGTTCATAAGACTTAATGACATTTTTCTTCTCTTCAATTTCACATAAAAAGGTAAGAAGGAAAACTGCAAGAATTTGTCTATAGCATGATGACTGTGGTCAATATCTTGCTATTTGCTCTGTCAATGCCATCAGAATATTGTTTAATAATTTAGAAGCAACCATGTAATTTTCTTCCCCAGTAGTAGCAAATTAGGCACTTACTAAATAATTGACAAAAATACTTAATTCTAGGGATGCCTTGAGGAACGTACTATTAACTGGCAGTTTTTAAAACTTTTCCTTGCATTACTGATTACATTTTTAAATTATTGTCATGCCAATTCTCAGCAGTGTAGGAAACTGCACTGCTTGATACTTCAACCTTCTCATTTCAGTAATTAACCACCTTCTCTCACAAAACTAGAGTGAATCATGCAGAGGATTCATGAAAAAGTAGATATATGGGGTGATGAATTCACATAGGCAGGGGTACACACTTTCAGGTTCCATATCATAACTCATTAAGTTTACACGCCTATTTCTATGAAGACACTGCAAAAATTCTAATTTCAAGGGGAAATGTCAACAGTTTAAAAGAACTGTGAATACAGTTTTACAAGCAACTTGGAAAAAAAAAGAAGTGTTAAATAATGCAGCAAACTATACCCTTAAAAACTTTTCTAAGAAAAGCATGCCTATAGTTTCATGCAGCTACCTTCTTCAGACAGAGAAGCTGAAATACTGATATCAAAATGCATCAAAAACACTGGTAACCTGGAAGTGTAAGTTTCACATTCTCACAAAAAAAAAAAAAAAAAAAAAAAAAGGAGGAATTTCATTGTGAGATCATGTCTGATGATGAAGTGATAGTTGTACATGTGGGATTTTTCCTTTAGGAAGGAAAAATATAACATTTAGATGAATTCAGTTGTGTCTCACCCATGATACCGAGGGAGAGCCACCTTTCTTGTTTGAAGATTATTTCTGAGCAAGCAGAGCCAGTGCAATAGACATTTCAGTTAAAAGATTTGTATAGATGAGCTAGGTAGAGTTGTTCAGCAGTAGAAGGCTCAGCAGTTATGTTGGAAGAATGTTTGATATTTTGGCATCACTTATTTTTGCCAAAACCTCTAGGAATAGAATTGGATTAGATCCTATGAGCACTGTAACCAAGATCTCTATAGTTTCATGTAGGATTTCCAGTAAATCCATTCTTTTTCTCTTAGAAAACAGATGTTGCTGAAGTATTTGTTATATGGGTTGCAAGAACAAATCATTATGAAATATAATTAAACTATTCAGTTGGAGTTTATTCATTTTCATTCTCATGATTCCATACCTTCTGTTTCACTTTGGTTTGTACACATAGAATAATTTAATTTTTTTTCCTAGTCAATGAATCTGTTTTTCTAGCAGCTGGTCAGTACATGACAAGTTAGTGTTATAGCTAGGGACTCTAAGTCTTGAGCTTCAAGTTCAAGCACTGCAAGATCCTTTAGGCAACTGGCACCCTAAAAATTGGCACCCACGTGCCTTTGAGAGTCTTGATTGTATACACTAATTGTTTGTCCGAATTATTATTTCTAAGCAATCTCTGAAAACAGCTGGTTATCTACTCTGCAGAGACACTAATAGGGGATTCGGAGAATTAGTACTTGCTTAGATGGTGGGAGAGAGTGGAACAGAGAAAGAACCCAGTTCCTTCCTGCTCTCAGTTTCAGCAGATTTTTTTCCAGTGTGATGTGGTTGATTTTAATTCCACAGTAATGAAATTACTTTTTTGCCCATGTCACAGAGCTCAGAGTCCTGCCCTACATACTGTATGAAACCCATGAAACCTATGAGGCTCTATTGTTGAAAGCTCAGATATTTATATTTTCTTCTGTTCATGGCTTTAGTTGTTCTGACCAACTGTCACAAAAGTGAAGTTGTGTTTTAGCTGTTACTTTGTTTTTTACAAAGAAATAAATTCCCTATGCTTAAAAACGTTACTATCTAAGTGGTATAAATTACAAGCCTTGCCATTCACACCTTACTAAGGTAATGAAGTGGAACAGGGGTAAGTTGCCATCTGCTGCTGTTTGGCTGCAGACAGTTTTCTGCAAGACTAAGTTAACTGGTCAGCAGCACATCTGTTTTTCTTGTGATCTGTGATGCCTGTAATTGCCCACTGCAAAAATATAAAAGCATTATTTTAAGATGAAAATTGAGAATTCACAGCAGATTGTTGGAGGCAGCAAAAGCCAGCGGGGTGTCTCTGAGACAGCAATTTCCAGAGCTCTCTAACATCCCACCTCAGGTGGGTATCTTGGAGGAACTGAGTGTTCATGTTCCAATAAGACATTGTGGTGTCTGCCTTGTAGGCTGGAGAAAGAAAATTTGTAGTGATTCTACAGGTTCACAGGGATAGGACAGAGTCAGTATTTCTTATCTTTGTGTTTTTTGGATAGGCTAATTAAAGTGCTAACATTCTTCACAGCAGAGTTCAGTTTCAGTAGATCACTAAGAGCAACTCATTATCACAAAACACTTTCAGAGAGTAGTCAGAAGTATTACTAAGATCTGGAAATCTAAGCAGAGACAGAAGTAATTTTTTGTTCGCTTGTAATGCTCTTTTTAAGAAAAAGCTCTACCTTATTAATAAGGCATGTTTCATGTAATAGTTCAAAAGCTGTCCTTGCTGGAGGTCTGCTAAAAATCCTATGGTTATAATAGGAAATCTAGTTTGATTTGAGATTGCATTTGGGGAGAGTGTTTGCTTCTGTTTGTTTGTTTTCCCAATATGGATGCTGGGGGGGGAATATATATATATATATATATATATAACACATATATATATATATATATATATATATAACACATATCTATATATATATATATATAACACATATCTATATGAGGGTTTTAAAGCAGTGAATCTGCAGGGGTTTATGAGATCTTCCTGGAGGGGAGGTATTACCTTTCACACTTACAGAGTCTTGTTCCAAAGATAAGAAACGAGCTTTGTTTTTAAAGACAACATATATCTCCAAGAATTTCAGGGAATGGTCTGATTTGAGCAGCTAAAGCTGAATCCATGAGAAAATTCATCCACATTAACAACATAACTTCACTTTTGTCATCTACATAAATAATGCATCCACCTTTAGCAGCAAAAGAGCTGGACAAAAGCTGAGAAGGAATGATTCCAGTACAACTATGTTCATAAAGAAAACATCATACAATAAATAAAATACTTGGACTTAGTCACTGCAAAAAGTAACTGCTGTGTTATACAGCTGTCTGTGACTAACCTATCTCTCTCAGACAAAGATATAGGCAAGATTTGTCTTATTCACTATAACAACTGAGAATCAAGTAAGCTTAAAACCAGAAATAACTACAACCATTCCTTTAGATGTGTTTCTTGTAGGAAAGAAACATGTAGCACATAGATTTGACTTTTATGTGCATGTATGAAAATTGCTAAGGGAAGTTAAACTGAAGAGATTAAACCATAGCCATTTTTATGTCTGCTTTAAAGCAGTTTTCACAGGATAGGTCCAGCTGAGGTGTAAATTTCACCTCTCATAACTGGTGGAAATCACAAGTGACAGATCATTGTCAGCCTGGAAAGCAGTGGATCTGCAAGGAAGCCTTACTGGGGACACTGGGTTGAATAAGAAGGTAAAGCATGTGCTAAACAACAATCGTCTCCATCAAATAAATAATTTAAGAATTTAGTAAAACCATTTAAGAGGCTTTAAATGGAAACACAAGTAAAAATATATATATTTTTTTTAATTAGTTTCTTTTGGCTTTTTAGAACAATAGCGTAACTTTGGAAGGAGCTCATCTGGTTCAGGCAAGCTGCACACCCTCAAAGCAGGGACAGCTTCAAACTTCAAGCAGAAAAGTATACAGCTGGTTGGTGAAATTTTTGAAAGTACATACATTTGGGAGAATAATTTTTGTCTGTAATTTGCTATTACACTGTTCTGTACTCTTTTTGTCTCCATTCTCCTGACTTCAGTAATGAAAAAAAAAAAAAGAATAAAGTGGAAAAGGAAAATCAAAGGCTGTTCTTGTTATGGTAACTGTGAAATGACACTTTTACAATTCTAGCACTTGTTTTCTACATCATAACAATGTCTAGTTTTGTTTGTTTTCTTCTGACTTTCTCTATCCCAAGGTTTCCTGGATAACTGAGGTCCTGGTAGTTTCAGCTGCTACAGCACATGGGGTGTGGGTCCAATTATATTGACTATATTGCCACTCCTTGTTTCCCTCTCCATACTCATTCTGTCACTACCCAAAATGAAAACAAACAAGTTAGAAAAATTAAGTCTCTAACCTTTCGGGAATATAAGCATACAGTCTGTTAATTGCAGTGAAATTATTTCAGCACAGAGGGCTGGGAGCTCTCAGATGTTCTTGTGAATAGATCCAGGGAGAGACGAGGCCAGTGGTAAAACCTTCAGGGACACTTGTGACAGGTAAGAGAGGGATATAGCAAACAGTGAGGGAGACCTTACAAATATGGAGGAAATACTTAGAGGAAAATCAAGAGCAGTAGAAAAGAAACAGATTACGAAAGGGGAGACATCAGTAGTTCCAAAAGCAGCCAGAAGTTTAAAGAGTCAAAAATAGACAAGAAGTTCTGGGATTTTCCTGGGAAAAAGACTTGGGTGACCTTTAAAAAGAGTGAACTCCTGTTGAGTGCTAGGTTCACAATTAAAAAGACATAGATCAGATGGAAAGTAGGAAAAGTATCAAGGAGTTAAGTGACTGGTTAAAGCAAAAGGGTTGTCTGAACAAGGCTTGCAAAAGCACTGTATATACTTAGGAAGGTAAAAATATGCATTTGTGAGATAGCAGCCCAGAGTCTTATTTTCCAGCTCTAGCTTCTATGGCTCAGTGAAAAGTATAGCGAGTAGGACAGGAATTGAATAGGAACCACTAGTTAAGGCAAATGCTAAATGACAAGGCAACAAAAAACTTCTGAGCAACATTTAAAACACGTATGTAGAACACACACTGTATCATGTGTTTTGCAAATGGGCTTGCATGAATACCACAGCTGAATTTGTGTTTGGCCATGAAAAGGAGAAATAGCACACCTAATTTCTGAGCAGATACTGGTAACATTAGAAACCATACAGAGTACATCATCTTGTTACAATATAAATCTTTGTCCTCCACCCACTGATGCTCCTTGTTCCAGTAATCATTTGTAGTGAAATTCCAGGGAGAACAACTAATAGAGTCACAGCAGTACACCTACATTATAACAGGAGGGGACTGTGATTACCAGAGGAGAATTTAAACAACTCAGGATTAAGTGATGCCCTAGCTGTTCTAGTCCACATGAAGACCTCAAAGGACTTAGGCAATTCTGTTTTCAAAATCACCTACTGCCCATGGGATTTTTGCAGTTCTCTGTGTAGAATAACGCGCTATTGGCTCATGAAAAAAAAAAAAAAAAGGAAAATTACTGATACTGTCCCAATTAGAGGGTCTTACTGTCAGTTTTGCCATTCCCTGATATCCAGTATGACAAAAATGTCAACATGACCTCAATTGAACTATCATACCATGTGTCTGGGCAGATTAAGCAGTAATAAGCAACACAGTGGAAAGCATCAGGTAAGGCTTGTTCTGCCTGTGCTTTGGAGTACTGGAAGGTGGCACCTATTCAATCAATACATGTTCTTTGCAGAATCCATTGATGGGGAAAGTTGCAAGGGTCGTTTTATACATGTAACATGTAGGGGTAGGAGGGTCTATGCTGTCTACTTTCAGTGACCTGTTATCTATAGTTAAAGTTGGACTATTATCACTGCATATAAATGGATGCTTCCTCCTCTTCTCATGAATGAAAACAAACTATCATCTCAGTAGCCTAGAACTAAAAATTCCCCTTTTTACCTCTCACAAAAAAAAGACCTCCTTGGAATAAAAAATGAATAGACTAGTGTACCTGACATGAACCTAGATATTAATAAGAAACATTCTTAGTACACTTCCCACTTTTTTTTTGTGTGAGAAAAACAGAAAAATGAAACTACACTGTAGATATCCTTTTGAGCTAAAACACTATCAACTGCGAATGTGAGGTAAAATTGTCATATTTATACTCTCGGTTGATTCTCTATTTCAACTTTATCCTTGAGTTCTTCAGTGTATATTCATGGAAAGATCATGACCTAATGCTGATCAATATATATAAAAATTGATTCATGTCTAATGTAACTCTAGTGTAGTTGATGGGCTACATCCATTTGTGGTGTAACTACAATGACATCAGTACAGATATTTCCAGAATTTGTCTTGCCTTATTTCAGTATGAAGTCTGGGAAAATGCAGAAGAGAGAAGAATTCATCACTTACCAGTGTTTCCTGGCCACATCACAGAATTTTTCATTTCTTTAGACAATCAGCAAGTTCAGCTCCTACGCAAATGTTCTAAAACTCAAAGCTGGAGGGCAAAGAGGTTTGTTTTAGGGGCAGCATGCAGAAGTTTAAATTTGTCATAAAGAGAGCAGAGTTGTTTGAAAATGCATCTATAAAGCAATGTGGGCAGAACCATGGCAATCAGAGGTAGAATTCAGAACAGTAAGACAATACAAGCATGCCTTTATTTTTCTTTTAAATGTTATATTGACATGAACGTACAGAATAATATGTAAATTCTTGTCATGTCTAATGAGATACACAACTGTGTCATGCAGATTTTCCTACCAAGTTCTTATCATAAGTAAGGCAGAGCTGGATTTCTGATTACTCGTTTGGTAGCCATGAAATGCTTTGACAGATTACAGTTCCTTCTGATACAGTTTTCTGCCAGTACGAAGAAAGCTGACAAAGAAAACAAAAGCCAACTGACCCTTGGCCATGCCCGATAATTTCTCCATACATGTAAGACTTTACAACTCAATGACTCTACCGTTTCTACCATGTCAAAAGACATATCAGAATGCTGTCTGTACCCTTACAGTTTCTCCTTCCCCAGTAGCCTATCAAGAGCTACTGAAAGATCATGAAGCATTTCTGTATTAGGCTAGGAATGAAACATTTACATAGAGGTACCGTGGCTTTCCAAATTCTCCGATCTTTCTGTCAGGCTGTCAGATGAAAGAGGATTTGAAAGCATGCCCATTAAAACCCTTTTCAAAAAATATTTACTATTATTACTGAACTCTTTGAGATTTCCTGCCATTGCCACAACAGAACATTGCAGTTCCTTAAGCAATACTGACTGTCTTCAGCAGAGATTTGGACCCAAAGACAACCAGAAGCTAAAATAATACCAATGTTTTTTCCAGGTCAGTCTCCTCTGAGCTGATCAAAGGAAACTATTATGTGGTAAACATAGCAGGCAAGTCACCATGCAAGCAGAGACTATTTGGCAGCTCAGGACTGAACTGTATGTTTATAGTTAAAATGGAGGTTGACAAAAACCATCCTGGAGCTGGTCCCTAGCCATTTTTCTAGCCTTTCTCCTCTACTCTTTCTGTTTATAAAGTTACATGATAGCGATCCACATCTTAAATGTGCTTTAGTCTTCCTCCAATGTGGTGACAACTGTCAAAAAGACATCAGAGCTGCATTAGAGAGCCTAGGTGTTGATTGCAGATGTTCACACAAGTAGACTGAGAGCTCTTCTCTGATTAGCAAGCTAGGGTGGGAGCTCACTCACATGGCTGCTGTGTGCTGAAAGTCATAATCTCATCTTGCAGGAACTACTTCTGAGCTGCTGCTGTCGTCATTTTTTCAACCCCTTATTAGGGCTTTATGTGCATCTTGCAGATTAGAGGCAATTCTCTCTACATAATTCAGCATTTCAAGGAAACTTTGTACCTTCTTATTTATATATCAGAGCTATGTTAGTGATACCTTCAACTTTATTGCGATCTACATGTGTATCTCTTCCAGGTATGTTACTTCCATCATACAGGATTTAAGTTTTTTTCAGTTATGGGTCTCTCCGTAGTTGCTCTGTGCCTCCAGCCATGCTCAGCTAGTCTTTTTCCCCAGATCAAAACGTCATTCCATTAAACCTTCATGCCTTCCATCCCATCAAAATATTGATGAATTTCCCCATAAAACACCCTGGGAGCTGAAAACATGCCAGTTTCACTTGCTGTTTTTGCTGGACTGAAACTTTGAGCTCTGCGTGGCTTTCTGCCTCAGGTGGCTCATAGTGGTTTAGATTTTCTTATGTCTTCAAGTTCAGAGCACTGACCATCCTCCACAGTATTACTGTGGGCTGGTTGATTTTCTTTGCCTGGTGAACTCAAAATGTTTCACGAGGGGTTAATTCTGATTTTCTCTGTAGTAGCCCCCAGAATTTTTTTATTCTGCTTGCAGACTGATCTCCTGCTGGGAACATATCTAGCTCTTAAAAATTGCTCTTCAGCCTCAGTTCTGCCACAGACCATTCTCTGGTTTCACCTTCAGTTTGTATTTTTCATTGTTTACAGTTCTGTGGTGCCATACTCTTCAAATTTCCTTATAACAGTCGTAGCATTACTTTACTTTTGCTTGAGTTACATGGAAATTATTAGGCACATAAAGCACTTTAAAGACAGCTATTCTAGAAATAGGGCAACCTTCTAACTGACTTCTTCTGTTGCTGGCATTCTAATACAGATGCTTGCAAGTGTGGAGTGACATGCTATTTAAAACTTCCTGTGAGTTTTCCAAATCTCCAAAGAGTTTTGGCTCCAGTGGAGCTTTTAGTTGCTCCATTCTTTCACTCCAGCTCTTTTCTTGTTCCATTTTACAAAGACCAGGAGGTGATCAGCAATCATTCAGAGCTTACCATTCCCACTGGAGTTCTGCTTTATTTGATTGTTTTTGCCAGATGCTCTGTGTGCAGCCAGAGGGAGCAAAGCAGCAAGGACTCCTACCATGTGCCGGGAAGGAACACACAACTCCTAGCATGAAGGAAGAGGTGACAAAAGTCACTGAGAGCTCTGAAAGGAACGAAGTAGGGAACAGCAGCTCCCAATGGGTGATGGAGAGCATAGGTGATCAGCCCTTGGCTCTGACACATGCCCTCAAATCGGTAAAGCATGCAGCCCTTGGTGCCTGTTGTTTCATATGTATCAGCTCATTTCTTAGCTGAAGAACACGTTTTGCAGCTCATGCTCTTGTCAATCACCAAAAAAACATTCAGCTGCTACCACCAGATCCCTGTGGGCTCCAATAGCCCTGACCAGCTTCATCTGGAGCCTCCTCACACCCTCTGCCCATTGGCTCAGTAGCCCTATTTCAGCTCAGCCCAGCACACCCACTTCTTGCTTAGATTGAGTCAAAAGAGTGCCTGTCTTGAGTCTGGCCTTGTTTCCTGGGTGGAGCTGGGGTGTGTGCTGTAGGTAACTGGTCTCTAGCATTGTCTCTGGCTGGACCCTGGATGTGGCTTGTTTCCTCACCATATCAGAGGCTGTTGATGGACCCTGTTTCAGATCTCCAGCTCTGCTCACCCAGTTTGGGCCCTGTGGGCTGGTACCCTGTCAGTGAGGGGCTGGCCTGCTCTGGGGTCACCTGTGGCTCCTGGTTTGGCACCTGTCACAGCAAAACCCTGCTCATGTTGCTCCTGGACAAGTACAACCTCTTTTCTCCCTGCAGAGAAGAGCAACCTTACACCATGGCAGCTCCTGATAAAAGACGGACCTAAGTTGTACAGGTAAGTACAAGAAGTTTGGTCTCCAGTTGTGTGACCTTTACTTACACAGGATATATACAGAGGCTATAAAATGCAGATTTTCATTTGTGCTTTTTCCATGAAAAGATTTTTATTTGTCATGTTAGATGACCCAGAGTCAGATTGGCTGGTGTGTACTTTCCCCACCCTTATATCAGAGGGTATTATGGCCTAAATGTGTTCAGCTCAAGCACTTCCCAGCTGACTTGTGTTGAGCTGAGATATAACAAGATTAAAACTAGCAAAGGGTATAGCTGAGGGAATCAGAAAGGCTGGAGAAGTTCTATGACAGCTTTCTCAAATGCAAAACTTTAGTCTGAAGTCCCTTGGGAAGACTGTCAAATCTTACTCCACAAGCAGAGAAAGGGAGAGAAGAAAGCTAGCTGCTGCCCTTAATGTAATTGCATCTGGAGAAGCCATTTGAACAGCTGAGAATAGTTGAGGGGAAAAGTACATAATATGCAACAGGTTTTTCCAAATGTAGTTGGGAATGATGTGGCAGTATAGAGACCTTACATATAATGGAGTCTGAAACAAGGCTCCTGCTGGGATGGGTGTTTGCCCAGCAGGGAGAAGTCACAAGGAGTTAAACAGCCATCCGAGATGGGAAGAAAATCACACTTCTCATTTCAAATACTACATCTGAACATTCAGTTGCAGAGCTACCAGAAATAAGAGCACACATACTAGCAGTGGAATTTAAACACATAATTTTCTGCTAATAGGGGTCTACAAGTAAGTTTCTTCTGATGTGTAATTAAAGGCAGTCAGCCAGAGAGGCTGCTATTCCAGTTAAGAAATTTTTACATGATGTTTCCTCTGCTGTGTGAAATGCTTCAATGAATGCCAAAGGAATTCATAAAGATTTTTCACTTTGTTTCTGATGTAGGAATGTATTTCATTGGTTCCCCATAATATTGTTGCATAAAAATAGCACACAGGAATTTCCATGTGATGATAAAACCTGTTAATATTTCTCTGAAGCATTTGTTGATTCAAACTTTCATCATAAGAATAAGACTTGTAAAGAAAGAGTGGTATTGGTAACTTTTATTTGTAGGATTTGTGTCTATTCTCAAATTGAAAACTATATGAAACTCAAACTTTCCTGTTTTCTCTCTAATTCTTATCTGGAATAAACTTTTAATTCTGGGTTTCTAAAATAGGCATTTAATTTTCTGGAGTTTTTTATTTAAGAGCAGAATTCTAAACAGTTCTGTCCTTGAGTGAAAACAGTGAAAATGTCACTGTACCTCTGTGTCAAAAGTCTAATAAAACAACAACAGCAAAAAAAATTCCTGTGAATTACTTTCCTGAAGTCTACAAATATGAAAATAACTGTCATCTATTAACATTGTGTCTGTGTTTTATAGTCCTGTCCCTACAGGAAAATAAATAGAAGACAAAGCAATATAACTGTTGAACTGAATGCATGGCTACTTATAAGTTATTAAACATCAACCCAAGTTTTTGTGCCTTTCCTTGTCACTTCCTATGTTGAGTTTGCTATGGGATCTCTTGGGTACTAATAACCCCAAATGGGAAAACTAAATTGACTTTAATTTATTATGTCACTGTGAAATAGCATTAGATTGTGGGGGGGTTCTCCCACCTCCCTTTGTCTTTGTAAAGACTCTTATCCTAATGTTTTGAATGTGGATACAACAATTTTGGTACATAAAGCCATTTTTATGCATGTCTCCATGGCATTAGGGCATTGATAGGAGTTACTGAAAACTGGACTTCTTACTGAAGCTTTTCAAAGCTGTAGTCCACAGAAACAATCTGTACAAAAGGCACAAGCCTCTTATGATGTAAAACAACATTATTCTATGCTCTGTAAAGGCTGAAGGCTGGCTTCATTCCATAGAAACTAGTGAAAAGCTTGATATAAGCTCCTCTGAGGAGCTAGTTAGAACTTTGTTTTTAATGTGGTGACACAAATTAAAAATCATATGTTTTCATTGTTTTGTGAAACTGAGTGAAGTGTAAAACTACATTTTATATTACAGTGGGATCAGGTGCCTGAAGAGACATCAAATAGGGACTGCACTAATAGTGGTGAAACTGTTTTGTTTTGGGTTTTTTTTTGATGATGGATTTGTTATCCTCCTATCTACCATCAATATAAACAGAAATAGAACCTAAGAGTTAGGGCAGGTGAAGTGGAACTCAAAATTCCCATTTATTTGCCACTACAGTTCAAGGCAAGTATCCTCTACTTGTTTATGCTTCTTTATCTTTCCATTTCCTGAGTAGAGTTCAGAGACTTTTTTTCTTTTGACAGGCCAAAATTCATGCTGAGACTGAGGTTCTAGCCCTAGAATATGTCCCAGATGAAATTTTAACAGAAGTCCAAAATCAGGGAACAAAGTGACATTCCCTGATTTGAGGTCACCCTGTTAGCATGGTTTTCCACAATATTAAGTAGTCACATAAATTACTGGTATAAAAGGGTTTAATATATATTTTTGTTTCCAAGTGCAACCGTCTTAGTCATGGTATCTGCATAATCTCTAACTATAGACCTCTCTTATCTGTGCAAGAGGAAAACCTCAGCATGCTTTCCTCACACTTCAGTGCCAACTGTAGAGCTGGAATCAGGAGAGTGTCTAATCCCAAGTCTTATACCACCACCTGCTGTTCACTGCTGAGGTTTTCAGTCATTTTTAAATCTATCTGTACAGGAACTAGTTAAAATATATAAATTAAAAAAATGAAATATGTTTACGCTGTGGGGTGAAGTCCATACCCAAGACCTTTCTGGGATCTTTCTGTCCATAAAGTAGTAGTATTCATTGGGACAAGCACTAGCCTAAATAAAAGTCTTGGGGTGGGTTCTATTTGCTGTGGCTGACTGTTCTTATGACCTAGATGAAAGTCTTTTTATTTCTTTTTATCTTAATTTCCTCCTATGGAAAATGTAAACTAGGTAGTGTTCAAAGGGCATCACACTGGGCTAGGACTTGGAAGATCAGCAGCTCACCGGCTGGTTGATTTGGGGTACTGTCTGGTTCTCCAGTTTCCCTACCTCTAAGACATGACCAACAGTTCCTAGTTTGCTAAGAATGATGCAGCTATGTGTTGGTCCTCTGCTAACTCTCTGGAAGATACGAGAATGTATGTCAAAGATTGAGATTCTCAGCTAGCTAGGCCCTGCAGAAATCTACCTGCGCTTGATAGAAAGAAGACAGAAAGCTGAACACGCTTCAAGTCTGTTGCTGAAGAGGGCCCTCCCTATACCCAACATACATGAAAGACCTCAGATCTCATTGTGTTCAGTAGCAGTCAAGGACAATAAACCCACACAATGGGTGAGAAAGATCTGACCTAATGAACACAGTTTCATGTCACTACAGAGATTCTGTGAAAAATCTTAAATGCAATGGTTCTTATAATGTAATGAATTTATGTATGTACTTCAGTAATTTTGTTTTTAAAAGAGAAATGAGGGATAGATTTAGACAAATAAGAAATGTTATTTTTCTGCTTACGAACACTTCATGTTATATAGTTTTATTTTTTTAGCTTCCATTTTTTCATGGCATATCATCAATGAGATCTTCCCATTAGTATCCCCTGCTCAGCATTTTACATAAAGAAAATAAGAGTCTTTGTTGGGTTTTTTTGTTTGTTTTTTGGGTTTTTTGTTTGTTTTTTGGGTTTTTTGTTTGTTTTTTGGGTTTTTTTGTTTGTTTTTTGGGTTTTGTTTGTTTTTTGGGTTTTGTTTGTTTTTTGGGTTTTGTTTGTTTTTGGTTTTGTTTGTTTGTTTTTTGTTTTGTGGGGTTTTTTTGTTTGGTTGGTTTTTTGCTGCTCTTGTGCTGTTAACAAGTGGTTAAGCTACAAAATGAAATATTCTTGCTGGATCATGCAAGTTAGTATCAAAAACTGTATGTGTTTTCAATCTGCAAGTGCTACCTGATGTCAGTACTCTATAGTAAATGCCCTTGAACACAAAAAATTTTATACAGAATCAAAGTGATGTGATCTTCCAATTAACTGCAGTAAAAGCTTCTGCAAGGGTGTTTATGTAAGAAAGAAACTGAGGTCAGTCAATATACTGCATATTTTCATGCTATGACAATGACGAAGGTCAGATAAGTGGTGGCAGAGCAATATGCTGCATTACTGATTTGCGGAGGTGGGACCAAGACACAGTTAAACTAAGCAAACAAACAGCAGGCCTCTCTGGGGTGCTAGTGGAAAGAATAGAAACTAACAATGGAATCAAGCATCTTAGTTATGTTGGCAATCTTCTGTTTTCCTGAAGCAGTGATATGCTTCCCTAAACACTGAAGAAATCAAACAAGACTATTTCTTTAGTCACGGCATCTTTAGTCAAAGGGCATTCATTCACTTGAAAGTCTTCCTCACATTGCGTTTTCTCAGGGCCAGCTTATTGGATCCTATTGCTGGCTTCTTTTGTTGACCCCTTAAATTCTCACCTTAATATTGTGGTTGCAGTCACCCAAATAAAATTATGCAAGTCTTTTCTTGGGCCTCCTAAGATATGCTTGCATTGCCAAATGGCTTGGCTCTGTCATTGTCCTGAGTCCTTACTCCTTCCTTACACCTAGGGTACCTGCATTGCATTGTTACAACACAGTGTCATTACTTCAGGTATTTTGAAGGGGTGGGGAAAAATGAAAACGTTAAAAAAATTGTTATGGTCATTATATTGGGGCTTCTGTCAAAACCTACTTATTAGGGCTGTTCTGCAAAAAGGGACTAGCCCCTTGAGCAATGTATATTCTGCCCACTCTCTTTTGCATGGCTGATGGGCCAGGGATAGCCCCCTGAGGCCAGTGCCCTGGGCAATGGAAAGCTGCTAAGCTGGAGACCCCTCTAGGCTACACAGATGAGCACTATTTAGATCCTTTGGGGTGGTGGAGCTCCTGCCATTTTGGTGACTTGCAACCAGAGGGCAGCCATTGCCTCAATATTAATCCAAGCCCATTTTAGTGAGATTAAACCTGAGCCATAAAAGCGCACTTCATTTCTTCCAGCTTCAAAGGCTCCTCAGCATGTGTCCACATGCCTGTTACTATTTTGTAAGTCATAAAGATGATCTTTTTTTCCTAAATGACAGCAGAAGAGTTTTGATTCTTTTCTTCCATCTGTGCATGTAAGAGGATACCAAAGAGGAATGATTTTCCCCCTCAACTGAAAATCATTCTCTCTTCACTCATTTGCCCACTCTTAATACAGCACTTGTCTATATAATTTGGCACCTGATCCCCAGCAGTACAAGATGCAATTTTATATTCCATACAGCTCTCTTCCACTCTGTAAGTATGTATGCAGTGCACACACACGGTTCAGTGATGTTTTCACATCAGGAACCTTCTCCTTTCAGCAGTAATGGGTCCAACTCAACCCTCACATCCAAGTAACATAGTATTCCTTTTCTCTTCATGAATTTCACCTAGTATGTTGTTGCTTTGAACTTGAATAAACCAGTAGGAAAAACAGAGCCCTATACTGCCGTTCTTAAAACAGGTGTGTCCTTTTACACCTAAAGCAACATAACTTTATTAGGCAGCTGTCAGATATAGACAGACAGATTCAGGAGATTACAGCCACACAGGTCAGCAGGAGAGAGCAGCAGTAATAAAGAAGACAGATGATCTGCGGTACTCCCTATTATCACTGCTATACCAACAGAGGTGCAAGTGCTTCTACCCCACCCGGAAAGGCTGATACCTTTGTCCTGGAGGTACTGCCTGAATGTGGAATTATGCTGCCCTAGACAATGCTCTATGGGGTGTAGGTGGGGACAAATGTGCCCCTTGAAGTCCCTCTATCATGCAGTGCTTCCTCAGCCTTTGTGGTGCAGCAGGGACCTTTTTGCTGCTATAACCCTACATGTGAAGAAATAAAAAATATAGGAAACATTATGCAGTCACTTATTGCCAAGACTGACCTCTTTCATGCTCAGTTAGAACACTTCTGCTTTCCCAAAAGTTCTGAGAGATACACTGTAATCAAAGACTATTGCAGGAAACTTCTCCTTTAATAATGATCTTGCTTCCTTTTTTTCGGCTCTACTAACACGAGAGAAGTGACATTTTTACTTAATAAGGACTGGAAGGGCTAAACCAAACCAGTTCCCAGCATCGTAGCATGCTGCTGCTGCTGTTTCAGTGGAAGCTTTGTCTCATTGACAGCTCCTGTCACTAGCATCAATAATTTAAAGCCACAGACACTGTGAAGCTGTAAATAATTTAAAAAATATAATTCATGTCTGTTCTTATTGCTGCAGCTCAGTCAGGATCCAAACTTTTTTATACCTGTATTTATACTAAGGAGCACACACAATAGCCAGCCTGAAGCAGTTCCTTCAAAATAGCTCTTATTCTTTTTATTTAGTTAACATTTCAACATTATGTTTTTGAGAGCAGAGCCTCTGCCATACTGTAGCACATTGAAACAGCAGGTTTTTTTCTGTGAAAAGGTTTCCTGAGAATGGAAGCATCATTAAGTCATAGAAAACTCTTAAATAATGATTCATCAAAACAAACAAAGAAAGTTCTTGCTCCTTGCTAGAATGTTAAACAAAAACATATTGAGTCAAAGAATGATTGAGATGTGTTGCACCTAATAATTCTTCCTCCAGAAGCATTAAAAACAAACAAACAAAAAAACCCCACAAAAAACCCCTTCATTCTGAAGTTACCTGCAACTTAAAAGAGCTCTTCATAGAATCAGAAATAATACTGGTTGCAAGGATATCTTGTAAAGTTTTCCTTAAGGACAACTTTCTGACAAGGACCCTTTCCAATAACTTCAGGTTTCTTTCCTGATATGAAACATTCATAAATGAGATGCTAATTAGTTATCTGAGCTTAAAAGATATGGGACCAGGTAAGACTCTCAAGTGACAGGTGCCTTTGAAACACAATCATTCCAGTATTTTTGAGATATATTGCAGGATTAGTTCTTGTTTTGTAAAAAGAAACTTCAAGAATCAGTGCAGTTGTTGTTCATGAGATTATTGCTGGCATCAATGTAATTTACATGCATTAGTATTTTTTGCCTATACGGATAAGGTTGCTTTACTGAGTAAGGCTGTTGAACTCGGTTACTAATATGCTGGGCTTTTTCTGAGGAAGATCATGAAAGTCTTCTGATATGTGCCTCATATAAGGTTCAGGAAAAGCTTTTCTTGTTTACTTTTTTGTTTATTGTTTTCAATTTCTTTTAAAAAAAGAAGAAAAAATTATGTTTTTTTCTAAGTATTGATGCTATTGGTTTGATGAACTATCCTGTGGAGGGGAAAAAAACCAACCAACCGAAAAAAACCCAAAACATAAAAACAAACAAACATACCAAAAACTTGTCTCTGGCAGGAAGTCTTTGCTGTATCTCTTCAGTTGCAACAGTAAGTTTCAGAGCCTGCAGAAGAATAAGTGGCTTGTGTGCTGACTAGTTACAAGAACAGTAAACTAAAAATAGTTGCAAGAGCACAAGAAAACCCCAGATACAGAAAGAAAGAAAAAAAAAATATTCAAGGTTTCTAAAGAAGATTCAGTTTTTATTTTCTATGAACTTTTTCCAAACTCTTTTAATTCTACTTGCTCCCCCAGCAGCCTATGTAGAAAGCTTTCCCTTTTCACCAGTAACATCTCAATTCTAAAGCAGGGCTGACCAAGACCCTACTTAGTGGGATCAGATTAGATACTGGGGTGTGGTTTTATTCAACTTGACATAACTTATTTGGTTTGTTATTTTTTTTAATCTGTGTTCTTGGTTGCTCTTACTGCAATTTAATCCATCGTGTGGCCTACTGTAACTAGGCTGTGGTAACTTAGGCAGAATTCAGCTATAGTTTAGGTCCAGAAATGTCCAATAAGACTTGTATCATCCAGCCTTTCACTATATATTTTTTTCACATATTTGGACTTCCCTGAAGTAACTGGAAATCTTCCTGGTTATTTCATTGTATTGGATCAGGCTTTTTTAGTTGGTTTATGTGAGCAAATGCAGGTTTACTTCTGAGCTAATAGTCTTGAGCAACTTCAAAGTCAATGGAGGAAAAATGAAACTTTCAGGTAACAATTAGCTGTGTCAAAAATCATGTGTTTAGATTGTCTGTTTCTACCCAGTAGCCACAAGGGGAGCCAAGGATGACTTCTTCAGATGTGTAAATATCTATGCATAAGAAACATAAAGTCATTTGAAGTGTGTCATATTATGTCCCTGTCATTCTGAAAGACATGCACATCTTCCAAGGGACAGACCAAAAAGCATGCTTCAAATATAGGTAGAGCACAGTATGATTCCTAGTGTCACTCATGCTTCTAGTTTAGCCAGAGCAAAACTCCGCATAACAAAGTTAAACACACTTGAACAGCAGATGGACAGGCAGGACCTCTTCATTCAGCCAGTACTGGTCTGAGTAGTATGAAAAACAAAACTCTCTACAAATCTCAGACCTCTGTA
The DNA here is from genome assembly GCF_963082525.1 of Nesoenas mayeri. Lineage (NCBI taxonomy): Eukaryota > Metazoa > Chordata > Aves > Columbiformes > Columbidae > Nesoenas > Nesoenas mayeri. Next base: position 110,086,368 of record NC_137543.1, read on the forward strand.
TATCAGAATGATTAGACAACTTAGTGGGTGCACCCAGAACTGAACCTAGATCTTCAAAACTTTTTAGAAATAAAGAGCTGATTCTGAGCACCTTTTACTTCCTTTGTCTTAAATAGCAATTCAAGCTTGGTGGCAGCTCCCCGATAACACAATAAGTTTTGGGCACCACTTTCTTACCCACCAACAGATTGAAATAAGAGACCACAAGGCAAACCCCACCCAGCTTTGTCTAATTGCACAGAATGTCTGACAGACATACGCTAGTAGCTGAGAGGAGGGCATCTGAGAAAATGGACAAAACTGTCATCATCTCGTAACGCAAGTCACTCTGCGTGTTATAGCTGACGAGGGGTTAACAGCCTGGAGTAAATGCACAGGGAAGTGTTTCACTATGTAATGTGATCAGCAATAAGATTGTTATAGAGCACAAACTTCAGAGCTTCATTTAGAATACTTTAAGAAGGTTTTTAAATATTTGGATCAGAACAGAAGCATGCAGGTATTGAAACTGGATTTCAAAATCTAATGTAGTGCTTCCAAACTCAGTCTTTAGCTTCTCCTAGCTACAGAAATGCTTATTCCTTTATTCCAAGTAGTAGGGATTATTAAATAATGTTGAGCTAAAGAAGCCATACATCTGCAAGAAAAACTGAGGGGGTTCTCTAGTTGCATCCTAAAATTCGTGCACAGGGATTGTATCGTTATCTGGAAATACAGAGTAAATTAATATATAGATCCATGTGTCACAGAAATGTCAAGGTCTAGGGTTCTCAGTAAGTATTTGATGGGCCTTTCTTATTCAGAATTACTAAATTCTGGTTTCGTGCTGCAGTAATTAGAAATTCTTAAATTAGATCTTTTTATAAATAAATACCTACAGGAATAAGCATAGAAATCTGTTTCTGAATTATCTAGTAAACCAGAAGAGAGGTTCACAATGGTAACCAAGGATCCTTTTTTTACCACCTTGGGTCTTGCATCGTAAGTCAGATATTTTTCAAATGACATCAAAGTATTGTTTACCATTTCTCCTCATCTTTGAGGAGAAAAGAAGGCTCAAGACAGAAAGTTACCAATTCTAATCAATAACATAGCTAAATCTTCTTTAAATTATAATCTTTGCACTGCACATTTACACATAGGATGCAGAACTTTCTTTTTCTGGTCCCATCTTTAAGATAGTTAATAAAGGGGAAGTTTTTAACTGACGTTCCCAAAACTGTTTCTAAGTGTTCACTCTTTTACAAGTTTTACAAATGTCCAAGGCTTCAACACCTCTCTCCTTGGTGAACTAGAATTCCCACTGAATCTTCTACTGGAGGAAATTATGCTATTTCTACAAACTGTAGTAGCTGAGCACTGGCCAAGCAGAATAGCTGTTGTACTTTATTTACAAACTTGTTTGTGTAGCAATGGTAGATTAAATAACATTTATGTAAGCATCCTATTAATGTGTTACCAAATCCTACTATATCCTACCATTAATGTGAAACTGTCCCATTTTTACCCCTTGTGACTTTGCATATTTACCTCAGGTGTCATTTTTGGAGTTCATTGTTAGCTTCCACTGCAGCTGGAGAGAACCTGACATCTTCGGTAGGCCAGTGTTCTCCTAGTGATGCTTGAACACTATATCAATGGTACAGCATGACAAGGCTTTTGATTTAGGTGTTCAGGAAGTGGCTTGAAGTTAGCCTAGGTAAACCTAAGCTTTGGTGTCCCTAGCTACTTAGAAGGCTACAGAGTATGAGAATTGGTATTTGATACTACTAGGTTCCTTAGATGTTTCCCTAGTATTCACTGCAGCTTCAACCTGCGGCCCTAACACAGCTACAGCCCACCACTCTACTCCCTCCAGAGAGGAGGAACATGCTTTTCTTTCAGTCTTTTCAGCCACTTCTCAGAGCCTTATCTGAGACAGGCATTAAGATGAAGCAAGAGTGAGAGGGAGAAGGGATGAAGAGTGGGATCAAGACAGGCAAGCTCACATTTTGAGGCCTCAGGAAAAGACTTTGGAGAAAAAAGTTTTTTAGCTGAGAAGTCTGATAAGCTTCACCTTTGGAGGTAGAGAATGTGCAGTGAAATCCTTTATATTGTATGCTTGTCTATACACTAGAGTAGTTTCTCCACTTCCAAAGCTTCAATAAATAATAGTAGTTCCTTAGCAAGAGCGTTGCTTTTCAGAAAGTTATTCCATGTAAGTAGACTAATATTTATCTATTTCATCCATATTCTGACTATGACACCTACAGGCCAGAGGAGAGCTGTGCAAGAATGAAGATTATTTTTAGGAAATAAAAAAAGAAAACATACACTTGCCCATTCCATCACAAGAAAACGTATGTATGTATTTATGATGAGGAATACACCACTCATGTTACTGAGCTAATAACAGTACTAAATTAATATTATTTTCTTTTTTTTTTTTTTCTTTTCATTTAAAGGGGAGCAAACAACTGCTTTCCTAAATCTCTCCAAGGATATCTTTAAAAGCACAGCTGTAGATCGGTGAGAAAGACCTTTACAAACGGACTGTGTAATTCCTGAAAAGTCTGTTCACTCTGAATAGCTACATTGTTCCATATAAGAATGCAAGGGTATTAAAATATAGTGCTTTTCACCAATGGCTATTGGAAAATTACTGCCTGAAGACAATTGTGACAGTTTTTATCTTCCTCAAATTGAAAGAGGTGAGGAAAAAAAAGAGTGTTTGTAACAGGGTAAGGAATGCTGTAATTTCTGTTTGCCACTGGGTCCCACGAAAACAATGAATTTGAGTTGCCTTGGGCTGGTGAGACATGCTGCCCAACCCAGCTGTGATTACAGCTTCAATAGTAACTCTATGAAATGAAAACTTGTTCAGAAGAGCTTGAACACATGGGAAGGGAGGAAAGGTGTCAATACAGAATCAAGAAATAGAAAAGACATGGTAAAATTTTACCTGCTGAAGGCCAGATACATCTTTTTAAAAACATCACCATCTTTTCTTCTGTGAGCTCCTTAAACATGTCACATTACTGGGGAAACTACTTGGGCAATACAGTAAATGTAAAAGCTAGAAGAGAAAATGTCAATTCTAATTAAGGCAAATCACTATCTGCTTTTCAGCTCTTAATAATGCACAGTATAGACATACCAGTGTCTTAATCGTGAGATGCTGTCTATACTTCAGACACACCAACACTTTTGGTCTTTTTGTTGGGCATGGCAAAATATCTGGTGTCTGTTTTCAAGGTTTCCAAATCTCCCAGTGTTTGCTGGCTTTGTCCCCTATTCTTCCTTTCATAGAACAGTTTCTGATTGTACCTAGGTACCCTGGAGTACTTCCCAACGGGAAAAACCATATCCTGGGTGAGAAAATAGGATGTTTACTTTAACCTACTCTGCAAAAGAAGTGGAGACTCCAGCCAAAGATCTATTTTTTTTTTAGTGAATGACTTCTAACCACAATTTGACATTAATATTGCCATTACCAATATCTTTCAGCTGAATCTACCATCTCCTCTGGTCACTCTGTATTTAATTCAGTTTACCAGAAAACAATTTCCCTCTCATAGCCTATACTGAGCTGTTGGTACCACTGCTTCCCGTTCTTCACTGTTAAACAAACTGCTGTGATGTAACTAATTCTTGTTTGCATTTTCTCTTTTTGAGACAATGGTCTATGCTCCCAAACTCAATTTATTGTAGCTTTCCTTCAGCATTATGTCTCAAGATTTTTTGATTCATAGTTGAAGGAAGATAATTCAGTTAGCTTTGTGACAGAAACAGAAGTTAGTCTTTTCGCATCATGGATTTGTCTAAGGCTATTCTTTTTATTCTCCCCGTGTATATTTATGGACCTGTATTCATTACATTTTCATTTGACATTGCATGTAGAGAATATCTGATTATTAGCTGAATTTTGCAAGATTAACAGACCCAGAAATTTTTCATGCCACTTTCTACATCTGTACATGGAATGATTATCAGAGTATCTTATAACAGGATGACCTTTTGCTGGAAATTTGTCAAAAGTTTTTCTGGTATCTACTGTGGGAAAACTCTTCCTTGAGGACATATAACTTAACTCCTGTTCATAAACCTTCAGCCATTAAAGACTCAAAATACTATTCCATTATCAGAAATGATGAAAGATTTCTCATAGGTTCTAAAAATCTTTGTGTGCCTTTCCTATTCGAGGAAGGAATTCAAGAAGGCTCAGTGGCAGGGAGAGGGGAGGAGATCAACATCACCCAAACAAACAACACCATAATGTCAGTGTCCCTCCGTGGAAAGCAGGGGCCAAGATTTGTTTTTCATACAAGAAGCCAGCTTGTGACACTGATCTCTGCAACACTCAACAGTGAGGACTGAACTTGGACACAGTCTACTGTTCCGAGGATGAGGGATTGAAAGCGCTAGGCAGATATTGCTGCTGCTTCTATTGCTCCTATATTATGCTTACAATACAGTGTCAGGCACTCTGGGCTTCTCCCTGTAAATGTCTTGGGCAATGAGATTTTCATGGCTTGTTTAGAAGAAAAGAAGTCCTGCTACTAAAAAGGTTTTCTTGGAAAATGACCTTCTTTAGCTCTTTTCCTAACTTTAAATCCACAAATTCAAGACTAGGAAAACAGCAAGATATGCATTTTCATTGAAGATCTTATCCCTAGAACCAAAATCCAGATCAGTTCAGGCTTTTCTCTCAAATTATTATTTGTAATAATAATCTGCTTTCTTTACTCTTAGCAATCACTTGTCCTTTGTGATGTTTAATATTGCTCAATTTCTTCTTTCACTTATCGAGCATCTTCATCATGCAGACACTCAAATCAAGGAATAAAAAAAAAAAAAACAATCCTAAGAAATACTCTGACAAATAAAGACCATCTGGTGGGCATAAACATAAATGAGATGCGAACCAAAAATTTCAATAAACACTGAATCACCATCAATCTAGTATACATGCAAAGTCCCAAAACAACAGAATTATTTTGCAATGAGTAATGTCTTGCCAGTAGGGCACTATGCACAGTGTGATTAATTTTCACAGTCTAATGAGTTCCCCCCACAAATAAAAAAAAATTTAAAAAAACCCCAAACAGTCCAAATTTATTTTGCAGTATCAGTCTTAAATTTCACTCATTCATTTACTCTAAAGTACATTTGTTGTGATTTTTATCTGTGGCACTGTACTGGGAAATGTGTTTCATGTGCATACACAAATCGTTATTTTAGCTTCAGAAAATGTAAAGTTCCTTGCTTTCTGTTACAGAGCGGGGAAATGTATAAAGCAGGAAGACAGTGACATGGCTAAAGTCAGGCCACTACTTCTGATCCAGCAAAGGAGAGGTAACACATCAATTACCCACAAAGATTTGAATGAAGCTTCTTTTTGTCACAGACATAAAATGCTGCTGAGCAACCCACACCTTGTAATTAAACATCTGAGGGCTGGGCTGTGCCCTGCACTTGGCTGGGGCACAGGGGTTGAAATCCTGCCCACTGAGTCAATGGATTGTTGAATCAATGTCAGCAAAGCCAAAGATTCAGCCAAGGCCCACGCCTTGGTGTCACACACTGCTGCCCAAAAACAGGGTATGAGAGCTACTGAAGGGATGGCCTGGACAGCTTGCAAATCTGCTAACAGCTAGCTGAAGGCAAAGACATAATATCCTGTTACCTCCTGTGTACTCTCCTCTCAGGAGGAAGATTTAGAAACCAGTAGATAATCTGCCAAAGAAAAGATTTATTCTCACTTCAAGGAATCTTTTTTTTTTTTTCCATTCCCGACAGTCATCTCAAATACATGACGACTTATCTCCTGTTCTTCCATTTTGTCTTAATTTTAGTGACTGCAAACAAAAATGTCAAAATCAAGAGTTTAAACCAAAGAAAGCTCACAAAATTCCCCTTACAAATGTATAGGGAATAAACAGGGGAATGGATATAAGTTCAGAAGCATTTCAAATTTCAGATAATTTAAAATTAGTGATAGATATTTAATGAACATGTGATACACTGTTACATTATTTAGTAGCAGAGTGTTCTTTTGCAGGACTTAAGGTTCTGTAGATATTTTTAAACTGTACCTTTTTTTTTTAAAAAAAGGACTAAACACTTAGGAAACGTCCACTAAATGGAGCAGAATTTACCATCTACCTCACTTTCTTGATTGGGTTCAGCTCCTTTGAATCTACTCACTCCTAACCAGGTACCAACTCAGAATCTAACCCCACTGTAGAAGTTGAGACTGTTGTTCTATTTAGCCAGACATAATGTGAAGTGTTAGGACTTTTTCTAAGTTCTCATGTGCAGAAGCCACAATAAACTTGCCCCATCTTGATGAATGGCTCTGCTCTCACCAGTATGAAGTCCCCATGCTGGTGTGCTGTATAGCATTGATGAGGCATCTACTATGAAATCCCACTGGCAGATGCCCCAGATTTTTATCATGTTTTTCACACATTTTAGAAATGTGGTGAGCTGCAAGGGCAGCTAATTAATAGTTTATTGGTGGTTATCCTAGAGTCCATAATCATCTTCTTCCACTATACCATCCTTACCACAGCTGAGCTCTAAGGCTACGTGGTCCCCACAAGTAATATATGAATGTCAGAGAGAGATCTAGAGAAGGATTTGTCCAATGAACAGGACTAAGTTACCAGGATGCCGCGTTTGGGGGGATCTTTTCCCACACAGTCTGCACCATGCTAAAAAGAGTGTTACAAGGGTTGTGTGTTCAATGTTTAAAAACATCTTCTGTAGCACAGTACTTCCCAATATGTCACCACATCCTTCCCCCAACATTTTTCCCCAAGATACTGCATTAATGTGGAGGCTACGTTCCATGTACTGTGCCCCCTCATATCATTCTTCCTATACTCTACAGGCAATCTTTGTTTTTATTGCCTCAAGTGTGGCAAGATTTTACCAAATCTGCCTCCTTGCTCTGTTTATTTTACACCACAATAGTTCTCCTACTCTAATTTCAAACACTTTATAAGCCCCATTCTTGTGGAAGAACTGGTGGGTACCAGTGACCCTTCACCATTCGGAGCAACTCATTTTTCCTCTCATCATTGCCTAGATACTTGCACACTGCAACTGACTCACACACATGCTCCCCAGTCTCTGATTAGAGCTGGTTGGATCATTCCTACAAATCACGCATTACAGGAATTCTCATCCTTTAGTATTAAAATAAATTATTCATGTTCTTTAAAAAATGAGCTGGTTTATTGCTGCTGATTAAATATTATGCCAAAAATACATTGTTTGCAATATTTTTTGCCCATCAATCATTTCATGAATTATTCAGAAATATTTGTATTACACTGTCTCTGGTACTGATTATTTGGAGTCAGGGAGGTAGATAAATATCCTCTTAACATATTCTCTCTCAGCAAAGACTTGGACTGGGAGATGGGGGAAGTGTTGTGGGTTGCTTGCGGTAGGTAATACCTAAAATTAAAAAAACAAAACAAAACAAAAACCACACAAAACAAAAAGAAAACTAAGATTAGAGGCTTGTGATTCTAACTACAGTGTGACTTCTTTCTTTCCCCTTCCTTTCAGAGAGGGAAGGTTCTGCAGTTCAGTAATGAATTTGCTGCACACCGAATTCAGACTGAATCTCCAGGAGAGGGACACAATGAATAGACCAGTAGGAAGGACTGAACACTGATGTCAATTAAACTGAAACCATGAAATAAATGAGGGGTTTCAGTGGTTGTTCTTCATAGCCACTTCAGTTTGGTATGCAAGGGAATGCTTCTGTTTTATTGCAATAGTAAATTTTACAGCACAGGGAGAGAGAGAATATTGGCATTTCAATCAGGGCAGCTTCACACACATGTGTGCAGCCCACTCAACCCTGTGTTGAAAGCTTTATGAAAGAAAGCCTGTAGGATATCCAAGAGATTACTTACAAGATTCTAAGGGATGGATTTTTACGAAATCCTTATAACACAGCCTGGTGCCCTTGCTGAAGTGAATTTGAAATGTGCCCCTGAGCTCCTCAGAGTCTGCAGACAATGCTGGTAGATATCAGGGTATACATGCATACCTGTATTTATTATAACCAGCAGACATAGGCTTTTTTCAGATACAAAGATAAGGTGTCAGTCTTTGAGATTTTAAAAAATCAATGGTGTTTCTAGTGGCTACTATTAATTTTCATTACCCCATCAGTCATTCAGGAAACAAGGTTTGTCTGTGTTGCTTTAGCTTCTGAAAAGAGAAAGCAGCCATTGCACAGGAATATGGGGGTAAAAGGGACAGGCAAAACAAGGTCTGACATTTTCAAATTATCACAGATTATACCATCTTATGCCTTAATATATGCTGAGAATTTTCTTGAGGAGCTAATGTTGCATGAAAATAAAATGTAGTCCTCAGCACATTAGTAAAATATTTATACGCTACTTTCTTTCTTGCTAGAAAAAAAAGGGACCTATTCCACATGTGCTAAGATGATTCTCAGAGGACCTGAAGATTCTCCTTGGCAAAATTATTAAATCGTAGTCTCTGTAATAAACTGGAAATGCCTTTACCAAGGATTGTGATAAAGGGTGGCCCTCAATAGAATACGATAGTTCACTAAAAGAAAAAAAAAAATCAGTTACATTATTTAGAAAAAGACCCTAAAATGTATAGTTTTTATAAAGCTCTGGGAACAGACTTGACAGTTAATTTCAGTTTATACCATATTTAGAAGTAATAGGAATAGACCCTGATACTAATATTCCACAGACACTTAATACTCTAAAACCTTACAATATGCAATGTGATCAGTTTGCAATTGATACATAATTAGAATTATAATACAGTTTCCATTTTGAGATTTATTTTCCAGCCCAGTTGAACTATCCAAACAAAGCTGTTGCAGAGAGATGCGTTTCTTAGAGGAATTGATATCTGTATGGGAGTTAGAAAGATAAATGAGTGGAATCTGGGTTCGGGAAGAAATAAAATGAAGTAGCCCATTTCTATAGAGAGCTTTTTTGCCATCTCTGTGCACAAATTGCCTGAAATCAGTTTCCCTTACATTCCTTGTAACTTAAGAGTGCCTGTCACATTGCCATGGAATTTGATTCTCAGCCTTCAGGTGGTGTTGAATTAATTCTGATTTTGCTGTGTAATTGCTGCGTAACTTGTAAAATTGTTTAGTCACAACTAATCAGCTGATGCATTGAGTCAGTAGCAAAATCCAATACATGGTTTTGCTGAAGGTGTGACCTCATTTATTTCACAAAATGGGAGGGTACTTCCTAGCTCTTTTTATCTAGTTCTTTGAAGAACTTTAAAGCTCTTTATTGCTATTTAAACGATGAGCCATGTCTGCCTGACGTAACCCACTGATCCACTCATTACAGCTTTTGGATGAGCAAAGAAAGGCGGCTTCGGACCTTGAATGTATCATATGCTTACTCTGCAGTCAGGACCTGAGCTTGTAACATGACCACTGTTGTCTCAGTTTTCTTAAAGAGCTAGCAAGTCTTCTGCTGCTGAAAATTTGATGAGGAAGTTCAACTTTTCTGTGATCCTGCACACTGAGAACTGCATTACCCTGAGTGCAAACCCACAGAAAACAATAACTACCTGAAAAGCAATGTGCTTCTCAGCATATATCAGGGTGACAGATACAGACCACAATAATTCAATGAAAAAAGTACCTAATGTTACTTGTTTAGATGGGGGGTTAGCATTTGGTCAGATGACCTGCTCCTAAGCAAAATACTATGGCAAAGTATAGGCAGGTAACTGCATGTAAATGTATATAGTTAAGTCCTGTGAAATAAATCTGGAGTAACTCTGAATAACATGCTCAGTATTTTCCAGACTAGTGAGTAATATTCAAGACATGTCACGTGCAATGGGTCATCATGTTTAAATGACAAATTCCCTGTTTTGTTAGCTGCATGGCACCTGCAGTTGCTATTGAAGGTGGCACCTTCCAGTGACACTGATGATAATTGCAAAAGATGAGCATATCTGTACTTGCAGGTCTGAGATGGTAACCCAGGGCAGTGGTAAGATCACATTCAAGGGCAGGCAGGAGAACAAATCCCTGAGCATTTAGCTACATGCCACCACCCAAGTGGCTAAAAAAGCCAACAGCATCCCAATGTATATCAAGAATAGTGTGAACAGTAGGAATAGAGAAGTGATTGTCCCCTTGCACTCAGTGCTAGTGAGGCCCCACCTCAAATACTGTGTTCAGTTTTGGGCCCCTCACTATAGGAAACACATGGAGGTGCTGGAGTGAGTTCAGAGGAGGGTGATGAGGCTGGCGAAGGGTTTGGAGCACAAGACTTACGAGGAGCAGGTTGAGGGAACTGGGGCTGTTTAGCCTGGAGAAAAGGAGGCTGAGGGGAGACCTTATAGCTGTCTGCAACTATGTGAAAGGAAGTTGTAGCATGGAGGGTGTTGGTCTCTTCTCCCACGTAGCAGGTGATGATAGGATGAGAGGAAATGGCCTCAAGTTGCACCGATGAAGGTTCAGATTGGATATTAGGAAATATTTATTCATGGAAAGGGTTGTGAAGCAGTGCGACACGCTTCCCAGGGAAGTGGTGGAGTCACCATCCTGGAGTTGTTTAAAAGACATATGGATGAGGTTCTTAAGGACACGGTTCAGTGCTGGAGTTAGATTATGGTTGGACTTGATAATCTTAAGGGTCTCTTCCAACCAAAATTATTCTATGACCTCCAGGTGGCTCAGAATAACTCAGAGCCAGAGCTGTAAGCAAAATGGTACTTGCTCTTCCAGCTTTGGTTAAGAAGATAGGACTGAGAATGGGAGAAAGAGGGGAGAGAGATGGGAAAGTCATTGCCCAGCTGCCCTGCCAAGGGCACCTCACCTGGCTGCAGCAGCAGTCACAAGGTAAAAATGAGCAAAAGAGGCATAACCATTTTGCCATACCAAGGAACATGCTGTCCTGGGCAATTGGTTTCTCTCATCCAGCAGGCCCTCCTCAGAGAGCTCAGGTAGCAGTTCACAGGTGACAGTGGCTCTGCAGGGGGCTGTAGCTCCCTGGGGGAGGGAGCCAGCCCCACCATATAGCTGGGTCCCCAGTGGCCCAGCCATGCCAGCTCACTTTCTTCCACAGCTGAGGATATCAGTTGCCCAGCAGCCTTTGTGCTAAGCACAGCCAAACAACCAATTACACACAGCAGATATGGCGTACATGCTGTACTGGAATTGTTCACAATCCACATGCAACTCAAAAGCCACCATTTAACCACCCTTGTCATAACCTCCACCTTTCAGAGACTGTGCATTGTCACTGAAACAATTGTTTTCTCATGGTTTCAGGTACCAAAGAAATCGCTGCACACCACAAGTTTTATGCCTTCTAGCAGTTCCATTCACTTCAGACAATTGGATCAGCATTGTACAGCTGCTATTCCTGCAGTTTTTCATCATTTGCCCGAGTTTATACAAGGGATAAAACAGAGAGGGCAATTCGTCTCTTAACCAAAGGAAAAGGGCCGGCATTTCTCTCCCGTTGGAGCAACACAAGTGTGATATAAAGTCTGTGTGATTCGAATAGAAATGCAACTCACTGGAGAAATTCATATGCGAAACACAGCATTATCCTTGGACCAATTACATTCACAATAATTATTTGTGTGTTATGATAGGTTATTATTCAAACAAAAAAGGCAGTTCTGCATCCAAAAACGTAACCAATAAGGTAGAAAAACCTTATTGAAGGATATCTGAGTCATGGAGCTACAAGGTCCTGATTGATTGATGACAAAAAACAGTCAGACTCGTCACTGATATTCAGTAGACACACAATTCAGCTACACAACTAAGATGTAGAATTTATTACATTTTCTTTTCCTTACTGGCATAAACTTTTATGTTCATGTGGAATTTCAGACTGTAAAAAGCTCACTGTCAACAGATTGAAGACAATTAGCAATAATCTTTCTTTGCATCGCTGTTGTATATTCTGAAAATAATAGTCCCATACTACACTCTCTTCTGTCAGCATTAGTCTTGAACTGGAATGTGTGTACAGATCATTTTTATCTCGGCCATACCATCCTTTTTGCAATGTTTGGGTTGTTGAAGCTCCAGAATGAAAATATGGACTCTGTCTGAGGACAAAAAATTTCACTCATTTGAGGAGCAAACCAAGGAAAATGACAGATGAGGGGGAGAACTGTGTTGGTGTTAATAAACTGTACCTGCTGCTCTGTTTAGTATGCAACAGTTCAGAGTACAGCTTTTCACACTGCAAGCCTGGCTTCCCCACGGATGTTCAAAGCAAGCCTGGGGAAAGCAGGAAGGAAAAAAATATTCCTTCGCCTAACCACCTCCACTTATAATTCCATACAAGCCAAACTGCTGTCAGTTCATGGACTATTTAGGGAAGGGTTTTGGTGGTTTGTTTTCGGTTTGGTTTGGTTTGGTTTGATTTGATTTGGTTTGGTTTGGTTTGGTTTGGTTTGTCTGGGAGTTTTTTGTGGTTTTCCTGTTTGTGGGTTTTTTTGTTTGGTTGGTTTGTTTGTTTGTTTGTTTGTTTGTTTTACCGGGATCCGAAATGATAACAATTACACAAGAAGGAAAACTGCTCTGTTGTAACATCCAAGTGTCAAAGTTCTGTGCTTTGGTAATACAGGGCAAGGAAGAGGCAGAAAACTATTCTCTCCCTTGAAAACATTTGTGTGAGAAATAATAGCAAAATGGTTATTAAGATTCCTGTTGTGCTTTGAAGTGAGAGTTAGACATTTACTGTTGATATATTCATGATTTTTTAGTTTCCATATTCTGCCATTTTCTTCTGACATTAAATGAGACATTTTGACCTAAAGTGTTGTGTAATTTTATCACGTTATTAAATAAGAGAGAAATTACTACACAAAACCAGAGAAATGATTCCTGTGTATTACTTACCTTCTTCACAAGAGGGTGATACAGCTTTACTAGTAAATTGCCTTAATACCCTGAATGAGACATGTTACAGGAAAACACAGAAATGTTTATTACTGTGCCCTGGTAATAATCATTGATCCTTGAGGTTTATTTTAAGCCTCTTGTTTAATTTAGGGTTGCTGTAGTCTCCTGTGCTGTGAGCTGCAATATTTAAAACCTCATTAAGCCTATGACCTTGCTGTCAACCTGTTAGCTCACTGTTTCCTTCTCTGTGGTAGATCTGGAAGCACAGGATTTAAGCACTGGAGGTGACGACCATATCATTGTTGCAACACCCAGCCAGAAGTACACAACCCCATCACCCCTTGCATGAAGGAAAAATGCACAGAGAGACAGATCAGGATAGAGTGTGTGAGTATGAGCATGTCTACCTTGTTAGTGTTGTAGGCAGTCCTACCAGTGCCCTCTCATTCACCATGTTCGAGGAAAACAGCCTGAAATCTGACCAGTCAGTAGAGAGGGATACCTGAAAAAGACCACAGACCAGACCTTAGGCAGAATACACACTTTGGGAGGAACTTACGGTTTAAGGGTCTTCAGAAACTTTGTGCCATGTTTGGTGACAATGCATATATTATCTTTATCAAATACTGACTGTTTTCATTCTCCTCGCATCTCAATAGCTTACTCTTTTCCACTGTGTTTTAGTCTTGTTTACTACAAAGATAAGTGAACAGTGACTAAAGTGTTGATGAAATTAACCCAAATACCATTTAAGAGCTGTGATTTCTTAAAAGGATCATATTACTCCAAAAATTAGAGACAATGAAACATGGTTCTGTCAGTCCACGACAATAAGCACTGTATGGAGAATAATTTATGGAGTAAATAGTCCTCTGCCCTGGGCCTTCACAAGCCTTAGCTCAGCTCTGCCAGACACAGCAGTACACAGCAACAGAAATTGTCCTAGGGAGAATGTGATCGTCCTGCCCCACAGAGTAGCCCGTAAGCAGCACAAGTCCTGGCTATGGTAATCAACCACCCTCCAAAGAAGCTTGAAATCTTGAGGCGTCTTTGTGCATTACGATGAAATCCATCGGCTGCTTCTGTCAGTTTGGGTTTGACACACTGATGGCTTGAAAGACAAGAGTGTGTAATAATGACCTGAATGGGAGCAATGCTTTATGTGAAGGTGTAAATGAGCAGCTCATGCTACTATGTTCATATATTTTACTTTTGGCTATTACTCTTGGCTGATGGCTTAATGGCATAACTTACCGCTAAGATGCAGCAGACAGAATTCTTTGTAATGGTCTCCTGTGACCTTTTGGTAGTCTTAAATTCTGCATGACTGTGCACGCCCCCTCTGGAGCCTCTCCCCAGTACTACAGGTGTGCAGGGAGTTACTACTCAGCCAAGCACCTTCATGGCTTAGAGGCACCTGTGGTATAGCCGATACCATAAGCCTAAAATTAGCCAGTTTTTAACCTTAGATATGGCAGTGACAAAATTACAACAGGTCACAAATCAACTACTTAGTTTTTCACATTTACAGGTAAGTTTTCATTATTCTGCAAAAAACACCAGAACTTGTTCGTAGCCTGTGAAATATAGTTCTTGTGTTTTGATCCTTTGGCATGTGTCATTACAAAGTGCCACCCTAGTATGCGGACACTACTTTATTTAGAACACACACAGGTATGGAAAACGTCCACACACTGAGGCACTAAACCTCACCTTCAAGCCCTGCCAGCTGGCCTGTCAAAGCCAGCAGCATACAAACAATTTGTCTTCAGGTTACACCTGTACTTCATACCCCAGCAATGCTGCTTTTGATATACAATATGATTCACTGAACTGTCCACCCAATACTAAGACAAAGGGGTAGGAATATGAGCTTCCGTCATTGTTTCTCATGGTTATAAGGATTTATCTTAAGCAAACATCTGTGTGGAATGATCAGCTTTAGTAAATGTAATACTGAGATGATAGTTTGAATTTGGGAGACACAGTGACCCTGAGGCATGACCTGTGTATCTTTTCTAGACGAGCAAGAGGCAGAGGGTTAATAAGCAAAGGGTTAACACACATTTCATAGCATCATTATGACCCATCATGAGGAGTCACGAGTTTCTGTCGCTAGAAGGCTTTTCTGTGACTGTGCATTTGTGTGTTCAGGCTATACTCAGCATTGTTGCTATAAAAAAAAAAAAAAGATAAAAAAATGTAGAGCTAGCTAAATAAGCCTTTATCAGACGGGAGGTGGAAGTGATAGAACTGGGCTAGGAAATCAGCTGTCATGGACACGTATAGTAACTACTGAGGAACAGATATATATATATATAGATATAGATATAGATATAGATGATATAGATATATGGTTCTGGCCATCTAGAGGCAGCAGTGTCATTTCACCCCCTGACACAGATTTCTAGACAGATTTGGGCTACTTAGCCACTCATACCTCGGCATGCAACCACCAGCGAGCATCCAAGAAGCGCCTCGAGCAGGAGCACAGCCTGTCTCTGCAAAACAAGACGGACAAGGGGAATGAGAGTGCTGTGGCTGAGCGAGTCACAGCATGCAGCCATTCATCCCTCAGCACCCACAATACAAGGACAGGCTCTCCCGTGTAGCCTCATCTGGGTGTTCCCGCTCCAGCAGAGGGATTGGACTAGATTATCTTCCGAGGTCCCTTCCAATCCCTGACATTCTGTGATTCTGCTGTCATCTGTGTCCCTGCAGCCACCAGCCTTCCCTCGCAGAGGAGCTGGGACGCCGGGCAGTCACGGGGGTGAATGCGGTACCCCGGCCAGCACAGTGAACAGGGAATTAGTCTCTCCAGACCGATAGCAAATGTGCTCCTGTCAGGGACCTGCAGAAGCGCCCAGGACACAAGGGCGTTTACTGGAACGGGATTCAGCAACCTGGAGAAATACAGCTTGAATTTGGAGGTTGATTTATACTATGTTTAAGAAGATTAAACAACTTTAAATTCATGCTCTTAAGCCAAACACAGTACACACACACACACACAAAACCATTATTTTGTTGGGTTTATGTCAAAAGGGTATTACCATTTAATAGAAGCAAGCGATGAAATACTCGACTCCTGCTGGCACCCTTCACATTTAAAATTATTATTATAATGCCTAAATCTTGTAGAGGACAGTTTGAGAGCACATCTGACACACAAGTACCTTGAGGATTCAGAAGCCAACAGGGCAAATTTTTTTTTTTTTTTAAATTCCACAATTTATGACTGAAAAGAGGATGCAACCTCCACGCCTGGGAAACACGCTCCCTCTGGGTTGGCCTGAGGGCGCTGTGGAAGGAAGGGCTGAGGCAGCCACACGCCCTCGCCCCGGCAAGTCGGGAGTATGGCTCACAGAAACAGCTCCCTCCTTCCCCCCACAGCCCTGGCTCCGCCACTGAACTGCCCTCCTCTGCGGGCCGGAGGGCTCGGCCACCGAGTCCCGCCTCCTGGAGGAGGATGTGAGGCTGCGCCCGCACTCAAGATGGCCGCCCACTTCCAGTGTCTCAGACGGGCTTTGAAGCCACAGGGTTGCTGGTTAAGATGGCGGCCGTTTACCTGGGGCCTCCCCTGACCTTGCCCTCGCTCAACATGGCTGTCGCTCCCCTATTGCTTCCGAGAGCAGAGAAGCCAGTTTGCCCTCAGCCAATATGGCAGCACCCAGTGAGCGGCGGCTGCGGTGAGGGGACGGAGCGGCGGCGGTGTCTGGGGGAACGGCGAGGCGAGTTGAGGGGAGGCTGCGCCTGCTGCCGGGACGGGGGAAAGAGGAAGGCTTCTCGCAGCGCAGCCACTTTTAGGGAAGCTGGGCGTCTGCCAGCCTGAGCAGCCGGCCCTGAAATGGCGGGTGGGGCCTAGCCGGTGCCGTGGCGAGGGACCTGAGGGCTCGGCCGGGGTTTGGGCAGGGTGTGGGGACGGTGGAGCGCCCCTCTGCCCCCCTTCCGCGGGGAGGGAGCCTGCAGACTGCGATGCTCCAGCCGGTTGTGTCCCGGGAAAGCGGGGTGGGACCTATGGCGCTGGTGCTTCTGCAAGAAAACAGCATCTGTGGGTTGTGAGAACTTAACCCGTGCGGTGGATCAGTTGTGAACGGCCTCTTAAAGCTTTCTTCAGTGGAAAAGATGAAACAATCCAGTTCTGTCTTCTTCCTTCCGCAATAGAACTACGTAATTTATTCAAAATACAAAGCGTTTCCGAAAGATGGACCCAGTTTGAAATCACTATATACAAATTCAACTATCGGCTTGATGTTGTCTGTACAGCAGGTGGAGAGAACATGGAGCATTTATAAAAAGGTTGCTGAAACTTGATTACTCATTAAACCGTTTGTAATTTTTTGCGTAATGTGTTGCCATTGTGAAATTGGGTCCATCTTTTGGAAATACCCCGTGTAAAGCGCTATTTCTACTCAAGGTTTCTAAGATGGTTAAATATTTGGCATAACCAGGAAACTGAAAATCAAAGGTGAAAGTTCTTGCCAGTTATTGACTCTGCAGGCAGTTACCTGTGTGTATAACTTAATGCACCATATGGAGACTATATGGGGCTGTTTGTCACCTTCTTTCAGAATCAAGTTGTAAAGTTGTTTTTGCTTAGTGTTCGTGTACTAGCAATATTTAGAAATCCTAATTAGATGTGCATATTCATGTTGGTGCCATAAGAAAGGAAGAAACTATTGTCTTAAATTGTCCTCGTAAATTACAGAATTGCTTTACCAATGATGATGTCTTCTCTTGACAGATGCACCCTGATGGTCAACAGCATCCATTTTCCATGCGGAAACAAATGTATGGGTTGAATAATCAGCTCCTGACATGACTTCTCATCAGAACTCACTTTTTTTTTGCCTAATCTGACACTTAGCCAGATGGACTTTTGATAGTTTCTCAGTGTTTTTTTTACTACATAAACAGAGGTCCCAGTCATCACTGCTGTTATGTCCTGGGTACAAGTTGCAGTCAGCCGATCCAGTGAGGATATATTTGACGAAGATGCAGATGAGATGTATCTACTACAGAAAGAATGGAACAGCACTATGAAAAAAAGATTGAAGGTATTTCTGTAACAATGATTTAATAGTCTTTTAAACTATTTTAGGTGTACTGATACATCATTGTTATACATATGGCTGATTTAAAGTGGCAAACTATGAGTTACTGCTTAAAAGTTATTGTGGCAGAGCTGCTTCTGAATGTCAGGAAAACTTAGCAGGGGTTTACAGAGGCTCTATCGTAGTAATCATCAGAGAAAAGTACTGTCTTACGAAGACATCGGCTCTTTCTGTACAGCCATGTTCCTTTGTAAAAGGCAGTGCTAAATTCTGATGTCAGCTATTTGCTTCATATTTGTAGGCATACCACTAGTAGTTGTAGTGCAACACAGCTGAACAGCGCTAACAAAGACATACGAGATGTTTGGGTTTCAAAGTAGAGTTCTTCATCAGTCAGATGGAAGATGTGTGACTCCATGTGGAACCACAATGGGATGTTGCAGTCTGGGTAGTTCTTTGGCTTATTTGTTCTCCTGGTGAAAGATGTATGTTAAGAAAGCTGGTTTCTACAGCCCTTCCCTCCCTGGAACTCTACAGGAACAAAACAAGTACATAAACCTAGGTTACTTCAACAGAAACATTATCATGCAGAGTGAGATCAGTGGGGCTTCTCTGCTTATGGGTGAACAGCATTTGGCTGAGGAACATGAATGGAAGCTGTTGCGTAGGCTGTTGGTGAGGAAAGGCATTACAACAGAGCTCTTGTATTATTCTCAAAAGAAAAGTTTCCTGCATTTGAGTCCCTTGGAAAGACTGATTTTCTTACGGGCCTGCTTAGTGTTCTTACACAAATCCCTCTGGTATTTTATGAGTGGATACTGCAAAATCATAAAATGTTACTGAGGTTAGAGCTGTATGTTTGGCAAAATAAAGACACATTCTTGTTCCTGGCTATTTCTCTAGCAAGGCCACCAGTTTTCTTCTCTCATGAGCAAACAGAAGTTTTCACTCTCCTAACTTGCTATTTTGGTGTGAAAAAAGTTAAGAATTATTCTACATTATATGGTTAGAATATATAGAAATTAATTTGCAGTACAGTCACTAGCTGTTTCTTGCAGAAAGCAATCACAATGTTACATGTATTTATATGTGGCTCACTCCATCACCATCTTGTTTTAGTATAACTCTTGAATTGAGTGAGATCTGGCAAACAGAAAACAAGGCCAAGTAATTCATTTTGTGAAAATGGGTAGATGGATTACAGACAGGAGAGTACCATTGTTAAAAGGAAGGCTTTACAGCTGTTGTTTTTTAGATGTCTATAAATCTATATGTGGTATTCTTTAAGAAATTTTTCATAAAGGAGATGGTCATCATAAAATCAAGCATGCTCTCCTGCAGTTTTGTCTTATTTTTTGATGTTTCCACAAATACTTGTTTTCTGACTTTCTGGGGATCTTTTAGGAAAGAACTGGATCTTACAGATCGCTAAATCTTAATGTACTGCAAAAGGCATGTTATGGGTTGGTAGTGGGGGAATAGCTGGGAGGGATGTTCAAATCTAGAAGCTGTAATTTAAGGGACTGAATGCTTGTTTAAACTTTTTTTTTATTGTTACAAAATTGTCATAGGTCCAATTTTTCATCTTGTGAACAACCTGTTTCACTACTGTTATTATAGGAAGGCTACAGGGATGGAGTTGAGGCTGGAAAAGAACTTGCACTCCAGGAAGGCTTTAATCAAGGTTACAGACATGGTGCTGAGCTGATGGTTACATGTGGCCAGTTCAAAGGAACCCTGAAGTAGGTTACCATCACCTTAAAGTCGAGGGTGTGTATGGAGGGAGCATGCATGCAGGTTTTTATTTAGTTTATTTTTTTTTTAAAATGCATTGTAAATCTGTCTAAAGTGAGCAACCTGAGAATTCTCATGTCTTGAATACAAAGGATTGCCTACCCAGGTGTAGAGTGATCATTCTTAAAAATCCACCTTCAGTTGCTCTTCCAAAATTATCTGAATCTACATCTTTAAGCTTAATACTGAGTTCTACTGCTTGAATTTCCCAGAAAATGTGAATGAAACATATATATGTTTATATAGTGTAGATATCTTGTCACATTGCTGTCTCTCTTCAACAACTGGAAGTCTGTGGGGGTACATGTAATCACTTTGTTGTTTTTCACTTTTCAGTGCTCTCTTATCCTGGTGTCATTTTAATGGACATGATTCTGCTTTAAGTAAGATAAATAATCTCCTTGAAGTGGTTGGAAAGCATGAAGAAGATATGCTTAAATATCTGAATTCTACTGAACAACAGCCACATCTCGGACACATTTTAGATTCTGTTCAGGATATGGACCTTAATCACACAGCTCCAGCTGTGACAGAGTACAATGAAATTGAAGCTGGAAAACATGAAGGTGCTGGCAGCTCTGGTGAAAACATTTGTAGAAATAATGGTGATGTTGGTTCCTTGCAGTCCAAGTGCAGCAAGGCAAAACTCTGTACAGATCCTAAAGAGTCAACCCTTGCTTGGGTTAAAAGGCAGACTATTTGGCTAGTAGAGCAACTGGGTTTATCGCTGGATATACTCCATCATGTCCAGCAACTGGAACTTTAGTTTTTCTGTTTGTTGTATTTAAAAGTCTCAGCTGGATTGGATTCTCAGTTTGCGGACCACATACAGGCTGATGCATCACTTCAATTTAAGGGAAATCTGATTTGGATACTTCCCAGTAGAGGTAATTCTGTAAATCCTCGCAAAAACCCTCTTGCTTTTAAAGCTCTACAAAGATTTACTGAACTGATATGCATCAGAAGCTGATCTTTCATCCTCACTTTGTCTTTTGGGAGTAGTTTGGAAATGGAGTATGGCCCTTAAACAGCCCCTCTAAATACATACCCTCCAATATCTGAAACTTAAATGCCCAGTGCTATGGACAAGCTATTTTTTCCAGAATAAGATGATGATGACGTATCAACTCCATGCAAAACAGAACAGGATTTGCTGCTGATTTCTAGAGTGTTGTGACTCCCTCTAGTCACTGTATAAAAATAGGAATTTTTCACCTTTTGTCAAATTCTTCATATTTTGTGTCTACTATGCAGTGCACTTTAACAGTTATTTTTTCATTTCACTTTTGCTGAAAACACACCATTGTCTTCAAATGCAGAATTATTGACAATGTCATTGTTCTAATGTTATACCATCTACTCTTACCCTGTTAGACCACACTGAACATGTTTCCAGTCTAACAAACTTCCTTGTGTTATTTTCATATTTATTTTGCCAGGCCCTCCAGCCTGAACTTTCCCTCACTCCCATAGTGTTTTTTCCAAACTCTTCAAGGAAGCCAGGCTTATTCAGCTTATTTTAAAAACATGTTGTCAGCCACATATGCCTATTTCTGACAGCTTTGTATTTCTGTGTCAACCTTCCTTTTCCTGTTGTTTGCCTTAATTGTAGCTGCAAATTGCTCTGGTCAGGAGTTCTTTTCTTTGTGAATGCCTTTCTCTGTTTTACACTAATTAAACTGATTTACAGTAAGTTAGTGGTTTCCTTGTTTTAAGTTGCTTGTAACTTCATGTCGGAGACAAAGCAGGCCTAGGCAGAGAAAAACTGAAATTTTCAAAAGCTGGCTAAACTATGCTTTAAAAAACAAACAAAAAAAAATCACAAATAATTTTTATACTTTGAGGCCAGAAAAAAAGCTAAGGTAAAAATTACTTATTTTTCAGATACTGAGTTTACAATTTTGTTACTAAAGACTCTATTATCCTGCCATGGAGTTGGTAGATTTTAAGTTTGGCTACCATTCAGTACCACTGCAGTTAAGAGTCTCTTATTGAATCTGTTTCTGAAATAGTGGACAAATAGCGCTGTCTGCATTAATTCTGTATGTACAAAATTGTTTGAGCAATCTGCTTTTTCTCAATTTATTTAGCAGAACACTGACATGGATAAACATTACTTTTCTACAAGTGCATGTGTTATAGCCCATATCACATATGGCAGAGAGAATTTTCTTCCATACTGTGGTAGGATATGGTGCAGACAAAAATAGAGGTTACTAGAGCAGTGTTAGACTTCCCAAACTTAGGAAGCTTAAAAATGCAAATTCTAGAGTATTACTCCTATGTATTTAATGGTGTGCAAAGGGGAAACTCGATTCACAAATTAATAAGTAGACAATGAGCTTGCCAAGTTCTCTCCAACTACTTCCACAAAAGCAAGCTATGCCAGGGAAAATACTCCTTTATTCTTTGATTATAAACAATACATTGTGTGTTTTACTTATCTACCGTAACAGCCGCTGTGCTAGCTGTGGAATTACTTTCTTCCACTCCGCACAGAGTTTCCGTGCTTACTGTGGAGTTACTTTTTTCCGTGTTATTACCCAGAGTTTCCAGTTTGGCTGTGGAGACATTTTGGTTTGGGCTGTCTGTAATACTTGGCTTATCTGTCACTACTAAATCTTGCTGACCAGCCACAGAAAGACTTTCTTCAAGACTACTCGAATCTGTAATTTGCTCATGTGGTGGTTCAGGTTTTTGTTCTGTGTCTGCTTCCACATCTTGTGTTTCACTATCAGCTTTCACCTTGGCAGCATTCCTGAAAATAGCTCTCATGACAACTGGGACTGACATGCAGCTGAAGGAGGAAATAAGACATTAGTTACTACTATAGACTTCATCCATTCTTCAGTATACTTATTTTTTTTAAAACTGTGGATGACACCTGAATGATGAAAAGGAATGATGGATGACACCAGAATGGTGAAAACCAGCACTACCTTCTTGCATCTTTTTGCCCTCTATAACCTGATAGTTGTTAACAGTGTAACTACAATGTGCTATACCAAAAACATATGTTGAAACAATGAAATCAGTGCTGGATCTTTGAGTTTAGTGATGCAAAGAAGCTTGATAGAAAAAATGGGAAGGTTTGGTAAAAAAGTCATAAGGGTGCTTTTAATGAAAAACCTAAACTAACATTATTGAAATATATTCATTCTTGCTCAGTTTTATAATTGTAACTTTCATGTTTTGCATGAGACAGGAGCATATCTTCTCTAAAACCCTATCCAACAGAGGTTTTTGACAATAGAGTTATGTGGTGCCAGGGATGGTGTCTAGTATCCTGTGACTTAAGACAGGGCAGCATAATTAAACAGGTTCAAAATCCAGCCTGCATTGATCTTGCTGTCAAACACATCATAGTTGTATACTACTTTATGCCAAGTTAACTAGTGCTCTCAGTCCTTTCTCTAGCCTATGTTCATGTATCAAAGCAACTTGTCTCTCTTGGACTGTGTTTCAGAAAACAAAACAGAGACAGCATTGTAACCATGCTATACACCCCTCACTTGATGAAAAGAAGCTCTGATTGATATTAGGTAGATGTGGAAAAAGTCCTTTCCATGCTATTCCTAGTTAAACCAGTCATGTGACTGTCATTAGCTAGAGGCTTCAGAAAAGCAGGTTTACAAAAGAAAACGTTTTTATAAAAGGTAAAGCTGTCTTCATTCAAAAGTCTTTCCTTGCCCCACGTGCTTTCTACTAGAAAGAAACTGTATGACTTCTAATGTTTAAAATTTTTGAAAGTGCTAAGACACTAAAGTAACTTATTGTCACTACTCTATCTTCTTACTAGAGTGAAGTTTTGTGGCTACTGACCTTATGGCATTGTAAATAAGCATGTTTTTTCAATTAAATGGACATCTGAGGTTCATTCCAACTGTTAGGAAATAAAACTACTTACCGCTTCACAGCTCTTGCTATAAAGTCATCACTAGAATTTAGCGTTGGATCTTGAGGATTTAAATGAAGGTGACATTGGACTTCTCTGGAGGTTATGACATCAATTAGCACTAAGAAAGAACCAAATATAAGTATTTCAAAATACATGTTTTTATAAACATTGAAAACCATTCTTTCATTCTGATACTTGAAAAGAGGTAAGACTGAAGTCAGTGGGAAGGGGTTTGCAGCAATGCTCTTGCATAAGACTTGCTTTTTCATAATATACTTAATTCAGCAATACTAGAAGTTTCAATTTATAATTTAACTGTAGGCCAAAACAGAATACAACTTGAATATTTTAATTTCCTTCCTGTTTTATGCTGAGTACAGAATACTTTTTAGTAAGCAGCTTATACACAAGTACTACTTTGTGTTTTTTGTGGGTCGCACACCATTGAGAGCAGCCCTTAGAATGTATTTGTAATCAAGAAGTGTAGTGGAAGAGCCTACACATATCCAAGTCCCTTGTCAGCCCAATAAAGATGACAGTATCCATAATTCCACACATACCACAGGCTAAGTTCTCTTTCACAGGATGAAGGAAAAAGACACAAAAGCTGGTGTTCTTGTGTGGTACCACTTCAAAGTGAAGCAGTTCTGAATCATCTAGAAATAAAATTACTGTTTAGTGGTATCAACCCATTGAACCTGGATTCTTCGGCTCATCCCATGCCAGAATTTTAAAAATACTGATACAGTAGAATCTAATTACTCATTACTTGGGCAACTTAGTTTATGCTTATACAAGTGTCAGGCCTAGGAGATTAAAAAAAATAAATACATTAAACAGAGTGTAATACTATAATTAAGGATTTTTCTTTTATCATTTAAAATACTCCACAAGTAATGACAGCTTTGGCAAGTGAGCAGTAGATCTGTTAACACCCAGCTTAGAAGCTAGTTTCTCTCTAGTACTCTGCCATTGCTCCCAGCCACACAATTTACCTTCATTTATATGCTTGTCAGAGACACAGCTGCTAATAAGAGTGTTATATGCCACTTGATGTCGAAGAATCTCTATTACACCGGGCACACACTTCGGGTGGCTAAATGGGATTTTACTGACCAAGGCTCCTGCTAAATCTGATTTTTCTGAGCCCTTGTTTATGAAGTAACAGTGCTTTGGGCAATCTGGAAGAGACTGAACAACAAATATGGTGATATTTCAAGCACTGAAAACAAGAAAGTAAAGCTTTTTTTGTTATCAGGCAACTGCAAAATCTGACAGCAAAAATAATTTTGGAAGACACACTTCTAGTATGTTCATCATGTCTCTGCATTTCAGTAGAAATATAATCCTTAAGCGAAGCTAAATAAGATACACTCTCCCTCCAAAATGCATCCAAATTAGGCAAATATACCTGAGGCAACTGTTTGGGAGTTCAAGTGCCACCAATTCTTCCATCTACTCCTAAGAGTCCTGTAGACTACAGAAATTTTAACAACCAAGATCTATTCTTAGAATAATATCACAGTAGTGCTGCTTGACAGTTGTACAAATAGGATAGCAGTTTTGCCTGAAATCTCTTTGAGGCATCATCTGTTGTTCTTCCCTCCATCAGTACTGCTTTCTTTGGAGAAGCATGTTTGGCTATAAAATCTCCCATTGATTCATTGGAAGAGGAGACAGTAAAAAAAAAATTGCCACCTGTCCATATTGACAGTGATTCCATGACAAAATTAGAAGTGCAATATTGTGTTATCTACTTTAGGACACCAAATGGGAACTGTCACCTTAAGAACAGGGCAGTTAATTAGCAGGGTCTACATTAAGAAAAGCAGAACAGAATAAAGGGCTTTTCCTCCCAGGTTTGTGGATCAAAAGGGTTTCCCCTAGATTCCTTTCAAGGTTTGAATTCAATTTAGTAATTTACTTCTAGAGATAAAAATCTTTAAACTCAGAACCAAAACAATCTCCCAGCAAGTACTAGTATTTTAGGCAATTGCTGAAGAATTACAGAGCCTTTTGTGTGTATCTAATGGAAATGAAAAATTCATCACATTTTATGGATTTTATAGAAGAGAGCTTTGCTAAACCATATTTTAGCATGGTGTAAACTTACTACTACCTTCTGTACCTCTTCTTTTGCTGCAATGAATTGAAAAATTTATGTTTCTTAGCAAAAAAAGTAGATCTTTGAAGCTTGTCTTCTAGTTCCCCTGTACATAAGTCTGGCAGAAGGCATCAGCGCCACCATTTTCTATTCAAAAACTTCTTCTCTACATTGAATGCAGTCTAAATTAAATATTTTTAATAAAACTGTTATTAGAAAGGAAGGCATCTACAGTTAAACAACCACAGCTTTAGATAGTAATACACATCACTGTTAGAGCACTTTACACATTTTTTCCTGCCAGTCCTTTAAAAAGGAATCAATATTCTCAGTGCTATCTAACCAAGAAATCTTTTTTTATTAAACCAGAATGATATGCAGTGTGACATGCAGCATGATAAAGACCTTCAAAAATCTAGGTAAGTAACATCTTGGGACTTGTTTGTCACACCAGCCAATAAGTTCTTTCTTTATAAGGCATTAATGCTAAAGTTATGAGCATTTTTTTTTTTAGAAGAATAAATACTTAGGTTACAGATAGACAAATTAGTATGACTTCAGCAGCCATGCACACTGTTTCATTAATCAGGATGAGAAGTTCACCTACTTGAAAGAGTCTAATGTTGTTTCATAAATGACTTGAACTATTTCCTAAAGAGCATTTAAATACTGTTGGGAATCTAGGAAGTCTGCATTGCTTGCTTATGGAGAAATATAATTCAATATGCATCTTGCACAAGGGCAGGGTGTGTGTCAAATGCACACTATACTCACCACAAAGAAACAGCATTTATCTGTAGACAAGTCTTCACTGCATTTTTCTTTAAGGGCAGACTGAACAATCAGCTCATATAGAGGAGCTAGTTTCAAGCCAGTAATCTGAATTCCTGAAACCAGGTGATTTTTTGTTTTTATTAGCATTAGGTTATGACCATACATGAAAGCTAATATTAAAAACAAAACCGATGTTTCAAAAAACCAAAAATATTAATCTCCACATTCTTATTCCCTTTTTTTTGCTAATGGGAATTTGAGGTAGAGTATTTAACAGTTTTGCCTGTAATTGTCATATCTTTCTCCAAACTTTTGCACTGCTAAAATGTTACACTTGGGCTGATAGAACAGAAGGCATTCTGCCTCAGAAACCAGTTTTTCCTCTTACAGCATTAACACAGGGAAATAAAAAGTAAATAAGCAATGCATAGTCACAGAAGTACTAGGCCTTAAAAGCAATGACAACATGCCTGTGAGCCTCTGGATCTCTTCAATACTGGATGAGGACATAGGAATAGGCTGGTAGAACTTGAACACAAAAAATGCTGGCAAATCCATGCTGATTTCATCAGTCAGTGGTAGAAAAGCAGGGTTGCTGGGGGAAAAAAAAAAAAAAAAAAGGTCAGAAAGAAAGCTTGTCACAGAAATTGCCGTAACAAGAAGTCTCAGTGCAAGGCCACTATCAAGTCCCTAGCAGTTTGCTATGCTTCATACTTTTTCTGTCTTGAGAAGAGTCTTGCTTTGAAAATACAACTATAGCTTTTACCATTTTAAAAAAAAACTAATGTGAAGACTAGCAGAAAGGGAAAGTGAGGCACCAGAAACTGAGTAAGAGTACACAAGGATGTTTGCCATAAATTGTTCTGTAGGGATTATTTTGGAGAATGATTTCAAACTTTCCTTCCAGCCTAGCACTGAAGTAGAGAGAGATGAGGTGTCAGCCATCCATGGTGGGATGACAAACTGTTTTGCATAGTAAAGTTGCAATATTGCTCAATATATGCTTTATTTATTCTTAAACTATGCAAGAATTACTTGTCGAATACTAGGAAGTTAAGTAATACTATCCCAGTGGATCCTTCTGACTTAAATCTACTAATAAATCCATAGTTCAAACCAATTGACACTGTTAAATATGAACACAATAACTTTAAAGCCCATTTGGGAAAACTCTAAAAGCCACATGTTATAGAGGGTATAGCTATGGAGCAGAATGCCATCAATGAAATTGTTTCCTGTTTTATTTATGGCATTATGGCTAAATGTAAATTATGCTGAGGGTAGTGCAAATGACTTGTAAATCCATTTCTGCATTGAGAAGTGTCCAGAGCCTCACCCGTCCTCTCCAGCTTGAGAATCTACGAGCAGTGGAGAAAGAGGAAGTTTGTGGAGTGTATCCGTGCCTTCAACAGTTACAACTGTTTTTGTTCCACATACCTGAGAACCTGAGGGAGAAAAGAACTGCATTATTTCTCCCATGTCAGTGTAGATTAATCCTATGCATACAAAACATGCAATGGTGAGGTCTTGTAAAGGTCAGGTCCAACTGGCAGGTACAGTGGCTTGGGCAGGAAGGAGAAGCCTGCACAGGTCACAACCAGAAGGCCAAAGTTGACCAATGGCAATATCAGCAATAGCTGCTTTTGGGACATGCCATGAGTCAGATCAAGCAACACCCCATAATTTCCATGCTGGCTAGGCACTTATTTTGTTTAATACCACTCTCACTTCAATTTGGGTCAACAGCCAAGAAATGAGAAAGTAGTTTCCTAATGTAGATTATAATTGTGCTACAGTGCATCACAGAAATTATTCTGCTAAAGCAGAATTTTAAGTCTTATTTCTGAGTTTCATTAATGAACTTTGCTCAATGAAACAGATACTGCTGAAAAAGTTCACACGTTAGTTATTTCTGCTTTTCTAGCTTTACCAGGATTTAGTTCTGCTTCCAAAACTTGATAGGGAGAAATGTAAAATTCAATGTTCGTAAGAGTTCCTGAGGAATAAAAAATATACATATATAAAAGAGGCATGTAGACATCTTGACACAAAAAGGAAAAAAACAAAAGCAGTGCAGATAGGCAGAAGGGGATTCTTCATAAGAGTACATCTCTAATTGCAGTATATGTTCAAATCATAGCATTTCCTTAGCATTTAACAGCTAAATCCTCAGCATATAAAGTCAAACATCTTTGAAAAGATTGAGTTTCCATCTCTTGCACAATAACCTGCTCTTCAGCCTTAAAAATACTAGCTGAACTGCTTGCTTTCTATGACTAGTCTGAAATAGAAGGAAAAGCTGTAGTGCTTGCCTAAAGGACACACAAACTGTGCAACAGAATAGTAGTAGCATGTATTAGAAGTACTTTTAAGAACTATAACACATTAAGGGTTAAAGCTTACTTCTGACAGCGCAGATGAGCCAAAAAGCTTATCAACCGACTGTATTTGCCTTTTAGGCAATGTGAGTATTATCTCAGCTACTACTGCTGTTGTCTCAGAGTTACTCCCAAACTGTGGTTTCCCACATAACCTCAGAATACTGCTGGCTTTGCTTTTGGGCTGCTGCAAAGTCAATGTTGCAGTAGCTGATAAACAACCTGGGCTCTCTGTATTTTCTTCTTCTGTATGTCTGTACGCCATCTGAGAATACAGACACAGTAAGTCCCTACAGCATGTTTTATGTATAATAGAGGAACTTCACTGGAAACAAACATCTACTCAGTAAAGCTTATTACAATTATTTGAATCCATGGAGAAAGGAAACAAACAAACAAAAAAATCACCTCCAGTTCTTGGCACCAGGTGTCCTACTTTTCCATGAAGTACTTCAGTAACTCTGTTTACATCCTGTGTTCTAGTTCAAAACACATCTTGATTAGTGTTTCCTGAGATGCAGTGCTAGCCAGGCTAATTTAAAGGCTAATTTGCACCCTTAATCAAAGGGAGAGGATGCTTTCTTGGAAGTAGATTTTGTCTACCATTTGTTATGACAGCTTCCAAAACCCCATAATTCCATTCATGTATTATTCCCAGGACTTGGGCTTCCAGTTTCAACTCTGGATCTGAGCTGTTTCACATTGCAATTTGACGTGCTGTTTACCAGAAATGAAGGGGGACAAAAATATTGGAGTGGCAGCTTGAGCAAAGAGTGAGGAAATAACCTGGATAAAATCACTCAAACAGAACCAATCTCTAACCTCATATTTGATCATACAGCTGTGTACTAAAACTCTGCCGTGCATTAAATTATATCATAGATGGGACGAATAATCTGTTTAACTCACAAATAATATTTACTGAGATATCAGCAATCAGCAAAGATATTTGTTCATGGAGTTAACATGCTTCATAAGGAAACACTGTACAAACATAATCCAAGAGTGTATTTCAAGTTACAGAAGGCCATGCTTGCCGTAAGTACTTAACAGGCAAGATAACCGAAAAGATGCTTCAAAAATCCAGAAGGAAAGCACTGCCCTCAACTCTGATCTTCTGAAAAAGAAGAAAATCTCTGTACAGTTACCAGAGAGTCTACGAAAATCTGGTTGCCATCCACCTGTAATCCTACTTTTTGAAAGGAGAAATGAAAAAAGGATAAGAGGAAAGCTGGCATCTACTACTCTTGATCTAAAACCTGATCACAAAACAAGACAGCCAAACAGCAGGACCCCAAAAGGTGTGTTTTTACTTCTGCCACAGGGAGGTCTAAACATGACTGCTGACTTTCAGATGCACCGTTTGCTCTTAGTGGCTGGTCACACACACACACACACACCCCTCCAAGCTCTGAAACCAACCAGTTTCCCAGCAAGTCTCTTAGATAAAGCACAGGAGTTCAGTAGATAGTCTTGTCTGGCATGCCTGGGGTTGGCAAACTGCAGAAAGGCTTCAAGCTTTCCAGTGAGAAAACACTCATTAGCCTTCCACATCCTGCTCTATAATTAGATCAGTTAACTTGTTTTTTAGTGAAATGAAGGGGTGGGGGAGGAGGGAAAGGTAGAAAGAGGTAGACTTCAAGTTACCTGTCTATGAGGGACATTGTATAAAGGTCTCTTTCAAGGGCCCGCAAAGCAAAGTATGCCTTAGCTTGCATTTTGCTGAAACAGAGAGAAGACTTTTTTTTAATAAGTAAACAAAAGCTAGGCTATAGATTTTAATATTTTTTTTTCAGGTAAAGACTAGTTGCAACCTGTTTCCTGGAATTTGATACAGATTTGACAGGTCTTCTAGAATCTTTCCAAAGGCATCATAGTTCTTCATCCTACCAAAAAGAAACAATTGCTATCACACAACTAAATGAGATGGATAAGTCTCTTATAGCTAGCTTGCTAGAAAAAGCACCATTTCAGAGAGACATAGGCTCCCTTCTTATCAGATCTGGAAAGCAACAGTACTGCTTTTAAATTTTCTTAGAAGATACCAGGAAATGAGAGTCTTTGGTGCTGATGCAAAAACCAATGTAATTATAGCTGTCACTAGTTAAATATGCACTCCTGAAAGCAATAGATGTGCATGATACACAAAATTGACAGCTTATCAGCTGCAAAGCACTTTTCCTGATGTTCCAACAAAGCCAGCCATGTAGTAACACTTCCCTAATACAATGCATTTGTACATTGTTCTTTCCATCAGAACATCAAGGATTATGTTAATATTGCACTTCACTGCACCCTGTGAGGGAGACAGATCTTATATACAATTGATAGATACACTGATCAAAAAAAAAGAACAGGAGATAAGTGGCTTCCATAATTTGTGAAGGAATGGTTTGGACTGCTCAAACCCCAGAATTCCTGCATATTCTAACTAGCTGTGATAGCCTGGAGCTCTGCTAAGTCTAACCCACCAGGTATTTACTCACCTGCTTAAGTGGATTTAAAGTGGATTTTACAAGCCTTACTAAACACTCTAGTGGTGCAGTCACACAGAGATGTGCCCAAGAAGACACACCTTCCCTTTCCATACAGATGTGGCTGCAATGGGGATCAGCAGAGAGAACAAATGAGCCTGCCTGACATTCATGTTGGGACAAATTCTTTCCAAAAAGAAACCTTAACAAGTCACTCAGCTCTACCATGGCTCTTTCCAGCTGGATGGGTGGGGAAGCAGGGAAAAGGCAGGGCAGCAGGCATGCAGGGGCAGGCACAGATGCAGCACCAGCCTATGCATTAGCTGGCTGGTTCATCATGATTTTATAGTTACTTTGAGACCTGCAGGAAACATTACACATATAACAAACTGCCTTATGATCAAATAAAATACCACACCAAGAGGTGCAGAAGGGATACTTGCACTGTGTGCCAAACCCTAGCAAAAACAGGAAGGCAGACAAGTAGTACCCATAGTGCCAATAGTAACTATATGTCACCGCTCAGAGCCAAACTGCTGGCAGTTAACATCACTGGCAGTCAAAAACCTAGGAAAATGCAAGTTAAAGCTTTAAAACATAGCTGTTTACATCCATAAAGCTAATATGACTTCATTTCTGAGGAAGGAGAGAGCTAGAAAAACTGATGCATTACAGGGCCACATAGAAAAGAGGTGAAATATGCAAGGTCAGTTATTATTCTTTCTCTCTCTACCTTCACTTTCACCTGTTCAGCCAAAGCAATTAACTAATAATCCAATTTCTTAAACATGCTCATTTTTAGTAAAACCCAGAACCTTGATGATATAGGCTGGAGAACTTCTAAATAGACTTTAAAGGTCTATAGCTGGAACAGCAGCTATTCAGACAGAACAAAATATGATAATACTAATAATAATATAAAAAAATACACATAGTGCCCTAGTGCTACATGAAAATATCAAAGTAACATCTCCTTTGCATTTGCAAATAAAAACAGGCCAGGTGATATCACCTTGCTTTCATTGCCATGTTACGAGCCTGAAGGACATGTAGTTAGAATATTTGCATAAGGATAATACAAAGACTATTTAGTATTTGATGGAAGGAGACGGGGAAAAGTAATACCTTGTTTGGATCTGTAAATCTGCCAGTTTTGAATCATCATCATGAGTCCGTTTCCAAAACTATGGATCCAAGTAGCTCTATAATTCCGGCAATCAATACAACTACCAGTATTCAAAGGCAGTGTTCAACTGGCAGCTAGAGCCAATGTATTGGGGGTTACTCTTTCCCCCCACTCCATTGAAACACAAGCAATTTAGCTGTTTTTAACAGAATGACTTGAAAAAAAAACAAGTAATGCCTGGAATATCTTTTCCTAATTATATTTGCTACAGTTTTAGCCTTGAATTTACAAATACGAAGCAGGTAATAACAGTTACAACAGCCACCAACCTCCAACATGGAGCACTGGAACCAACTTCCCACAGGAAATAAAACCCAAAAAGGTGTCAGTTCTTCTGTTGTTTCCTGGATTTATATTATTGTTTCCTGATTCTTGCTTTTTTACACCCAACTTTTTGTCCCTCCTTTCAGTTCTTATACTGAAACCATTCTAGCCTTGACTTCTCCACAACATTAAGAGAAACACAAGACTCAGGAATTCTTTTCTATTCAAACAAGACTCCGCACATGATTCTTTACCTTAGATGCTGCACCAAGTCATCACAAACCTACAGGAATAAGAAATAGGAGTTTTCATGTTTCTTAAACCACCGAATAAGAAATAGGAGTTTTCATGTTTCTTAAACCACCTTTTGTGAAACATCTCTTTAAAGCATTTCATTGGTAACAATAAGATTGTTCTCTATTACTTCTCATTAGCTGAATAGTTAGCTTAAAAAAAACCAAACAAACCACCAACAAAAAACAGACTAACATTACAATAGTTAAAATATAACATTAATATAATAATTAGAAGAACAAAGGCTCTGTGAAAGAGGATAAAATTAACAGAAATAGTTTGTTGATAAATTATTTCCAGAAAAAAACCCTACATCTTTGCCAGTTTTTCTTTTACTGGTAATCACTGTGCTGAAACTCTCTGGATATGCAGTTCCATCCTAACAATATTGTCCAGCACTTTGCTGGTTAAACAGAACAACTCAAAATTCCTCCGCTGACTCTAACTGAAAAAAAAAAAAAAAAAAGGGACTAAAATAGCTCCAAATTAATGTAACTATTTGGATACTTACTGATAAAAATCAGAGTTTATGCTCCCCACCCCCACCCCCCAACAGCTTCTTATATCTTTGATCTGAAAGATTCTCTGTAGCACTAAACAACTGCAGAGCACAGTATGTGAACTGCAGTGATGTTTTGCCAATATTTCAATGACAAATTTTTCAAGAAAAATACACACAGTAGTAGGAATGCACATACTCATGAAGAAGGCAGAAGGAAAAACTTAATCTCTGGTAACAGCTTTAAGACACCCATTTGGAATATAGTTTGCACTACACCTTGGTAGGAAAATATTTTAAGACTTTGTTATTTACTGTACATTGATAATGTCAAAGTATGAGAATATAAATATTTATGCAAGGTGCTACAAAAATCTTGGAAGTGGGCATGTCATCTGAGTTTTACCTTAATATTCAGCTCTATGGTACTTAATATCTGTAACCGAGTTGTAAGTTTAGGTGAGAGATTCAGATGCCTAAAGAGGTAGCTAGTGTCATGCCCAGGCTGGCAGGTGTGTGACAAGACCAAAAGGAAGCCAAAGGCATGGCAGCTGGAGGCCAGGTAGGAGACTACAAGGAGGTGAGAGACAATTAACTTTACCACAGGAGCTTCTCCAAAGTGAGCCAACTTTACATCGATCACATTTCCATCCTTCTCCAGCTGAACTTCTATATAAAACATGTTTGATGTTATGTAGCAGGCAGTCCCACTGGGGCTAACATGAGCACTAAGCCTGAGGAAAAAGAGAAAAAGAAAATAAGTTTGTATATCTAAAAATTCTGTCACATGAAGGAAATAAGTGTAGTTTACTTGGTCGTGGGAAGAGACATCAGGGATGCTTCAAAAATAACTCTTCCTTGGCTTAGCTTCTGAAAGCTATCCAACCAGTCATTGTATTTGTGTTCTGCTCTTTGCATTATCATGTTGGTTTGCTGAAAACTATTTACTTCAGTCTGTAGCTTTGGGACCTAGGCATGCATGTCCCCTCTTCACCCCACAACCTCTTGCACAAAGGGCTAACCAAAATAGCCAGTTATGCCTGTGCCGAGTAATACTCCATTAGAACACCAAGCTGGAAAAAAAATGTTGTTGACAAGCCATCCAGATGGTATTCCTCACTGGACTCGAGGCTGTGCTTGCTCATTTGCATTTATTCATAAACAAACTTACCCTTTTTGTTTGGATAAATATTCCAATCTGTTCATCACAGAAAACAAAGATTTAGCTGCAAAAAACAAAAGTGTTATTTAATCAGGCTGCAATGATCAAGAAGGAGAACCACTATTATCCCGATTTAAAGGTTATGATTTAAGTAATTAGAAAATAGTATCTTTTGCATGACTTCTTATTTTTAATGACAACTATTACCCTATGATTAACGAGTGCTGTGCTGGGTAGAGCTTATTCTCAGACTTTGCGAATAGCTATAGCCTGAAGGCTTAGCCCAAAGATGAATCACAAGTCTCTGTGTCATATCCACCTCTGTACATTGGAAATTTTTGTGCAGAACATCACCAATGGAAAAGGATGGGTAGTTTCCATAGATTAAAAAATACACTTTGAGTTACCTGACACCTCATTACCATTTAATGTCCTCTGTATCTTCTCCATGCAAGAGAGCAATGGACTATCTGGAGCATTACTGGCAGGCTGTTGAAGTGGCTTATCCTAGCACAATTATAAAAAAAAGAGACAGACTCCTTAAATTACTAGCCAAAGAGGAATATTACTGCATGTGAGACACCGAACACTGATGTCCAGTACAACAAAACACTACTTATTTCTTTTTGTCAGACATAGCTACAATCATAGGCCCCCTCTATCTCTGAAGTGGCAGCACTGAATGGATTTGTGAAGACCCTTTGCATAATTATTTATCAGAAGCCTCTTGTGCAGGGAGCAGTTTTCCGTTCCCTTTTATTTTGAGCTAAACACAAGCTCTGTCAGCTAATTTCACCATGATACTAGAGATCAACTAGGAAAATACTTAGATTTTTATTTTAGGAGGAGTCTGCCTGAGTGAAAAGGAGAGATCGGTAAGCACCACAGGTGTACTTGGTTAGGCTCAGGGTCCAAGTTCCAGCTGAAGATAGTAACTTAAGTAGCAAGCAGACTCTTTCTCTTCTGGCTCTTGTCTGAAAACTTCTTATACTTCACAAAAAATATTCACTGCTGAAAAGTTTTCACTATGTTCAAAATCAGGACTTTGTTTTCAGAGTAAGGCTGTAGTTAAGCATTAATAAAAAGCATGGAAACAAATGGGACTTTTTATACTAAGATCACAGCAGTTGTGCTAATCTGCTTTTTACAAAGATGATTCTTAAATATAATTAGCTACTAGAATGGCAGGAAGCACAGAATGACTTAAGGTACATCGCAGCAGGAGAAAGACTAGATAGCAGGTTGCAGGCCAGTTTCTGAAAAACAGTCTACTCTCAGTCCTGTGGGCAAGAATACTATGCATACTATGAATGTGCTAATGATAATTAATAGAAAATAACCTGAAGTATTAGACAATCAGCACTAATTTCTGAAGAGTTAAAACAATGCAGAAATAACCTCCTCAGTGTTAAAATAATGCAGGAAACTTTTTTATCTACTGTTGTAAGAAAAAAACCAAACAGGAACCAAGCCATAATGGGCACCAGTTTTCTGGAGTTCTCTGGGTTATTTTTTAAAAGGTCAAGCAGTTTTTGATCCATCCTGGCAACCTGTTCTTACACCACATATACCTCTCTCGCCTAATCTGCGATTCTTACCATACAAAAATGGACAAGTTTCTGAGTTTCAGTCCATGGTTTTTGTTGGTATTTTAAACGCAACTGTTCCATTAAGGCATTTGTAGAAGTAGCTTTTGCAGCACCTGAAAAACATGTCAAAATGTTCTAAATATAGTGGCATGTATTTACACTGGCAATGAGAAGACCTGGAAAAGGAAAAACAAAAACTTGCTAAGGTCATAGGTGTTACGCTTCAAAAGAGGAGGCAGGAAAAAAAATATTTTTGTTGAATTTTGCATAAAAGTAACTAATTTTTCTAAGACTTCTGGCAGAAAAAGGGCAGGTGGAGATTTTGTACAGGCAAGTATTCTCGCTATTAAATACAGAGATGCAGCCTGGTCTTCAGCTTCTTAAACAATAGGCTTTACCTATGCACAATATCATACAGATATTCTTAAGTACCAAGGTTTTGCCATGGGCTTCAGACATCCAGATTTCTAAACCCACCTAGAGCTCATTAGAGCTAATTTTGTTTAGAGATAAAGTAGAGATAACTTTTTATGATGAGGGTGGTGCAACCCTGGAACAAGTTTCCCAGAGAGGTGGTAGATGCCCCATCCCTGGATACATTCCAGGCCAGGCTGGACAGGGCTCTGAGCAACCTGGTCTAGTTGAAGATGTCCCTGCTCATTGCAAGGGGAGTGGGCTACACAACCTTCAAAGGTCCCTTCCAACTCAAACTATTCTATGGTTTTGCAGAGGAATGATCTCAATGCAGAATTGTGGCTTTTTTTTTGTCTCTCATTGAGATGGCAAGGAAGGAGAATAGCACCAGAAAAAGGAACATTTTCAGCAGAAAACAGGATCCAGAGCCTCAAAATTTTTTGTTGAGACATAGTGCACCCATAACCACTGATTCCATCAGGAATAAACTTCCTAATACATCAGCCTGAGATCAGCAGGAAGACTCCAGACTGATTAACAAGAGGAAACTGAATCCCTGCAACATGCCACCCACTCTGCTCTGCCCCTCAGCACCAGAAAAAAAACATTGCAAGGTACCTCCTTGATCTAGAGAGCACAACACCACAGAGAATTGTCCCCTTTGAGCTAGCAGCACTGCACAAGGGGAGGGAGACAGACTAGGAGAGGCACCTCTATACCCTTTGCATACACCAGGCAGGGATGGATGGTGAGTGGGAGCTAGCAGTATCTTCCTCCTGCTAGCAAGGAGAGCAGAAGCCACAGTCCCTGTAAAGCAGACCACCTCAATCAGCTCTTGCAAGCACCTCTGCTGGGGATCATGCCCTCAGTAATGTTCCCACTCACCCATACCTTGAGGCTCACTACCCTCTTCCTCCATCTTTCTCCCTCCACACCCCAGGAAACCAGGGCTCCTATTTGTAGCACCTGCACCACAGCACCCACAGGTGCTCTACAAGGCAGAAGGCTTTCTCCCTTATAAAACTGGTCCCCAGGGGTTTGAACTTGAGAAGCTTGATTAGCACAACAACATCACCTCTGCTAATTTTTAGAAGGGGTGAGGCATCCTGTCAGTCATGTTCTTCCACATCTATGTCCTAAGGAGAAGGCATAGTGTCTGTCCCCATCTTTTCAGAAGGTATAGCACTCTCAGGAAAAGACTGAATTTAACTGGAGAAGGGAGGTAGGTGGAGATATGATTGACAGCAACAATCACTCAGCAAAACAGGGAAGCAGGTTCTAGGTTAGGGGTGGGGAAAAACAAACAAAAAACCCAACTAAAACCACCACCACCAAAAAAATGCACTATAGCTACCTATATTTGTATAATTATTTTACTGTATTTGTGCATCCTTTTGTGGCCACCTCATGTTGCTGGTCTCCTTGTACATAGAAATCAGTGCACAACAGCAGTGTGAGGTTTGAGGTTTAATCCTGGACCTTTGTATAGGCACTAGCTTGAAACTTGGTCACCAGGGAAAACCAGGTCTACAGCAAAAAGAGCATGTCTCACATAATTCCTATGTGGTGGTGGTTCAAGATGTTTTTACAGCATACTTCCTGTTTTCAGCTGTCATTGGCCATGCTGCAGTGCCTGAAATAGTCTCATAACATGTAAAGCAGATGATCTTGAACTTGTATGTAAGTACCTGAGTAGAAAGTAAATAGTCTGGTGGCCTTACTAAGATTACAGAGAAAACTGTATATTGACCTAGGAATCCATGGAGAAGTATAAGGTATGTGCCAAAAAACCAGTATTTGTCTCCAAACAGACAGGTGTCAAGCATATTACTTAGGGAAAGTTAATGCAGCTGAAAGAGTTAAATATGTTCGGATTTAAGCTTTTACAAAAGAGGTGAAAAGTGATCAAGTAAATTTGTGATGTAATTCCACACTTGCTGTAGATGGCACTTCCCTAAAATTCTTAGCTTGGCTTATGCTATTAAATATTAATTTATTTTTAAAACTGACATTAGAGTGACTATAGGTATAGTAATAAGCTCTATCTGTGATTTTATGTATCTATTTAAAAATATGTTTTCAGCATTTCTAGAGAGGCTTTCTATCTTAGGTTTGCTTGAACAACGTATTGAATTGTTTTCTGCTAGGCAAGAACATGTACTATGTCCTACGTAAAGTAAGTAGGTTGCCTCAGTCCAGATCATATGAATAGGCGTGTACACGACATACCACAACTTGGTAGTGTTTAATATTTTTGTGGCAATTTTCATAAAAGTTTGCCCTGATCCAGAACTCTTTGGAGTCTCTGTGATTTTGACACTGACTCGAGTGGTTTGATAATGTCCTGAATAAGCAGAAAAGTAAATCATTTGCTGAGCCTCTGAGCAAAACACTTCCAAAATAATGGAGAAAAACATGCCACTGCTTATCTTGTCCACGCAATAACTGTTCTGCAAATAAACAGACGACTTGAAGTTTAAGTAGTCACAGTCCAGCCTAAAATCCACTTTGATTTTAAACACAAAATAACCTCTTCCATTGTGCTTAAATATATATATTTAGGTAGATGAATTTGCATCATTTTTCCTGGATGGGGATAGTGCCAGATGTTCATAACAAGACAAATATTCTAAGACAAGTAGTAGCCTTCATATCTACATAACATTGTAATATTGGCTAAGATCATACATGAGAAACAGCAGCTCAAGCATTGTCAGAAAGCTCCACCAATCAAGGTCTTGTTCCAGTATTCAGAACTGTCCTATCAAATTACCACACTCAAGAGAAGAGTTAAGAGTGTTGAATAATTAAAAGTATTCTAATTATAGCATCTCAGGCATATTAGATACACAAATGTTTAACTGGGTCGGTTCATGGGGGGAAAAAAAAAAAGGCAACTGGCTAAGCATCTTCATCAGTATAAAAGATAACAGGAATTACTGCATGAATCCTGCATGCCCATCTGCTCTAGATTACTCTCTGTTTGTGCATTCAGCAAAAAATTGCTGTTGAAATAAACTTTCATGAGCACAGTTAGAAATTAAGTTGTAATCAGGGGAAATATTTTCTTACTCTCAGACAATGGGAGGTTATCTTATTCCCTTTTAAAGGGTTAAAACTTGTGTACTTCTTTAGGGACCTTTTGAGAAATTCATTATTATTACTACTGCGTTTATTTTTGTCATGGTTTTCTGCATCTTTCTAAATTCCTGATTCCATAATATGCTTCATGTTATGCTTCACAATGCATGCTGTGGGAACACGGTGATTCATATGAAAATAAAATTTTGTCATTTCATAGTTCTTTCATTTCTGATGATTTTTCCATTTCATTGAATGGTACTTTGCTTTTCTGAGAAAGGATCAACATATTTTCTATTCATATTCTTGCATGAATTCAAGTAAACTATTTGTTTCAGTGAAGACACTCTAGACGTAATACAGAACAAGGGACAATTTTGCATATTTTAATGATAGCGGTCTGGGAAAGATTCCAGGAATTCCATATTCAGTGCAACATTGGTGTATTTTGTTTGTTTGTTTTAGGTTTCTTTTGGAGGGCTGAGGGTCGCTTTTTTTTCTATTAATCTTACATCCAGTTTTGATTTTTTTTTTAATCTAAAGAATAAAATTCAAAATAAATCACCAGCAATATCTTCACTGACCTGCTTCCAGCACTTTCTTGGAAATGCATCTTTCCAGAAGCCCTCAGCTGAACTGTTGATCAGAGAAAACAGCAGCTACATAACAGCCCACAGTAAGTCTAAATAAAGAATTGGAGCCTGAGACGGTCAGTGAAAAACTAGTGGTTCCAGTTAGAACTGCAGGATGTGTAAAAGGTGTCACTGTGATTGTCTGAATTGATACTGACTCA
The DNA here is from genome assembly GCF_963082525.1 of Nesoenas mayeri. Lineage (NCBI taxonomy): Eukaryota > Metazoa > Chordata > Aves > Columbiformes > Columbidae > Nesoenas > Nesoenas mayeri. The sequence goes on from NC_137543.1 coordinate 110,127,024, forward strand.
GGAGATCAGAGGTAATATTGTGTTCTTTCAGAAAGCCCCAAGGGATATGAGAGTGATCAGCAGTGACAGAGCTATAAAATGGGCATGTAACTGGAATGTGAATCAGTGTTTATCAAAAATGGTGAGCATTCCAACAATTCCTTTATCTATGCCAGGTGCTCTTTCATCTAAGGTAGGCTAAACCAAGTGCTGCTTAGCTTTTACGAACCATAGCTTAGTCTGTTATGATCTATAGTTTATGGTTTTACAACCCGTAATTATTACAGTATGTTTTGTCACCTTTCTTTCACTCTCTACATCATCTCCACAATAAACATTTTGTTCCGGAGAATATCAGAACGTTGGTGTCTGCATTTTCTTTCTCAACAGCCATATAGACTGAACCAGTTTTACTTCATGACTTTCTGAGTAACACTTCTGGCACTGTAGTCTGGGGCACTTAACACTGTCAGGTTTTGACTGTTTCATACTCCTTCACTGAAAGTGTAAAAGATCCTTCAAAGCCAAAGCCTGTATAGATAGACATAAAAAAAAATAGGTTCGTAGCAAATGGCCATGAATGTAGAAATATATTGACACTGACAAGGCATATATTTTCTTTGGAGCACAGTCAAGATATGGCTAACATTTCTGCTTGACATTAGTGTTATAATCTCCAAGTTGTTCTTGTCTAAGTGTTTTCCCAAAGTTACTAAAGACACGTGACCGTGATTTAAATAACTTCATGAATGAACATGGGAGAGCTGGCTTCATAAGCACACATTTTTCCTTTCATAGGACACTGTGGCTGGTGTTCATAACCAAACATTTGTTGTTTATCCCACATCTGTCATCTTTCTAAGCCCATTCTGATCATAACTAAAATCAGGTGTTACACTATCATTTATGTTCTTTACTGACATCAGTCAGCTGAAATCAATGGAACCCATCACTTAAGAGCCACAACAGTTCTCCTTCAAGAAAGTGAATGCAGCTGGCATGTATTCTGCAGAATTAGTAATAACCATAATATGCTGGAGGTCCACATTGAAAATGTTACTGTTAGAAGAGGGGGAAAGAATGGGAGCTAAGAGTTAGCTGGGGAGTTGAAAATCATGATAAGCATTGAGGAGGTAACTGAGATAGAGAAGAGGTGAAATAGAGAAAGAGAATAATTGTGCTTAAAGGACCTTTCCACTGATATGTCTCAAAGCTAAGAACATAGGAGGCCAGCTTTATGATCTTGTTTTGCCAGAGAGATGGGGAGAAGAAGTGGCTCCTGGCCACAGAACTAGAAACCAAACTGCAGTTTACCTGACTCCGCTGTAGCACATCCCTATCAGAAGCAAGAAATAAACTTTCAAAGAAGGAAAGAAATGGAGAGAGAGACCAGAGAAACACAGGAGGAAAGGCTGTAAAAAGACACATAAAATCCATGAAGTATGAAACTATATAATATAAAGTATGAAAAACAGGAGCAATAGAAAATGAAGGCTACAGAAAGCAGAAAATGTATAAAAAGGAAAAGATAAGAGAATTAATTATATAGACAAATCTAAGATTAGAAAAAATATTTTTACAATTTTTTTGTGTGTTGTTTTCATGACAGAATAGTGAAATGACTTTAGGTCTACTTTGAGCTATTTTAAACCAATATTGGTTTGGGGATGATTGTTAGGCTTAAGTGTTCTGATTGAATATATATTAGGACAAGGGTTATATAACATGCAGACTGAAAAAAGAAACAGCACTCCATAGCAAATACTGATTTCAGTAAAATACTATGTGAGAAGGACACATTTTTCAGGAAAGATAGTACCATTAAGGAGCTCCATCCCAACAAATGTCAGTTAAAGATGTTGCATCAGTGCCATGCAGACAGGCACTCCATATAAACTACACATTTTACATTATTCTATACTGCTTAAGCAATTTGATACTGCTTTTTGTATCTTACGTTTTAAAACCTAAACTAATTAAACTACGAAAACTTGTTAAAAATAGATACATTAAACATTCTATTACACATTTTAGTGCCTGTCTATTTTTAAACATTTGATAATTCCTTAACTATGTTTCTAATAATGTTTTGTCTATTCTAACATCTCATAAACCAACTGTGCTGTAACCCTCAAACCTCAGATTTCCAGATTCCTAGTCACCTACTAGAATGATGTGTTTTCTCCCAGCTCTTTTGAATGACAAGATGAATGACTGCAAACTCATCGTTACTCTTCATTTCATTGTTATTCAAGTCACTTCACTGCACTTTCTGTATAGGCACAAAACATTCAGGGATAGATTATCTTTTCAAAATGGTAAGAAAGTTTTGAGTGCCAAGCACTGTGACTAGCTCAGATGGTGTACTGAGAAAAATGTCATTTGGACAGCTAGTAGAGATAAGCAAATGCAAGTATCTCATTACCAAACAGTTTACTACAATAATCCCACTATCTTGTTTTTAGGGAGTATGTATCTGTTTGCAAGTGTAGAGTGACAGGTGTGACAGGTTTGTAGGCAGTCACAGATGATGGGAAGCTTCTCTGTTAGCTGACAGATTAAGATGTCCTTGCATTGAGCAAGAGTAGCAGGAGCAACTGCCCACACAACCTTTGTGGTTTTTGTAGTGTTGAGAATCTGGACTCAATTCCTTCATTTGGAGAATAGTTGATGTTTACTTGTGCACATCACAAAAATATTCCCTGTGTTGTATATGCTGCAAAAGCACAGAGAAAGAAAGAGTATTCCTACCTTGTAGAGCTTAACCTCTGAGTAGAAAAGGCAGATTAAAGTTGGTATGGGGAATGGATGGAGAGTGGACTGGCCAAGATGAAGGCAGATCAGTAACACTGTGAGAGTATGTCGTGGTATAACCCCAGCCAGCAGCTATGCACTATGCAGCCACTCGCTCTCCTCCGCTGGTGGAATGGGCGAGAAAATCAGAAGGGTAAAATTGAGAAAACTTGTGGGTTGAGATAAAGACTGTTTAATAGGTAAAGCAAAAGCTGTGCATGCAAGCAAAGCAAAACAAGGGATTCATTCATTACTTCCCATGGGCAGGCAGGTGTTCAGCCATCTCCAGGGCAGCAGGGCTCCAACACGCCTAACAGTTACTTCAGAAGGCAAACACCATCACGCAGAATGTCCTCCCTTCCTTCTTCTTCCCATACCTTTTATTGCTGAGTGTGACATCATATGGTATGGAATACCCCTTTGGTCAGTTTGTCTCAGCTGTCCCAGCTCTGTACCCTCCCAACTTCTTGTGCACCCCCATCCTACTCTCTGGTGGAGTGAGAAGCAGAAAAGGCCTTGACTCTATGTAAACACTATGCAGCAATAATGAAAATATCCCTGTATTATCAACACTGTTTTCAGCACAAATCCAAAACATAGCCCCATACGAGCTACCATGAAGAAAATTAACTCTATTTTAGCAAAAGCCAGCACAGAGTACCTGAATCCCAATTCAGTAGGCTGTCCCCTCAGACTTGGATCTGTACTGCCAAAATGGCAGGCACTCAAATAAGCTTTATCTCATCAGATTCTCCTGCTACTTTTTGGAGAGGAACAGGCACACTCAGAGGGAGATTCAACCCACAAATGCATGCACCATCCTCTCGAGGCAGCCGTTGCTCTCAGTCGTGTAAAGCGGGAGCTATGTACCAAGTATGCACTTGGGCAGGCCAGTGATATACCTCAAATGTAGTATGCCCCTAAAACCCTTACACAAGCACACACAAAAGCACACAGAGTTACAAACTTGGGAAGTATGAGTATGTAGATAATTAGCCAAGCAATAGTTTGCCATATTCTTCACTCATTGTTACTTCTGATTTCTCACAACTAGTACAAACTGGAGGGGGGTGAAAGCTTTTAGCTCTCCCCTTTTGTTGAGGGGCTGATTCTCCCCAGAATCCATGGTGGATTTGAGTTGGATGGTTTCATTCCTTCAGTCCTCCTACTTAGAAACTCCATTAAATCACAAATAGACTTCATGCATCCTTATGCATTGGTAATAAAACGATGTCTAATAAATTCTAATACAGTTGTGCCACCAGCATAGAAGAAATTACCTGTAATACCAAGAAATCCTACCTCCTTGTATTCATTTCAGTTCAGAAATACTTGACATCACAGAGGCCCACAGACCCAGCAGATGCCACACTAATCGATTCTGGGCTGAAATAGAAGGGTGCCCTCAAAAACCACTAAGTGGTTTTGTTCCATTTCTATTTTGTCTCTTAGAAAAATGAAGTCTTGCCCTGGAAGATTTATTGAGATCTTGAAGGAAGAATAGATGTTTTATGCATGATAAGGTGGTTTTTCCAAAGAATGTGGTTCATTCATTCATGCGAACAGAAATCTAAGATAAAATTACAGTGTTAAATTATGCCTACTTTGGATATATTTGTGTGCTATAAAATGTGTGCTAAAGTAAAGGGAAGAAGTACTTTTTGTCCCCTGGGAAGTTGCACATCAATGCTTTTCCCCAAAGATTTGGATGTCTTGTCTGACATGTCCACTGTATCTTTAGCTTTTTAAAATAAGTTAAATTCTTGTCAGTATCAGTTGATTTCTCAGTTGTATTATGGTACATAATGCAAATACTACTAGCGAACAATTAATTACATCTCTGCTTAATTACACTTTGTAATTTTTCTTTGCAAGTATTTTATGTGCAGAGCTGTACTAGAACATACGCTAATACGTGACGAAGGACAGTCACTACATACATCCTTAGGGCCGCATTGTGAATGGCTACTACACTGTCTACATGGTTTTAGGTGCCCGCTGTAGCATTCAAACACCAGACAGCAATAAGCAATTTTCCCAGTTTCAGCTGGGATAGATTTAATTTACTTCTAGCAGTGGTATGTGCTGTGTGTTGGATTTAGTATGAGAAGAATGTTGATAACACATTAATGCTTTAGTTGTTGCTAAGAAATGTTTATACCAAGTCAAGGAGTTTTCTGTGAGGAGGCTGCTGGTGCATAGAACCCAGAAAAAGACACAACCAGGCAGGACAGCTGACCCAAACTGCCCAAATAAATATTCCATACCATATGACATCATGCTTGATATATACACTTGGGGAGTTGGGTGGGGGGGCGGGGCAGGCAATTGTTGCTAATGACAGCCTGGGTATAGGTTGTGGATGGTTAGCAATTGCATTGTGCATCGAAGTTGGGGTTTTTTTAAAGTTCATTTTTTCCACTTGGTTTAGGCAAGGTCCTAGGGGACATTTCACAAACAGAGGATGAGAGGTATACTATAATCTCTTTTTTATTGCATTATGATATGTAGTTTGGGCCATGGGACAAAAATTCAAAATAAAATGACATTTGTCATCTCAAACAAGATAGCTCCTAAAGGGAGACCAAAAGGACAAAGGCCATGGCCATTAACATGCAGCATTGAGTGAAATATTTGGCACCAAGGACCTGGCAACCACATTATGTGTCTTTCGTGCAGAGATTATTTTGGACTAGCTCTGATCTGGTCCCATGAACAGAATATCCATTGGCAGTGGAAGAGGCTGAGGCACACTCAGTGCATCTCAGTGTCCCATCCTACACAAATCAGATTTACCTGTTCCAAGACCACTCTACAGTGCAAATCAAAAAGAAGTAAATCAGAACAACCTAGAGCTTAGTTTCAGAGGTGCACTCCTGATCTGAAGTGTAACACTAATGGCCAAAAAATGTCCTTTATACTTTTTAAGTGTGACCCAAATTGCTATTAAAATAAATTCAAAGACTTGGTTAGCTTCAGCAATGGAACTTGCCTTTCACACAACGTGAAGGGAAGGGGTATGATTACCAGTCAAGAAAAGATGAAGGGAATAAGAGAGGGAGAAGTGACTGCATGTCCATTTTGTCAACCACCAGTGACACCTTTTCTGCAACTAATTATCTTAAAAACTGTGTGATTTCAGGGTGTGATTGAATGCAGGTGTGGAAGGCAGGGTATAATCAGGGGAGGCAAAACTAACATCCTATTCTTGGTTCCTTTGTGCACTAGGAAGTATTGGATGGCTGCAGACCACAGTATTAATGACACCTTAACTATGACTCAGCCACTCTTCCAACAGAAGGGTTCTGGAACATGTATTGAGGAATAATACAGCCTCAAAGGGCTGCAGAAGTTGCATGAGGATTTCTTGAAGACCCCCAAATCAATACGTGTACAGGGTCATGCTAGGACTCACAATATTTCCATGGTCTCAAGAGAAGGCTAATCATAGCTAGAATGCAAATTTTCCCCCGTCATGAAATATCCAAAATGGCTGTTGGCTGTTATTTTGGCTGTTCTGTTGAATCAGTATTACCAGCTTTCCTTCCCCACTCCCCCTTTTCCCCACCTCTCCACTTAACAGAATCTAACATCTCTTTGTGTAAATGAACAAATTTTAGTATTTTAATCATAACTGACTGCATCTGGATTGCTTCTTTGTTGCAATCAGTTTCTCAAACTGTGGAATACGCATGAAGTACCTCAAGCTAAAGATGAGACTAATGAAACTAAATCCTAGAGGGACATGCCATAAACACTGGCTAAATGTCCAAGATTTCAGAAACTGCAGAAAACAGAGCACAAAGAACAACAAAGATTTTAAAGTGCATCTGCTTTGCAAATAAAACCCAATGTTTGCATGATGTGAACACTGAGGTCCAAGATTTCTAGCTGAGGTGTTAAAAACTGGAAATTTCAAACTTACAAACTACCTTCAGCCAAGTAATTGTGAGGAGGAGGCGAGGAATCAACACAATTTGTGTCATCCCTGAATTATTGCAGCCTGATGAAACGAAAAAACATACTGAGCAGTCAATTTCTATATTATACTTAGGTTACATCAAGTAACCTGTATACTTGAGTATAAATCATATCAAGTATAAAGTATACTTGAGTTTAAATCATGCTGTGTTTACAGAAAGCTCCCATTTAAGTAAATGGTTAACAGTGAAAGATACAGTTATCAAGGCTTCATTATTATTATCTGAATTCTTGTTATTCACATGGAAACTCTCGTATCTCCCTGTTCCGTTAGGCATCTATAAAACTGTTTTTTATTTATTTATTTTATTCATGCATGGGTTGGTACATGACTACAAAAGACCTCCTAACAACGTCAGTGCTTCACGTTCCCTTCTGCCGAGTATAATTCTTCTTAAAGTCAGTATATTAAATGTTTCCTCAGCTTGTACTTATCCCTTGAGGAAAGCTCATGTTCTGCTTTCATCACTAAAAATAATTGTGTTTATAAATCTAGCGACAGATGTCAGGAACTTATCTCCTTACCATGGCAGAACATGCCTCATCTACTCGCCAGATCGGGGATTAGCTGGGGGATAAGGAAGAGCGGACATGAAGCCACGGTGTTTGTCTCCCTGTCTCCCTTAAAACATTCAGCTGAAATGAATGGCGGAGAAGCCGGCGCTCTGCCGCCGTTAGGCTCCCGAGCTAACGCGCTGATGGGGTGAGCGGGACGCAGCCCGCAGCGGGCTTGCCGAGGCGGGGGCCTGTCCCCCGCTTCAGGACGCGGCTGCCGAGAAGAACGGGCCCCGCGCGACCCTCGGGGACAGCCTCTCGTCACCCGCCGCCGCCACAGCCCAACGGACCTGCAGCGGCCCCGCCCGGCCCCACCGCCCGCTCTGCCGGAAGCAGCTGCCCGCGGGCCGCCCCGCCTCCTGCCGGAAGCTGGTCCCGCCCGCGCGCACCGACAGACTGGCCCGTGCCCCGCCGCGCGCGCCTGCCCCGCCCCGCTCCGCCCGCCCCCGCCGCGCGCGGCCGCGCAAGCACTGCGCCTGCGCGCCAGGCGCCGGGCTCGTCTCGCGCGGCGTAAGGGGCGGGGCTGCGCGCGGTGACGCTCCTGCCTCTGCGGCGGACTCCGGCGCGACGCAGCCCCCCCCACCCCCTCCCTCCAGGCCCCGCCCTCCGCCGCGGGCCGCGCGCGCCGCCGGCTCTGCGAGCGGGGGCGGCGCCAGGCGGCACCAGGGTCCCCCCGCCCGCCCCGCCCTCCGCACTCGCTCGTCCAGCGGGCAGCGGAGCTCGCCCCGCCGCCGCAGGTGAGCCGGGGGCAGCGCGGGGAGGGCGGGCCGCGCCGCGGGTCAGGGGCAGCCGCCTGGCGACTCGCCACGGGGGCTGCGGAGTGGGAGAGCATAGGGACCCCTCCCCGCCCTCCCTCCCCAGGGGAGGGGGAGCGAGCGGGCGGGCGGGTGGGTGGGGGCTCCCGGCGGCTCAGTGCCCGCCACTGTCCCCCACGCCCGGGGGTCGGTATTGGGGCGCGGCTGCTGCCCTGCCGGCCGGCCGCACCTTGAGGTGTGGGGAGAGGCGGGCGCGGACGCGGGCGTGGCCCAGAGCCTCCCGTGGGGGCCCGGTGACCGGCACCCGGTTGCTCCCTGAAGGTTACGGGCGTCCACCTTGGGGGCCTCCCGCCCCAGGCCTGCCGCTGCCCGCCCGGGCGGTGAGGGGAGCCGGGAGGGAGTGTCGGGGCGACGGAGCCCCCGGGGTGTGGGTGCGGCTGGGTCTGGCCGCCTCCTGTTGCCACGGGAGCGGCGGCGGCGTGAGGCAGGTGCGGCGTCCCCGCCGCGGCCGCGTCCTGAGGGCGCGGGGTGACCGCGGCCAACGCCCGCACCTGCGGAGGGCGGAGCGCGGCAGCGCCTTCGCCCCGAACAAAGGGGCCGCGCCTCGGGCCGGCGGGGGAAGGAGCCGGAGCTCTCGTCCCCGGGCCGGGATGGACGGAGCGGCAGCTGCGGCGACGGCTCCTGCCGTGGCGGCGTGTCAGCGTGTCAGCGGCGGGTGCTTGTGTGTGCGTGTGCTGCAGTTCGAGGACGAGTAGAGAGCGGCGTTTCTGCAACGTTTAATTGCAGCTCGCTTTCGTGTACAGTTCTTTTCTTGTAGTAGTACGCGTTAAAAGGCGTTGCTGCTAACTGTAGCTTGTGTTTGCCTGCAACAAAAGGAAAAGAAGTGCAAAGTGTGGCTATTAAGTAAAAGAGCCTTTGAGCGCTCGTATATTTGATTAGGTAAATAATTTGGTATTTACTTTTGGTTTTCTTTTAAATGGAAGCTAATAGCTTCAGCTCCTTCCCCTTACTTGAGTCTCTTTCAAAATGAAGATGTTAAGTGGGTCGTATGTATCCCAAGAGTCACCTGGAGGGACAATTTTATGTATGATGCATGTGTCTGCTTTTTGACATCACTGGACCATCCTGGCAGAAAGAATGCCAAATGTTTTTTTTCAGACTCAAAGTGATGCTAGTGTTTTGTTTCAAGCTTGCATTTCCAGTTCTCATTGGAAAGAGACTTTGCATTCTGCAGTGCAAACCAATACACTTCCACAAGTGGAAGCAAGATGTGCCACTGCTGGCATTTTAGTATCTGGTGACAGGTTATGGAGCAGTCTGCACAAAAAAGCTGCCAGTTGTTCTTTGTCTTTTCCAGTGAAAGCTAAACTGAAAAGTGAGGAGCTCCTTGGAGAAGAGCTGCATGGGCTAGGAGAAGATATTGACATTCTATTAGCTATCAGTACAACTAAGAGAGATTGTACCTGGATCCTTAATTAAAAGTCCTTTTATTTTCAGCCAGTTTATTCATCTAACAGCATGTGCCTAAACATTTAAATCTCAGGAAACTATGACCGTTCTTAATAGAATGAAGAACAACTATGTGATGTGTAGATCTCTGACATAATTTCAAACCCTTTAGTCTGTGCTTGTGAGACAGCTTGTCAAACATTTTTTGTGGAAGCCTCCAAATGGTAGGAGTTATAGATATTGCCAGTGCTAGTGATGTTTACCCTTTTTTACTTTTCTGTAAAAATGGGAGAATGTGACATACTGTTGCACTAAAAGATTTTAAAAAAGCATTCAGTCCACTGCATGAGAGGTCAACTGAGGGGTTAAAGAAGCTGTGATACTAAATAGTTAATATACTCCTTTACTACTGGAAATTCCTTGATCTCAGTCTTCACTTTGTCATGTTCTTCTGAATTTGAAGAAGGGAAAAAAATATAGCCATTTTAAGGTGGAGTCAGTATTTTGAGTTGCATGCACTTTGACAATGTTGAAATAATGTGATTTTTTTTTTTTTTTTAGGACCTTGAAGAGAGGATCTTTAGCCATGAAAGAGAAAGCTAGAATGTCCACCAGCTGTGCATTTATTATTATCTGTGTCACCTGTGGGCATGTACTCTACATAAATAACCCACAGAAATACTAGGCTATTCGGGAGAAAAAGGAGTTAGGGAGGGAGACAGGGAGAGATGTGGCTGTGAGGATAAGGCAATGCTGTCTGAAAGCAATCAAGGAAGAACATAAGACTGTTAAATGAGTGTGTTGGAGACCCTGAAGTGGTCCATGTGTCTTCTGTATTCAGACTGACTTCCGTAAAAACAGTTGTGTTCTTATCCTCAGTCAAGTCATGCACTGATGTCCTTTCATTTACTTTTTCTAAGGGATTACCATGAAACAGGGATGTTGCATCCGAGATGAGCTTTTACTCTTGTTAAATATTAAGTACATCTGACTTGGAAGAAGATAATTGCTGAGGCAAAGGGTGTTGCTGTCTTGGAAACTGATGTATGGCAGTCTCTGGTATTGAAAAATAGTGAGATACAGTGTCTTGTTACGTAAAAAGTTGTTTAGGCAACTGCTTTTGGGCTAATTGCCAATTACGCTATTTTCCCTGCAGTTTCACAAATGAAGAAGAAATAATTGTATGAGAAAAATCTTGGAACTTTGTGATTAGATTTGTTTGTTTTGCCAACTCAGAAAGTGCTATAGGATATGGTAGTCCTGAAAATGAGTTGCTCATCACATCCCTGGTATGTTTTGTACAGGGAACTCCCACCCTCTTGAGAGTGCTTACAGCCAGCTTTTAGTAAACTTCTAATGACTCCAAGCTATTGAAATTATTTTGCATCTCAATTAAAATCTATTTTAAATGAACCAGGTAGTTTGGTAGGCTAGTGACAGCATTCTTGTGAACATATCATTGACTTTTATGAGAACATCACAAGATGGATGGATGATGGCAGAGTGATGGACGTGGTCTACCTTGACTTCAGTAAGGCATTTGCCAGAGTCCAGCACAGGGCAACTAAGATGATGGAGTGGAGCGTCTCCCTTATGAAGAAAGGCTGAGGGAGCTGGGTCTCTTTAGTTTGGAGAAGAGGAGGCTGAGGGGTGACCTCATTAATGTTTACAAGTATGCGAACGGTGAGTGTCATGACGATGGAGCCAGACTCTTCTCAGTGACAACCAATGATAGGACAAGGGGTAGTGGGTACAAACTGGAACACAGGAGGTTCCACTTAAATTTGAGAAGAAACTTCTTCTCAGTAAGGGTAGCAGAACACTGGAACAGACTGCCCAGGGAGGTTGTGGAGTCTCCTCTGGAGGCATTCAAAACCTGCCTGGACACGTTCCTGTGTAACCTCATCTAGGTGTTCCTGCTCCGGCAGGGGGATTGGACTAGATGATCTTTTGGGGTCCTTCCAATCCCTAACATTCTGTGATTCTGTGTGATTCTGCCCACATCATATATGCAATTATGGGACAACTGTTTTAAGTCTCCTTCCTACCTTATGAAGAATTGATGTGAGGAACTAAGGAAATGGAAGAGTTGGTATAATTACTCTGCCTCCACTGAATGTTCTACAAAATGTTTTACATTTTATAAATTACTAAGTAGGGAAGAAATGGTTTTATGTTATTAGTCTGTTGTCGTACTTAAAATTGGCTATTGGGGTGGTTGTAAAATGTTATTGGTAAGTCTTACTGTCTGCAGAGTCTGAAATTATTTCTAGTCTTTGTGTGTGTAAAAAACTTAGAGTCACTTTAACTATAGCAATTGTGCCTTACAGACAGACCAGGGAGTTATTAAATCCTGTTTTGCTTCTCATTGTGTTTTCTTAACTACTGTGAGTCAGAGCAAGCACCTACCAACCAAGGATTTGTCAGTGGGCACAGCTGCTTGTCAAATCTCTTTCGCAGATGTGTAACCCACAGCCAGCAGGTTAGGCTTATATTGCTGAGTCTTAGAAGCTCTACACAGCAGCAGAAAAATCTGAAATTCCTACAGAAAAAGCAGTGCTGTATTTAAGAGTGAGAGCAAGCTGGAAAGAAAAGTAGTATGAGCTAAGTAGCACTGCCTTAGAATGACCCAATGTGAGAATTTATTGCCTTTGTCTAGAGACTGGCTTAGTCTTTACTACTAATGTTTTGTTTAGGATTAGTTTTGACTGTCAAAATTTCCAGCACCCTTGGGGCAACACTGAAGTGTCCAAGCTGTGTGTCAAGGGGAAAAATGGAGAAAGAGGTGTGTTGTGGAGGTTAGACAACATAAAGGGAGGAGATGTAATGAAAAAGACAGTTACTATAGAGAATTCAAAATAAGCTATGCTGTAATCAGTTTATAATGCTAATATGGAGAAGAGCCAAGAATGCAAAGAAGGTAGCACAAACAAGAGATATAAAGAGAGTTGGTTGCATAGTAACTCTGCAATTGTTACTTTAGTGGAATTGCTGATGCTTACTTTCGTGATATAGGCTCCTTAGTTCAGGCAATTACAATATACTTTGTATTCCTACCAGTACAATTAATTAATGTATTTTTCTCTGTAACAGTAAGTTTACTACATCATTTGATGCAAGTGTTTGGGAATGCTTGGTGCAGTGGCCCACAAGGTTTCATTTTAAACGTGGCATGTAAATACATTGTATGACCAAACAAGTGTTTCTGTAAATTATGGAAAATGTGATTTTGCACAGGAGCTTGGCACCTGTGCGTAGTAGGTGAGTAGCAGGGATCAGCCATGCAGTCACACCTTGGTACCTGTTTCATTTTACTCCCTAAAATGCCAACTTAATACTCCGCTGTGCTACTGTTAGGCTTGATCTTTAACTCCAGTCCTTGTCTCCAGCAGGCTGAGAATGCTTATGTGTAACACCCGCATATAGGCAGGCAGAAGTGTTTCTATCAACATTAAACAGGGTGCTGTAATCATGGACATCTTCCAGACATCAAACTTCTGTGAGGAATGTTAAAGGCCAGCTGTGTGTGGTGTAGTCCTTCTCTTTGCCAGTACTCCCATTGAAGCCCATTAGACAGTGCAGAGTTAAGGTCATCTGTCATTTCAGGGCTGTCCCAGTGTTGTCCTGTTGATATAGCTGTGCAGTTTCCTGAAAAGGCTTTTAATATGGAAGTAGTTAGTTCCAGCAGCACTTTGCCCAGTGGGATTTATTTCAGACCTCGAACTAAAAGAAATCATACAGACAGAAGAACTATGTTATTGTGACAGACTTCTGCAGAATTGCTGTGTCAGTCCCAAAATCCACCCTTGACTGGTGAGGTCAAGCCGTGGAAGATGTTTGAGTAGATGAATGTAAAGACTCTACTCAAAGCAAGGCTGGTAGAAGCTCATTCTTAAAGTAAGCACAAACAGTGAATTAAAGTGGTGATTGTGTGGAAGAGCTATTTTGGAATAACACCACAACATTATAAAGTTTTTACACACTTAACCACCTTAATTAATTCCACATTCTGGTGTAACATGCAAATAAAGCTTCATTCCAGCCCTCAGAACTCTTATATTTTAAGAAATAACACTTTAAATCACATACTCTTAACAACTAATTTCTGTAAGGTCAAAATTTTGTTCAACAGCATCCAAATTAAGAGTTCATTGCAATGCTTCAGTGACTGGTAGAGTATGGCTGTGACTGATAGCTTAGTACACCTTATTGCAACTTGAATTCTCTGACTTCTTACACACTTATGTTTTTGAAGTTGTCGTTGATTTGAAAACAAATATGGAATTTGTTTTACATTGATATAGGTCACATTGCAAAGTCAATGATGCAGCAATATCTTGTATGACTGTGATTTTTTGAAAGCATCATTTTGCTTCATACTCCAGGTTGTGTATTTTTGTCTGCTGCTGATTTGCCATGATGGCTTTGAGATTCCAGCTCATTCATATGCATGGGAAGTAATAAAACGGGAAAACTTAACATAGACAGAAAACACTGCCTTCTGGACTCCTCTATACAGTCCAGTATTGTCATTCAGAATTTAAAGATCAGATGCATTAGGCTAAATATCAAAGTGCTTTCTGTTAAGCAAGTTCACCTACAATGTTATTAAATGGTTAGTGTTGCAAGGAACAAAAGATGGCTACATGTAACTTTCATAATGAAATTCAATGTGGTCTGCAAATTTGTGGCATACCCTAGTGGGAAGATAACCACTGTAACTTGAGATGCATAAAATGCTAGTACTTGTTTGTTTTTCCCTGTTTAATGAAGACTTAAGAACAATAATGAAAAATTAAAAGACTGATGAAGAACAATAAGGAGGCTGCTAGTCTGAATTATTAATTTGGTTTGCATCAGTACTTACTGTAGTGTATAGTGTAACATAAAGGACTGGTTTTAAAGCAATTAATTAAAAAATACAGGTGCATTTGTTTAAGAAATATTAAAAAGGCTGAAGTTAACCAAGTGGTTTTTCCAGGTGCAGTGTTCTCTCTGGGAAGAATTCATTTATCAGGTGTGGTTGTGTAATGCCAGTTCAGCAGGAGCTGTTGCTGCCTTTTAGACTTAGAGGAGTTAAATTCTAAATCGTAATCCAAGCTGTGTCCAAGTTCTCTTTCTTAGATCTTGTTTTGATAATACTTGGATCTTAAGTCATGATCTCAGCTCTTTACCCTTCTGCTGCAAGGGGAAAATACTTTGAACCAATATATATGGCTCATTGTTAATGTCTGTGTTCTTTGTTAAGGAATCCCATTGCAGGCATTGCCAACTGGGGTTTCCTGTGTTCAGAGCTAGGCAGGTTATAATCTGTAGATTGATGGTGTTCTTCCAGAGGCCAGCAGCTGGTCCACAAAATATTTTAGGAAAGCCTGTATGCATACTCCCATGCAATTGGTTCCCTGTCAACCATTAACTTTAGGCATGTGGTTATAGTTTTACTGACAGGCTTGCAATTACAATGGCACTTAAAAGAAACATTTTATAGGGCAGCTTCTCACCAAAATGCCAGAATTTCTCAGCTCCTCTTTGCCCAAGGACCAAAGAGTAAGATATGAAATGTTTGAGTTTAGAATAATTAAAAGACATTAGAAGGTCCTGGTTTTTATTTTGAGAACCTTCATTACTGTCCTGTCTCTTTTAACATTTTTCATTGGATCTTATTGCGAAATTCAGTATTTTTAGGTAACTTGGTTTGGCACGTGTTGAATGTTTCTAGTAGAAGAGTGTATGTTTTTAATAAAATTAAATGAAGGTTAACCTATATGTGTTAAATTTTCTTTCTTGCAAAGGTTGAGCTTTGTAGCTCTTGCAGTCAAAACAGACAGAGGAATGAAGTAATCTAACAAAAGCATTCTTCTCTGCCAGACATGTGAGTTAGAAATGGGACCATGTGTATAACATGCATAGTTTTAGTTTCTTCAGGCTGGATTATTTTGAAGAGCGCTGCAAAAGCAAATTAGTTCTAGTGGTCTTAAGTAGTGAAGAAAACCATCTATTGCTTGAGAAGCAAAATTTTATATTGTAATCTTTCTAATAGGTGTTACTACAGTTTTAGAAGTTAAGACCTTTTTACAGATATGGGTAAAAAAAAAAAATCTGGGAGGAGAAACTGAAACAGAAAGATCTTATAGCCAAATAGTAGGTGATGGGTTTGTGTGTTGTTGATTTTTGTTTTATTTGTTTTTTTTTTAAAATATGAACCATGAAATATAATATGCTAAAATACTGAAATGGTCATAACTAAGCCAGTCAGAATGGCAAAGTTATTCTTGGATTTCCAGTAGTTTGAAGGAGTGATTTTTCTGATTCTGTGATTATCTGTGAACAATTTGAATGGGTTTTAACAAAACCAAGTTTTCCAGACTTATGCAAGACTCAGACTGTGTGTGTATTAAGGAAAAAAGAAAAAAGCCCTCAAGGAAAAAAAAAAAAGATGTAAAATAAGCTTCTGACTCTGTGGAGAACTGAAGCTATTAGAAGTACTGCAGCTGAATTGAAAGCATGCAAGTGATCAGCTGGAAATAAAATTTTTCTTAAGTCACTAGTACTGAAGGTTTTGTAGGCCAGAGGAAATCCTATATTACACCATGCAACATTGAAAAGTTATTAGGTCACTTCTCTCTGGAATTTAAAAGTTTGTGTGTACAGAAAGCAATACAGCTTATACTGGTAGTGTTTAGCATTGCACCATGTGTAGAACTAAATCAGTTAAGTGTTGATAAAAATATCAGGTTTCACTGTAGACAGACTTATATAGTAGTTCTTTGCAGTGGGGGACTGACCTTTAAAATAAACTGGATTTGGTCTGTGACCACCACTGGAATGCCTTTGGCTTTTGCATTGTGTCTGGCCATAGGAAAGGAGATGCATGAGACTCATCTAGTGATGTGCAATAGTATACAGTCCTCAAAGGGTCCCTTTTGCAAGACTCATTGCCTTTGGAATGTGATTACAAAACTATTTTTAGGTTGTTTATCAGAAGTTTTTGATAGCTGCTTTGTGTGGTTACACATATAGTCTAAAATGAACATACTTGTTTCTGTTTTCAGAAATTGATCCATGGTTTTCACATTTATTGCTGTACAAAGAACTTTTTTAGATAGCTTGTTCTGTTAAAACTACAGACTTACAAGTAATTTAACAGTTCTGCAGTGTTCTGAATTACCATGTGAACAATAAGAGCTATAAGAATTCAAATAGGAATTAAAACCAGTTTTTAAAAGTTACTGCTTTACAATTTGAGAAAATTTAAGTCAGAAATGTCTTCTGTGGTACTGCAAGAGAAGTCTGATCAGTATTTTAAACAGGGCAAGATTAAAACCACCTTGCACTGGAACTTAATGTGGAAATTAATAAATTGACCTGAATATTAATAACTTCATACTAAGTTCATGAACTGAATGCCATCTCTTTTTTGCCACTACATGTTTTATGACCATAATGTGTGAAATAGCCATGAAACACTACCATGTGTCATATGATTGGCAAGCATATATTGAACTAAAAGACAATTAATTGCCTGGTTGGGTTTTTTAGATCTACTGAATTGACTCTACCAATATTTCAAGTCATAAATCTAATAGTTTTAGAATAAACAACATCTAAAAATGGGGAGGGATCAGAGTAAACACTGTTTCAACGTCATGAATGCTGTATTACCATGCACCATCAGGTCTGTAACCACTTGTGTCCTTGAGTCACCTACTCAAAAGGTTAATGACTAGTCTTTGTGTATTTGCAAACCAGTCTCATTCAGTGAGTCATGCATATGAAATCATCTTCCCCTGAATTAAAAAAAAAAAAATAAAATAAAATAGTAATTTAGGAGGAACAATTTGCACTGCATAAAATGTAAACAGGAGGAGAAGTTACCAGAACAAAATACGGCTACAAAAGTAATGCTCTTACAATAATACTACAAAAGAGTGCTTACACAATTGTAATTGGGTGGTAAAACAGATGGCAGAGTCATAAAACAAATGAAGTAACTTACTTTGCCAAGTCAGATTTCACTAATGAAATTTATTTGCTACAGCTGGGTGATTCCTTAGAGAAATAAAAGGAATTTTTTGAAATGTAAAATCCAACATGCTCCTATTTTATTAGGTTCCATTTGGCTGGTGTATTGATGCCGTCTGCCTGTGGGGAGAGAGAATGCCTGCCTGTATTTGTGAAGAGGAGGCGGAGAATTTGGTGGTACCTGCTGCTTGATGTTTAGTACTGTGTGTTATACCGTTTGTGCTGCGACCTTTGAAATAAATGTGCTTGCACCTGCTGAAGCACTTGTTCCCTGCATCCTTTGTGACAAGAGGCCTATTAATAAAATGTGCAGGATAGTGTATTTTGGTGTTCCTATTTTACTTTTGTTGAAACTTCATCCAGCTGGGCAGTGACCACGCGGAAGAAGGCAGTGCCTGCCTCCAAAAGGCTTTATTTGAAAGCTTAAAACTTTCCCTATGTCAAGAATTCCATAGAAATGCTATTCAAACAAGGCTTCTGTGTTCATTCTGTTGTTACTAATACCTTGAAAGAATTTAAGGGTGTTCATGTGAGTTTTCGCCATAATACTATATGACTGGCTGATGAGGCAAAGTAAGTTGTTTTGAGCAGAATAAACTCCCTGAGCTATATCAGCATCAGAACTTGTCTCACTGTGAAGTGAGACGCCTCCAACACAAGAAGGCTGCTTCTACCAGCCAGAACCCTGACCTATAGAAAGGGTGTGGATAGCATCCCTTCTCTAGATTCCCTAAGAGTGTTGAGTGCAGCCTGCCATGAGCATAGTGGAAGCTTGTTCTTGCTTTGCAGATGCTGTTTTTTTCTAGATTTCTCTGTCACGGGTCAACTTTATTGCCTATGGAGCAGTGAAACTATTTGGGTGGAGTTTTGATGTGTGGATCTTAAGTCATCCTTTCTGGCTGTAAAAATGACCATATGGATATTTGCTTTTTGTAGAAAATACACATCTGACATTCTGAACTTCAAAGTAAAGGAAGAGTATCAAGTTGTTAACAATTAAGGACATACTCTGCTAGAGGAAAACCTGATTTATGGACTTGGTCTGACAAACCCAATTTTTTCAAATATGTCTTTTGGAAGCCTTCTTCAGACTTTGTTTAAAGAATTTACATTGTCAAGTCAAAATGCTTACATTTAAATCTTCCTTAGATTTCTTTAGTGAATGTTGAAGTGTAAGTGTACAGGGCAAAAAGGACACAGTGACGTTGTTGAGATTTCTTTTGAACTATTGTTGAAAAAAGCAAGCTGGGCTTATGACACCGAATATGCTGTAAGCAACTTTTTGCAGGCAGAGCTCTTGAACTGCTTTTGGAAGTGAACTGCTGAGGCCCATGCTGCAAGCTCTGGCATAGTGCCTTCAAGGGAACTCCATTTTCGTTGCTTTCCAGAATAGCTGGAAGTAGCAGCTCTGTGCAAGTGTGAATGTTACCTGACTCAACAGTCAAAAGTTAGCTTCCGAATGTGCTTTCTTGTAGTTCAAACACAGAGTGAAAATGTCTGTAGCTAGTGTGTCTTGGGTGATGCTACCTTAAACATGCCTGAAGTTCCTCCCTCAGTCCTTAGTTGAATAGCACTAAGTTAAGACCCCGAGTTGTTGATCCTGTATTACTAAAATTCATTCTTGTAGGCTATGTCTTGCCCCTTACCTTTTATGGAAGAGGGGGGGAAAAAGTATCAAATCAAATGCTGAATAAAATTCAATAGTAGCAGCTGCTTTACATAGCATCTCCCATGAACGTGACCTGACTTTTCCCAGGAGACTTATAATAGGTATTTGGTATTGCAACCTCACTGCTGATGTCCCCCTCTTCTGTTCCAGCCTTTCATTCATCCTTAGTTTTGCTTATGCTAGAAAATTGACTGTAGTACCGGTTTGTCTGTCTTGCCTCTGAATCCATGCAAGTCTCTAGCATAGATAGCTTTTACAGGCTAGTGACATGTAAGTGTTCATTCTTCTACCATGACTGCTGTTACTGTTAGATCTCTCCTCGTGGTATATAATTTTAAATCAATACAAAATGAATGTTACTATTCTGTTACTATTCTAGACCTTCATGTTTAGAAATGTAATCTAAGAGAAGATATGACTCTTACACTTAGTGTTGAAGTGTTGCTTCAACAGTGTCACCCTCAGGAAGCTAAGTTCTCTCAGTGATTAGAATAGAGATAGGGTGCCAGCCATGTAGTGGACTTGAGGAAACAAAGAGTATTCTAGGCTCTGATGTAAATGTGTATATTACCAAAATTACTTCCCAGTGTAACTTCGGCCAATTGAACTATAAAAACAAGCTTGCTGCTTGTGTTAATATAGGTGTTGTGCTTGAGTTTGTTTCTTTTCCCACTAATCCTCTGGATCTGTCCAGGTAAACCATTGCAAGTACCTAGAATTCCTCCAGATGTTCCATAATAGCCATCACATAACTTATAAAAAGTGAGGAATCTTCAACAGGTGCTAAATTGCAATCCAACACTTGGATTGTTTTTTCACAGTGTTTACAGGCTGGAGGTGCTGCAGTTCAGCTTTCCCCATGCTCAGCTACGTGTTTTTCTGATGTCTTTTGTGCCAGCAAGCTTGTTTAGGTAGCTAATCTGTCTGAAAACCAGTATAGCTTAGTTTTTTTCTAGAGCAGCTTCTGAACTGCTTTGCTGCCTAGTTGTTGCAAACAAGTGCTATCAGAAGGAAGGTGTGGGAATATCAGTCAGCCTGTGAGAGGTTCAGTTTTTATCAGCATTGCAGAAACACATGGTTGGGCTTGAGTGTTGTGTGTCAGCTCTTTACATGGGCAATAATATACACGCTTCATTTTCTTTTCAGTACACTGCAAGATTTAAAATCTGAAGACCTTGTTTTTATTCTAGACTATTTCTGCTGCTAAGTTTGCCAGAGTTTTCTTGTGCTGTGCCATATGGATTTCAATAAATTTCTTTATGGCAGTGCCTCCTCAGAAGTCTTCTTACAGGATGCCAAAAAGGCTTTTTGCTTACAAAATGCTGAAATGATGACTTAAAACATGTGGAATACACATATGGAGTCTCAGTTCAGAGGCTGCCACATTGTTCATTACTATGCCCAGAAGCTGGCACTAAGGCCCTGTGGAGCTTTGGGGAGACTGCTGAAAGGCTGTAAACTTGTTCAGTGTTTCCTAGTGGTTAGTGACCTCTTGTTGGAGGAATCTCAGTGCTTGCAATGTCTTAAGAGCACAGAGCTGTGGGCCTGTGGGGGCCACTATTCTTTATAGCAACATGACGTAATTTATAGGATGATGGGGCCTCAGTTACTTGGTGAAGAGTTCACTAGTTGACTCTTCCAGGTTCAATGCCTGAATATTGTAACAGCTTGATGTACTGGTCCCGAGAGGCTGGGAAAATGTAGGTCTTTTGCCTGAGGAGGTTTGCTGCTGCTGAGAGATAAAAAGTAAGACATTTTTCTACCCTTTGTCTTTTTTTTTTTTTTTTTTTTTTTTTTTTTTTTTTAGTAGATGCGTAGTCATCTTTAGTAAATTTGTTTTGTGGGTGTGAGAGAGACAAGCACGTTTTATGGTGTGCACTAGAAAGCTTTGGAACTAAGGGTTCTTACCAAACCTTGAATGTGGTTTAACTTGGTAAAGTCATGGGAAGCTATGAGTCCAAATTCCCAGTTAAACAGGTTTAGGTCAAAGGATTATTCTCAGGAGGAAGGAAAGGACTTATTGTGAAAGCGTTTCTGACTTGTTCTGAGGTTGAGCTTCAGATGACCTGTTTCATTGTCTGATGAGACTAGTCATTTCTAAGATAGGTTTGAATATTTGAGTTCAGTTTCCTCTTTCTTTAGGCAACTACTTAGAATTTATAGTTACTATTTAATATTCAAAATATTCTACCTTAATAAAATACTGGTGTTACTTTGTGCAGAACTTGACAGATGTTTTATGTTTAAACTATAATAAAAACACTGAAGTCAAGATGTGGAATGACACTTATTACAGTAATGCTGATCTAACCTAAAAAGCTTCCTTACTCTCCAGCTCTTAAAACAGCTGGCATCATGTATCCCATCCACGGTCCCCATGTATCTCATCTATTTCTGGGCCATAGGGTGTTTCTGCTGATCTAGTTTGGATGTTGTAATTGGAAGCAGCTGTTGGGAGGGTTTGGTTCTGCTTGCCCGGAGTTGCCTGCCTCCATTTCCAGGAACATATTCATTGCAGGAATATTTGAGTCATTCCTGAGGTGTCTTCCAGATATTTTGCATCTAGTATGCTGGTCTGTGCTGATCATTTTCAAACAGTACATTCTCAAAGCATAATATTGCTGTTGTTAACCAATCTGAAACTACTGGCCTCCATAAGCAATAAAGTAACTGAACAAAATCATAGTATTTTAGTTACAGATAAGATTATATGGTTCCTGTGGACATGAAAATGTTGACACTTCAAAAATTCTTGATCTTGTGCTTTTTTCAGAAAGGTCATGCAAGGCAACAGAGTTGGGAATCGCTTTGTGGGAATTAAAAACTTTGGCGAATATTCAATCTTACTTTACAAGACAGGGTTACTGACATAATTACTATAAATTTTCACTTCAGAATAAGATAAAAAGTTGTAGCTAATGTTTCTGGAGCTGATTGTACTAAGTGTAAAATACACAGTAGTGCAAGTATTAGTTTCTCTAATTAAAAAAAGAAGAATTAATAATTAAAAATAAAATAAAAAATAATTAATAATAAAATAAAAATAAGAATTGAGAATTAAAAAATTTTTAAAAGATTGAGTTATTTGTTTAAACAAACATGAGTCTCCATTACTAAATTTTCTTTAGTTGTTCAGTAAGTGACTGATACAATATTTTGCCTTTTTGCAAGTATTCTGGTCAAAGCATGCTAACTGTACTTCTTAATATTGTGCAAATAGCTCACATATTTCAGTTAAGTTATTCCTGTTTTTTCAAATGTGTCAAATTCTAACTCAGTTTAAAAAAAAAGAGTAAAAGCAGGTGCTGTGATGTATGAGTTAGCAGTTGTAATTGATGCTTATTATATAAAATAGTCTTCAGGGAGGAAAGTTACTCATCATAAAAGTGAGTGGGTAATGAGGTTAATATGACTGTCTTGCAAATCTTTATGTAATCTTCTCTTAAAGGAAAGGAAACAAAGAACTGGAATTCAGTTTTGATGTCATAGTTTTATGAATGCTATAAAAAACAATATGAGAAATTGTTTTGTAATTGAAGAAAGGCAGCACTATCTCTGCTTATTAACTAGAATCTGTTATACTAACTGTACCAACTATCTTTAAACACAAAGCTATGTTTAACTAGTCCCCTTCAAACAAATGCCTGCAGCAAATCAAAGTCCTCCTGTTAAGGACAACTGCATTTTCACAAAGCCTGCATTCAGCTTTGTGTATAGCACTGCAGAGGATGCCAGCTGAATTTGTGCCTGTAATGATGTGTCTTCAGTGTAATGCTTCTCCTTCCCTGGTCTGCTCGCGTTGACATTGCATTTACGAGACTCCAGGGAATCAAAATGGACAGGGTAGCATCTTGACCTCATTTTAGTCACATTCTCTAAGAAAATGAGTCTGATCACGTGTTTTGCTCTTCCTTAATTTTTGGCCTGTTGGCCATTTTGGGGTATGTTTTGACAGAGATTTAGGTGTCTTGGATATTATTGTTCCCCTAAGTTTCTTGAATATGTGTTGCTGGCTAAAGAGGGAGAAATCTGTACCAGTGCTCCCTGTGAAGGAGAGGAAGCAATCTGAACTGGATGTCTGTTCTTACCCCTTTTTTGCTCCCTTTTAGTGTATTAATTTTTGAGGAGAGGGATGTAGAGGACAAATGGCACAGATAGGTAAGGACACATGCTTTGATTAACTGTTTTGGAGTAAGTTATTCTGGAAGAAAAAGCCATCTGAGAAGTAGGACAACTTAAGAGAAGTCTTCTGAATTTGAGCAAGATGAGTGAGGGGATAAAAACCATACAGTGGTTTTCACCCATGAACAAATTTTTAGGTCTCAGTTTATTGAGCTGAAGAAGGAGATGGCAAGAGAAAATAAAGACTAATGTAGAGAGATCAAGGATTCCTGGTTCATTATTTTTTTTCTTCCTCCCTGCTGTGTATTTGCAAAGATATCTTTCCTGAAAACATTGTCCATGGAGATAAAAACCCTTTTTTGTGCTGGCACCTGAATATCTTTCTTACTCTTGCAGATCTGGATAACCACTCTGTGCTTCACAACTTTACAGAAAAGTTAACGTGATGCTTATTGTGTCGAAGTCCTGTTACAGGAACACTCTCCAGCTCACTCTTCTGCTGGGTGGAGCTGAATGTTGTGTTTAAATCCACTGGGGACTAGAGATAATGTTGTATTTCTTGCACAGTGGACCTGCTATGTAAGCTGTGAAACTCTGGAGAAGATAGTATTGGTACACGTAGAAGCCAGTCACTCACGCAACTGTTGTACAGCTCCAGGTACAAGTTCCTGTTGCTACATGATCCTAATCACCTAGGATCTTAAAAGTTATTTAACTGCCTACTCTTCTTTCCCTTGACCAGATATCTAGGCTGTTGGACAAGATACCATTGCTGATACTAACAAGAATTATGATTTATGCTCCTATAGTTCTTCTTACTTAATCTAATTGCTCCCTAACCTGGCTCTACAAAAATAATCCTGGCTCCAACTGGAAGCCTGCCATTAAATGGAGCACAGAATCGTGGGCGTCATTATCTGCAAGTGGCCAATGAGCAGCTATAGGAGCTTTGAGAACTGCTTACTTTGGTGGCGCAGCCACTGAGATTCATTTGTTTGTGCCCTTATCTGCTCAAGCATGTTGGAAAAGGGCAGTTTCCTAGGAGTTTATCTGCAGCAGAGGTGAGGAGTGATCCATAGCATGGTGGTTAGACAATACTGTCAGCCTTCTGAGTGAAGGTATGGCAGTATGTTGTTGAGCCAGTTAAGCTTTCACTTCTCTTCCAACCTGTTGGACTACAGGAAGAACTGATTAAAAATAAACTTTCATATATGTCATCGGCTGTATTGCTGCAATGGGGATTACCAGTGGGTGTGGTAAAAAGCCGACCTGTATAAATGGATAATACAGCTACTGACAACACCCTGCTTGGCTCTGTGTGAACCTATCTCTGCTGTAGGATGACGAAGGTTTCTACTGAAGGACAAGCCTGTATTTATCTTCTGACCCCAAAACAACTTTGCACTGTGAAGATTAAAAAGATAATAATAATCACAGTACATATATGAAAGTATGCTTTTTTTGAGCTTCATACAACAGGGTTCTTGCTGCAGTCTGTTATTTTTATCATAGTTATAAATGAGGACAATTTAGAAACTAGATATGACCCAGATTAATACTTCTTATGAAAATAAGTCAGGCTACATAAATTAAGGGTAGAAAAATTTATTCTGTATGAAACTTCATGTCAGGTGCTTTACTGGTAAAATTAGAATCTATGTTCCTCTGTTTTTGAAACCAGTCTGAAATAGGTGGAGTTAAATGGCAATAGCTTAAAACTTATCACTTTCAAGGTCTTTCTGGTCTCTGGCAGAATACTTGCTCTGAAGCAGCCTCTCTGAACTGAGTGTCATTTGCACAGTATCAGACTGTACTTGCTTTGTTTGTAACGTATTTCTTTTCACATTGTCTGCCTTTCAGCAGGCCTGAATTTTGCCAGAATTGTATCTTTATTGCATGGTGAAGAATTTGAGAGCAAACTGACCTCCCTGAGCTTCTTCCCGCTACAAAATGTGGCAGAGTACTTTTAATAAGTTTGTCTTTAAGATTTGAGGTCTGTGGTAGTGTGAAGTCTTATCTTCATGATCTTAATAGAAATGTTGTTCACTGACAGTTATTGATGACTCAGTATACTACTTTGACTGGTTGGGTCAGGTTTTTTTAATTCCAAGTTTCTTTCTTTGACTTAGTATCTTTGAAAAGATGTTATCAAGGCTCCTGAAAATGATTGGCCGCCCTAAAATCCTTCTGGTTAAAGAATTTTCAGTAAAAAGGAGTGTTGTCACTGACCTGATTATTTGTAAGGATCTTACAAGTTGGACATAGTTGTTTTGACTTTTCAAGTATGTGTCAGCTGTTGCACAAAGTACAGAAAGTGGCAGCTTCTCTTTGTCACAGTGAGACACTACTTGTTAAATTGCAACTTCTAGTAAAATATAATTGTCACATTTCTCAATCCACTTAAAGAGTGTAGGTTAATTTATAACTCATATTGCAGTGAAACATTACTATTGTGTATTTGAAATTTTTCACAGATTGTAGTATTGATTTTGCACAAACTTACCTATCAGCAGTCCTGAATTAATTTGGACTTCTTCCAGTATTTAACTGCATGTAGAAGAATAGTCTATTTTATTGCTTCGTAAGGTTTAGTATAGGCTATAATCAGGTATACTAGCACTTCAGTTTATGTGCTCCTGAAAACATGTATTGTAATCTGAACTCGGCAAACTGAGCTGCTCTCAGTTGATGGAATTCAGAGGAATTTTATTTATATTACTTGTCTGAAATACATAATAGAACAAGTAAGCACAACTTTTGGTATATGTGTTTCCTTTTAAGGGAAAAGTGCAAAGGCAAACCAATGTGGAGTAGTTCAAAATGCAGTAACGTAGGTTGAAAATGTACACATGGCTTGGAGCTGTTTTCATGTTCTTGTACTCCCTCTTGAGTAAAGAGAAAGCAATGGTTCTTTTTAAGCAATGATGGCCAAAACTGAAATGGTTTGTGGTTTTTTTTTTTGTTGTTGTTATTCTCATCCATCTCTGTTTTAAAAGAACTTGTAACATAATGTTAGTTGTATTTCTTTGCTACATCTCTATAGTTACTCGTGCTCGTTTCACGTAGATAACCTTTCTGGGAAAAACAGCTGAAGTGACTTACTTTTCAGTTGCATGTTCAGAATTCTTTGACAACAGAATGGGTGCTGTTACTGACATGATCTGGAGAGTTTTTCATATAGGTTGTGGGCTAAACTTGGTAGGCAGCTAAGCACCACAGAGCTGCTTGCTTGCTTCCCCCTTGCCAGCAGGATGGGCGAGATATTTGGAAAGGAAAAAGTCCCCGGCCAGTCCCCCGAGCAAGGACAGCCCCAGCAAATCTCCCTGTGGGCTGTTAATGCTGAGCTTGTGGGATGGGGTATCCCGCTGGTCAGCTGTCCCCACTGCTGGCCCACCCCCAGTGTACTCGCTGGCAGGGCAGCGTGAGACCCAGAAGCAGCCTTGATACTATGTTAGCACTGTTCAGTAAAACATCTAAAACATCTGTCATCATCACTGTTTTCATCGTAAATCCAAAACATGGCACTACGCAAGCTACTCCGAAGAAATTAACTCTGTCCCAGCCAAAACCAGTATGCTTTTTTACTGATAGAAGTTTTCAGAAAATAGTTATGCTTCATATTCTGATTAAGCTGTACACAAGGTTGATTCATTATGCAGGAGGATGTAATTTTACTATGAGTTTGTCAAATGATCATGGTGGGTGAAAGCAGTGATGTTATGATGTCTTTTTGCAGCACTGTGTTGTTATCTGATAGTTCTGTATATAAATTGTGCTGCCACATGAATGTGCTCTTTTTGAGTTTTCTAATTAACAAGATCTGCAATAGATGTCTCTTGTGTTTACATATCCTGTAATGCGTCGTTGTGTTTTTTGGACATCAGAGCTCGTTATGATCTTAAATCTCTGGAGGAGGGTACATTTTGTCACTGTGCAGGGACTTTTTCATGTCTTAAGAACTGTGCAAGCAGACAAAATCTTCTGTCTTCATATAACACAAATACCCTTATGTTGCTCTTGGGATAGTGGGGGGAATGAAATGAAGCTATGGGAAGATAGTAGTTGGAGATGTGCTAAAACTCTAATGTGGATTTTTAAAAAAAGCTTTGAAATTGTTGCTTTTCGTACGTGTGCACATACACATTATGCTGTATGTGAATTAAGTATCATAGAGCCCTCCTGGAATTAGTGAGGTCCAGAGATTTGTGTTTGAGGGACTGAGGCAACTTTTCCAAATATATGGAATAACTGCACTTGTAGCCTAGGAAGGCAGGTTGGATCTTTCTACTGTGCATAAACTAGATTATTCTTTTGACTCCTGATTGACTTACTGGCTATTTTTAGGTTTTAAGTGACATGCTCGCTTTTCTCTGAAAAAATATACTAGCTAATCCCTGCTTCTGTGTCTTGGTGCTTGCTATTTAAGCTGGAAATTCCCTCAAATGTCTGTTTAATTTCCTTGCAGCTGTTATATCTCGTGTTTTCCTGTATGATGTTGACTCACTGCAGCTTCCTTTTTTAGTTCTTACTTAATAAACTAACAAGAATTATTGACAAGTACTGTGTCTCTAAAAAAAAAACCACTACATGCCAAAGTGTAAATCCTTTCCCTTAATTGATCTTGTATGCTGTAAACCCACTTGTGCCCTTTGTAAGTGGTGAATGCTTTCTTTGCTCATGCTACAAAAAAAGATAAGTTCAGTACAATTGGTGGGATTGCCAGTGAAAAAGCAGGTAGAAGACAGCAGAACTGAAATTAAGTCCCAGACTTGTAGAGTTTTAAAACAAATTCAGTTTAAACAGTGCATGTGGGAGGAAGAAAACTAATGAACCAATATTTTTCTTCTAGATATTTTCATTTTATACCTGTGAATTTTCTACAATCCAAAGATGGCGGCAAATAAGCCTAAAGGACAGAATTCATTGGCTTTACACAAAGTCATCATGGTTGGGAGTGGTGGTGTAGGAAAATCTGCTTTAACACTACAGTTTATGTATGATGAGGTAAGAATCTGAACCAGAAATTGTTTCAGGAGATGTCTGCTACATAGTGTTATTAAACATTTGCTGATACAGTTATTCTCTGAAAGGGTCTAAATGTATATGATGTGGTATGAAAGTCAGCAATTAAATTGAACAGCATTACTTTTTGAGATTAGTGATTTGCCCTCTAGAGATACCTATGAAGGTATAATTCTGCATTTTTCAGACTTCAAAGCAATTAGATGCTCTGTCATGTTATCAGTACATTTGTCATTGTTCACTAGAACTTATTTAGGTTTATTAGCTCAAAGCTTCTTCACTTAGGTGAGCTGCATGATGCCTGAAATGATAACCAATTTTTTCCATATTTTGTTGGGGCTGCTGTTGAAGGAAGGAAAGAAAATCTGTTTCTTGTTTCCCAACTTTTTGCTAGTGAAAGTCATTCTTTTTTGATTAAAAGGCAGAAGTTGTGGCTTCAGTGGCCTTTAAAAATTGATACTAAACATATTCAAAGTCAGGACTGCCTGATAGCATAATGGAACCAAGCCAGATGTTGTGCTTGACCAGCAGCAGAGGCTTAGGGTAGTGCACAGATGTTGATATTTTGCATTACCTTCAACATTTCCTTGTAATGCCTCAAGAAAGCACAAACCTGTGAACTGTTTGATCCGATAGAGAGCCTGCTTTAACTATACTCATTTGGGTTTGTCACATAGCCTAAGTACATATGTTTACGTATTAGTTACTGTAACCGTATAAGGTGTTTGTTATATGCAAATGGAAGTGTTTACCTTGTACAGCCATGATTTTATACCATGAAGGTTTTTTGTTTTTTTTTTCCCTAGTTTGTTGAAGATTATGAGCCCACCAAAGCAGACAGCTACAGGAAAAAGGTGGTTCTGGATGGGGAAGAAGTCCAAATTGATATATTGGACACAGCAGGGCAGGAGGACTATGCTGCAATTAGAGACAACTACTTCCGAAGCGGAGAAGGCTTTCTTTGTGTCTTCTCTATTACAGAACTGGAATCCTTTGCAGCAACTGCGGACTTCAGGTAAATTATAAGGCAAGATAATTATTCTAATTACAGTGAGATAATGACAAGTGATTTGTTTTGTAATATCCTTACGATAGTCCAGGTTAGGTGACAGCTTTTACTGTAGCCAGATAATGTTTTGAACGTTTGCCTAGCCATGCCTTCGCTATCTCTACCACTTGAGATATCTTTGCTGCTGTGTTTCTGAATACCAAAAAGGCTGTTGCCACTGAGCAATATAGCAATGTTCAGAAGGCTTCTGCCTTTTGTAAATCAGTGTTGCCTGGCACTTGCACTAAGAAGCAGTATTTGTGAGAAGGCCTACTGCTATCCAAAGTAATGGATCTGAGAAAAATTGCTTATAGATTGTATGGTTGCTTGTACTGTATGTACAATACTGCATACTCTCCAGAGTTGTCTTTTTTAGCTCTTGCGTAATGTAGAGGATTATGTTGTGTTTTTCTTAACCTGTGAAGCACCACCTGGAGCAAAAGGGCAGCTGTAGCATGTAGAGCTGCTTCGTGCTGGAATACTTCATAGTTATAAAGATGATGTGACCAGATTAGAGTTGAAAACTGTGCAGAAGAACCATGTCTGGTGATGTCTGTCTGCAAAGTCTTAGATGATGTGAAGTATGTGCATTGTCTTCTGGACGAGTGAAATGCGTAGTAGCAACAACACAAATAATTTTACCTCTTAAAAATTATTTTCTGAGCAACAGAAATGAGAAATATCTTTGCGTATTCTGTAGTAGCTATGCATTTTGTGTGGAGGCCTGCTGTAAGTCTGTTGCTTCAGTTTTTCTTGGATGGATTTTTCTCTGCAAGATACTGATGTAAATTTTTGAATTTACAGGACAAAGATTTGGCATAGAGTTCTGCATATCATTCACCCTTCCCATCCAAGTCAGTATTTTACTTTTAATAGGGAGCACTGTGGTAAAAAGCTAGATTTCAGACTGGATCTTTCCAGTGTAATAAAGATTTAACAGGGTAGGGTTTTTTAAGATGCTTTTCAGGCATGCAGCATATTATAATCTGTATAATGGTAGGAAACTATTAAACAAGCAGCAGTATATTACAGGTGCTTGGTTTTGGTTGAGAGGTAAAGCCTATTTAAAGCACTCATCACCGTATTTAGAAAAAAATAAGGACGAAAGAGACCGGAATGGTGTTGTGTTGTGTTTTGTTTTATGAGTTCAAAGTGTAGCAAAATAGGAGAGGAAATAACCTTTGAGATAAAAGGTAACAAGTCTTAAAAGAAATTATCTGCATCCCACTGATATAAGGCTTCTCAGAGATGCTGTCGCATTTCTATTAGCACTAAGTATCAGAATACGTTTAATATCTCTGAGGGAGGAGGAAGAGGTATGGAGAGGGGAGAAAGTGAGCTTTTCCTCTTCTGGCGTCCTTTTCTATTTATTTCTGTCTCTGTATGTATATATTTTGAGAGGGAGGGAGGGGCAGGGGCAGGGGCAGGCCTTGGTTGGTTTGCAGGCTTATGCTACGTATTGTCAGTCCTGGAGAACTGTTTAGTATGGTTGGGTACCTCTAGAGTGCAAAATGACCTATTCAAATCTGTTTAAAATCCTGTTAATGCTTTAAAATACATTATATTCTATGGTTCTAGAGGAAGTCCTGATTTTCCAGCAAAGGTGAGTCTTGACAATACACATGCTGAAACAGCAAAATGGAAGGAAAGAATCTCTTCAGTGAAGATACTAAAACTCTCCTGAATCCTAATATGAAAGTGCCATCCAAATTGTCTTTGAAAATGTAGAAACCTAAATGCTAAAATGTAACTCAGAAAAATTACATTCTTCTCTCTGTACAAGTAACCTATATCTCTTGAAGGTACAGTTAAAATACCTTTGGCATTGTTGAGCAGCCTGAGGGAGTACTATTTCAGAGGCAGGTATGAAGGAAAGTGACAAGAAGAATTTGGATGGTTGATTGTTTCAATGGAATTTTGCTCTGCTGGAACTGCACAACTCCCAACAGGAGAGCTGTTTGCTGCTGTTCAGTGTTTTTGATGGGGTTCGCGGTGTGTTCTGAAATCCCATTGCTCCCTATATATATATATATGTATGTATATTCAATAGAAAGCAGACCTGCAGTGGCTAAACTTTTAAATATTTGAAAGGCAGCTTGATAAAGTGTGCTTTTGCTTTGAGTACAATTAGTCTGGCTCTAGTGATTTTTTTAAATTCTTAATTTCAAGATGGCTTATCGTTAATAAGGTATTTCTTGTTTAGGAGATATCAGTCTTCAGAGAGGGCTCAAAGGAGAACAGTCATCTGGATCACTGCTAGATTAACTCTTTACATGGTGAAATAGTTTGGCATTGCCTGAACAATTAGTGTTGAAAGCTCCTAGTTTATAGCAGAAGTCTTATTTGCACAGATAACTGTGGTGACACACTGAGTTACTTCTGGCCACCCTTCCTAATCCACTGACTATTTGAACTACTCTTGACCCTGGTAAAATATTTGAACTGATAGTGTGAGGCAGAGGAAGAATGTTGTTTGAATTACACCTCAGAGATGAATGTGGTCTTACAACCTGCCTGAAATACCTATTTGCTGTTTTTTAAAAAAAAAAAATTGGGGCTATCTGCAGTTTCTTATCCCTGTGAGTAGACTTCCTCCACAAGACTGCATGCTTTTCTGAGCTTGTTATAACACTGGACACCCAATCAAGGCTCTTTAGAATATCAGTTAAATTAACTCTTTTCAGCTTCTCTCCATTCAGCTTTAAATCTGGCAACAGGTTTCACCTCAGCCAGCAAAAGGAATTTATTTCTCTGTGCTTTTTTTCAGTCTTTCAGAAATTACTCCACTATAAAGGGCTACATTTCAGTACTGAATTTATACTGCTTTCTAAGACAAAACAGAGAATATCCCTCTTCCAGAAAACAAACAAACAAAAAAAACCCCAAACCCAACACATTCTTTTGAGTGCTTTTAATGCATTTTCAATTAGAAGAAAACTTTGATTATTTTTTTCAGTGTTGAAGATTTATGTACCAAACCATTTGCTGTGCTGAGTTTTATTTACAACTTTAAAACCTTCATCCTAGCAGTTCAAACAGCAGAAGGGTCCGCCATTAAAAATCTGATGCATGTACTATTTGTATCTCTACGCTGGCGCTTAACTGAATCTCTGCAGAGACTGAATATAATTGACTTGCAAAAGATTCCTGAACGGAAGAGATTTTCTCTTGCTATGCTGTAGACCATTTTATTAGCTTTAAAAATGTCACAGGCATTTTATCAGGAAAAAATCAAGAGCAAAACTGAAATTTGAACAGCTTAAAGATTGCAATCACAAACAGTGATATAAAAACAATGGTAAATGCTTTCATCAAGTAACACCTGTAGTAAAGGGAAGGACTTAATAATATAAATTCTCACCTAAAATAATCCTATTGTACTCTCTTAGTTTCCTAGTGGTGTACCTCTTCCTTTCCTGGAGGACTAGTTGTCTGTCTTTGCTTCATTCTGTATGGCATCATGATCAGGTTTAAGATTTTAATCTTATGTAAACTTCATAAAAGGAATAAGTGAGTTTTCACTGTGAGGTGGAAGAGTATTTAATCCAAGTTCTTATTTTTGTGTTCTAATAATAGTACTCCTTGCAAAGTTTAATTTTCTTTTTCTTTCTCTCTCTCTCTTTTTTTTTTTTTTTTTTTCCTCCAGGGAACAGATCTTAAGAGTGAAAGAAGATGAGAATGTTCCTTTTTTGCTAGTTGGTAACAAATCAGATTTGGAAGATAAAAGGCAAGTTTCAGTAGAAGAAGCAAAAAACAGAGCAGATCAATGGAATGTTAACTATGTGGAAACTTCTGCAAAAACACGAGCTAATGTTGATAAGGTAATAACTGGCATCTTTATACAAAGAATCTCCCCATCATTTTTTAATTTATACCTCTTTTCTATAGATCATGCTCTATACGTTCATTATTTTAGCACTTTTTTTGTGAAATTTGATTCATATACTTTTCTCTCTTAGCTTGTGATGAGTGTGTGACTCAGTAACTTCATGTAGAAGAGTAAAAAGGTTAGGTATAACAAGTTAATCCCATCCCAAACTGCAAGGAGTCATTATACAACATCTTACTTCATTAAAAATTTCTTGAGGCAGCAGTTTTGGCCTGGACTTCTTACTGCATTTTCTATAACTAGAAGCCAGTCTGCTTCTGAACAGTGAGGAATGCTGTCTGATCCTCAGCCAGAATGAAACAGCTTATGAAAGTAGGTAAGGGAGGGATTGGAGCCCTCTCTACCCTCATCTAACCAGATGCCTGGTGGTATGTTGCTTCGATGAAGAATTGTTGAACCCTGTTCAACTTTGAACAGCCTAGAAGCGCCTCATGAGTTTTCAGGGATAAAAGCTGGTTTAGAAAGTCATGAGATAAAAGACAGAATCTTAGTCTCCAATAAGATATTAGTTGTGATTATTTAATCTATAACTCTAAAAGACAGGATTTCTTGGAATACAGAAGTCAAGATAACAGCCTTGTAGAGTGCAAAAATAACAGATGTGTGGCAAAAGAAATAAGTAGTTCAGTTCAATGTGCCAGCCTTTCCTTTCAGAGCTATTGGCAGACTTCATCACACATTGAAAAACTCTGTAACGTGAAAATCCTTACATATGAGCTGTCAATTGCAGCATGGCAACTGTGATGCAAGTTCTGTTTTGCAGTAAATTAAACTTGACTGTTGACTTCCTGAAGAAATTGATTGTTCAAGTAAGAACTTTGTGCTGTTCTACAGAGAAAATTAAGCCAATTAAATGCAGTAGAACTCAGTCTCGTTGAATATAGCTTGTGGTGTTTTTTTGTTTGGGCTTTTTGGTGGTGTTGCTATAAAGACTATTAATAGTACATCTTTTAGTTTTGGTGCATGATTGCTGTTAACATCCATTTATTACAGTCATGTAGAAGTTCCCAGCTCTTCAAAATCTACTTCACCATCCTTTAGCAGCTGGAAGAAAAAAAGTATATGTACATATATTTTTAATAGCTCTCTAGTCAATAGCATTTGAACATGCAGTAGGCTACTACAGAGCTGAGTCATTTTTGGAGCTGGTGGCATTATGGATCCAGATTGGCATGTTTCATATAGAATTAAGGTTTGACAGGTCACAAATGAGGATTTGTTGGCACTAGTAAATACCAGTTATTCTTAGTTACTTGGAGCATTTGAAGTTACGGGGCTTGTTATGTGAATTTAAGTTACTATTCTATAAGGAATATGGCTTCTCTGAATTCCAGTATAGTAGGTTGCCCAGTTGAGGAAAGCTTCCACTCACTTTGGTAAAGGTGAGCCACCACACATCTTTTTAGGAGGTTAAGTGCACCAGGCACCTGTACTGTAGTACAGGATCAGTGCTTAAGCAAGTCGACAGTTGCAGAGATTTAAGTACAGGCAAGTAACTTAACTCCCATTTAGAAATCTGAAGGCAATCTTGGTTCTTGATGGCAATGCTTACTTACATTGATTTTCCTCGTATCCTGTGTAATGGAGGTTGATGTTTTGGCTGCAGTCAATATGAGATTAGTGTCATTGCAAATAAAAACCTACTGAGCTCCACAGAGGAGCTTCACAGCCCCTGCACTGTCCATGTTTCACATAAGTGGATCAAGTCCCCTGACAAAGATCTAGATAACATCTCCCGAGGAAAAAAAAAAAAGCCTTAGAATTGCTCAACTGATTTCCTACAGTAAAATAATAAAGATGAAATTATTATCTGCTGTAGCCTTCTATGAGTCAAGATCTGCTTTTCAGGTGAGTAAAGTAGCCTTGAGAAGTCAAATCATAAAGCCTTAGCTGACAGTGGGCTTTATGACTGTTAAGTCATTGGTGTATCTCCAACTTCTGAATTTTTGTTTCCAAGTAGACCACTTGATGAACATGAAGTTCATATGTACTTGTAGATTTTGATATTGCAGTTGAGATTAAGTGATATTAAAAAATGTTTATATAGTTGTATGGTTGATAACTTTGGTTTAATGGAGATACTGACCTAACAATTTTTTCCTTCAGTCACTTTGTGTTTAGACTTGTATAGTGGACATACCAGCCATGGAATGCTGCTCCATTAATATGCCTCTAGAATTGGATATTGTACTTTTTCAGCCATTACAGTTCAGCACTGAAAATACTTGAAATGTAAACTGATTTCCTTGAGTCTCCTTAGTAGGATATAGATAATACATTTTAAAAAATCCTGGACAGTGATGACTCTCATTTCAATCCTTGTGGAAAATTCTGACAGGGTCCATAAGCAAATATCAGAAGACAGGCAACGTTATGATACCGTGAAAGAAACAAGTTTGCATCATATCAACTTGGCCTTCAAAACCAGTGTAAGATTTGTTGGGTTAATATTTGTTTGCTTAGACTGCTTGTGCATAACCTACTTCATTCTAACCAACTAAAATGGATGTTATCAGTGAGAGCTTAAATTAAGTCTTACGTCCATGTCTGTGTTGGCATTTACATTATTACATCTTTTTTAGGTGTTTTTCGATTTAATGAGAGAAATTAGAGCCAGAAAAATGGAAGACAGCAAAGAAAAGAATGGGAAGAAGAAAAGAAAAAGCCTAGCCAAGAGGATCAGAGAAAGATGTTGCATTTTATAATCAAAACCCTGAATTCCTTTCCTACCCTGACCATACTAATAAAAACCATAATTTATAAGCATGCCATTGAAGGCTCAAGTGACTGAAATTACTCTAACATGTTGGAAATTGTAATTACCGCGAAAAGCATGAATTGGAGCTGCACTGAAAGTCAAATTCACTGAAAAAAATGATGTGGCTTCAAGAGAAGCAAAGTTCAGTCCATTTCATAATTGCCTACCTTCTCACATTTCTTCTGAATGTAGTGTTTCATAGTCTTTTCTTTAATGGTGAACAGAGGGGGGAAGTATTACTTTGTGGGTTCTTGTAAAGCATACTTTTTTATCACTGGTAATTGTCAATTCATCTTGTCTTTTGTTGCCTTGAAAATTACAATTGTGAACGTGATACCTAACAAAGCAGTATGCAGTTGTTTTGCCATTGAGTTATGCAAATTAGAAAAGAATAATGTATATGCGAACAGTTATGTTGGGGGGAAAATATATGTGGTTCCGCATTACCTGATTAACCTAGAAGAGGGATGTAATCCTTTACATTGAAACATTTGAATATGCCTTAATTTTAAAACCTAAGCATAGCAGGTTGATTAATCAAGGGTGTATTTTCGACTTTGTTGCAGCAGTGCGAGACCGAGACCATCCTGTCTGGGGAGCGCAGTGATGTGAATGATTTGCTAACTAGCTGTCTGCTAGCCGTGTCTGTTCTTTACCTGTGTGCCATACTCCGGTATTGTGAATAATACAGGGCATAGGGCCAGAATACATGTAAGACTGAAGTCATAAGCCTGTGGCACATCTGAGCCTGGAATGGTTGTTTAAAACTTAACACGCTGATACCTTGAAACTTCCCTTCTGCGAGTAGGTTTTTGTCTAGATGCTCCTTGGCTTTTATCTTCCTGGAGTTGGGTGGAGTGGAGCTGACTCAGTAGCGCTACTGTGTTTTGAGTTAAGATGTTGTCTGGGAAATTCTGGTGTCATCAGCTAAATTCTTTTGTGTTCCTAATACTCAGCTATGGGAACATGGTGTGTTATGCTGAAGCTCTTTGCAGGTTTTGTACGGCTTATTCTGCTTTATGTTGATTTTCAAATGGGGAACATTGTAGCTACTTTTTCTAGTTAATGTTGTTATTAAACAATGGAACATGCTTTGCAACACAGAAACGTTTACCATGTGCATCCAAAATCCCCAAACAAAACGTACTGCCTCAGTTGCTTCAGAACAGCAAGAATACTAGCACACGGTTAGTATGCTGCATCCTCACTGAAAATAGACCAGAATGTTTGAGGGTTTTGGACTCTTCTGGGCTAAGACAGGCTAGATTAATTCCACAAACTGTTAGACTTTTTATACATGTGTAAGCCTATAACTGACAATTTAAAATGTGTTCAAGCAAACTAGGTAACAAATATTTAACTTCAATGCTAACAGACATTTTAGGGACTCAAGTCTTAGAAGTTATATTTGTCATGTTAAATATTTATCAATAGGAATTTTGTATGTGCATTTAGTAGACTGCCAAGTGCAGAATTAAAGTTACTCATGTAACTGTGGCAAATAAGCCAGTCTTCATCTTACTGTGTACTCATTTGGGTCTATTTAACCAGGGAGTCTAACCACTAACATTGTGACTTTGCTTTGGAACCTGTATACTGGGAACTGAGGTGTTATGAAGCCACTGGACACATGAAATTTGTCTTGGCTGATGCCTTATCCTGTCCTTTTATTTGCTATTTGAGCCATTGAAAGATGAATAAACTTCCATTTTTTTTTAAATACTTGTGCAGTGTTGATACTTACATTATCAGTAAACTTTGCTGTTGCTGATGCCAGTTGTCAAGCAGTTAAGCCTAAATATTCCAGAAGCCTTTTTTGTGTGTGTGAACAAAATTGTCGGTTAAACTTAGTCTGATAAAAACCTACTTGGTAAAAGCTGGGACTATACATGCGCTACCTTTTATCCAGAGCTAATTTATCCCTACTTGCTCTAACAAAGCTTATCAGAAACCAGACCAATAAATTGAGGTAAGCTTGTTTCAGAAGTATTTTTCCATAATAATGGAAAGTGAGATTTAACCTTTGCGAGTTTGAAATAATAATAAAAATCTGTTCTGAATCATTTTCTTTTGGCACACTCAGGGAGAACTTCAGTGTGCTTCCTCCACCTGTTCGGAATATACCTTCAATTGTGTAAGATTTGGGTACATCTTGAGAGAGTCACCCGAAGTGAGTGATACATTTGCATCATAGAGAAGTGTTTGGTTTAGCCCACTTCTCTGTCTGAAATTCCTGGATCAACCTGCTCAGAGCACCTCTGCACCTGAGAGCCCTTTTCCTCTCTGTTCCTCCTCCAAGAAGCTGAAGATACATCCTTACACTGGCAGGATCAAAGCCTTCTGTGGTATTTCCCTCCAAGTTAGCTGGCAGTACCATTGCTACCTTTTGGGAAATGCATTGTACTGTTCAATGAAACTGCAAGCCAGAGAGAGATGCCTTAATTTGTAACAAGCTGTGAAGTTCAGTCTTCCATTATGAATGAAACTAATATAGAATTCTTTTCCTAACTCAGTTTTTCCTGTAACTTCTCATAGCTTTAAAAACTGAATTGACTTTCAAAAATGCTGGATAAGAAGTCTGTGGTCTGTTTGGTAGTTTCTGTAGCTTCCTGGTGAGCATACAATAGCTTAACAACACTGCCATCCAGCAGCTTGCTTTGAGTAGTCTGAAACAGCATCACGATGTGCAGGAAGCACTTTCCTATTCATAGAGACCTTGTTAACATCAGCATGGCATGCTGGATGACCCCCCGGCAACTCCAGTCGCAGTCGTAATGCAGTAAAGTACACACCCTCTCTGAGCCTTATGCTCACTATATTCATGTGCAGGAGCCAAATGTTTTATCTATTAATATGTGAAATGGGCTTACTGAAAATCTTGGGTTCCTTTTCTGTGACACCAAGCTTTGCAATGATTCCAGAGTCTAAGAGGGAAGATGGTTTCTGTGTGGTTATACTCCAATGCAAAATGCAGAGCAACAGAGGGAGAGCTGGTATTACATGAATGCTTGTAATAATTTTAGCTATACCAGAGCTGGATCAGAAGGTAGAATTGAGCCTACAACAGTTGAGAATTGAATAGTGAAAAATAATTGGTCACCTTAATATCTAAACTTTCCCCTGTTGCTGTCAGATGTGTTGGCTATTCTAGCTCCCTGGATGTGTAGACAGACATGTGTAAACTATATTTCTGTCCAGGGTTGCTCTTGCCAATTTTTGACTGGGATTTTAACTTAAATAAATGAGTGGGTGTGTTTTTAACAGATGACACAGGAAAGAAACATCTCCTTGCATATTTTTGTGGGAGCTTCAGCTTCTAACTAAAGTTGAATGGAGAGAAAGGTGCCAATGCTGCTAATACTGGAGTGTCAGCTCATCTTTATCTAAACACACTGACCAGACTGGAATGTTTTTTGTTGAGGCTTCATTGGCAAATGCCAAAATACATACCACTTGAGATCTGACCAGGCAGGTGCCAAGATACTTCTCACTTTCAAAGAGATCCTGGCTGCGTCTAAGCAGCCATGCTATGAAATTGTTTTCCTTCTGGTACTCATTTCTAAAAATGCTTGTGCTGTTTCCCATGTCAAAAACATACTAAAATACAAGAACCTGAGAACAACAGTGCTCCATCAGAGAGAAGGTCCATCTGGCCCAATGCCCTGTCTTTAGAGTGGCCAGCCACCAGTGTCTACAGCAGAGCACATGAGCAGAGCCAGTCTACTTCTGCCGAGGTCCTGGGGGTGCTCCGAGGCCTCAGTGGCTGGGACCGGGCTCCCCTGGGACCCCCACCCACCGCCACCGTCTCCTGCCAAGGGCCCAGGGGACGTGTCTCAGCTCAGCCTGAGCCCTTGGGTCCCTGCCTGAGCCGTGTTGTAGGTGTGTGTGCCCGTCCTGTCTCTGCCTCTGTCCCTGGCTGGGCCTGGGCCCTGCCCTGCAGAGAGCGGCTCTCCTGGATGGAGCCCTCAGAGCTCTGTAAGAACTCATCATGCAGAACTCAAGGCACAACACAGCATAACTGTTATATTATTTTCTGTTCTATCCTATGTATTGTATTCTATTGCATGTGCTCATCATGAGCCAAATACAGATGGGAATATTATTTACATGAAATGCCAGGGGGTTTTCAGCTCCAGAAACACTTTCAAGTGCACAGAACACAAAGGATACGAGTGGAAACAGGATTTGATTAGATTTTATTTTATTCTGGGTTATTTTATGACATTTACTGACTCTGTTTACAGAGCCGATGCTCACGAGCATTAACACAAGCTCATGTATAGCCAGGAGCAGGCTGATGCATTCTTCAGTTTACCTTGAAGAAACATCCCCTGCAGTCTGGCAAAGACAAGATACAGAACTGCAAGAGCAGCATCAGGAATAGAGACCAAGCTGTCCCTGGTTCCTGAAGAGGGAGAATGTGACGTATGAGGATCAGGAGTGACCATGCACAGAAGAAGAAGAAAAGAAGAAAAAAAGAATGAGAAGAAGACTAAAAAGAGAAGAAAGGAAGAATAAGAAGGGAAGAAGAAGAAGAGAAGAAGAAAGGAAGAAGAAAAGAACAAGTAGTACTAGTAGTATTAGTACTAGTAGTGGTTGATACTGTGAAGGTATTTTCCAAACTACGGCATATAGTGATGGCAAGCAGACATTTTCCCTTTGAAAACTTGCTAAGCTCTTGTGCTTCTTGGCCAGTGACACCTAACTAGCTTTCTTGTGCCTGACCGGCACAGCGTTCCACACAGGGAGTGTTGAAAAGTGGCAGATCCGGATGGCGCAGCAAGCCGGGAGACCTTCCAAGCACAGGCTGTTTTGCAGCAGCCAGAACCCCTGGGGAAATGGAATCCAGGGAAAAGAAGAGCTGGCCCCTGCTGCAAAGTTCCTCTGGGCAAGACAGCCTGAGAGAGCCCGGGGCTGTGCTCAGTGCTACGGAGGACAAGAAGTAACTCCTAGGAGAACCCTTGTCACCCTTCCTGCAACTCCAAGAAGCTTTCTCCCCCCAGCTGCAGGGCAGGAAGGCCATCTTCCTGATGCTTGAGCAGCAGGCAGGAACCGAGCCAAAAGGGCCCAGAGGAGCTCTGCAAAGTGGTCATGCTCAATGCTGCAGAGGAAGGCAAAAAACCCCCGGGGACCAGGGCCAATCTGCCCCGGGGGAAAATTCCTTCCTGACCCCAATGCTGGCGATCGGCTGTTCCCTGAGCATGTGAGCCAGACCTGGCTCCTTGTCCCACAGGCTGGTCATGCCTCTCAGGAGCTGCTCAAGCCCTATCCTGCCTTGACTTGGAGCCAGATCAGGGGCTTCCAAGAAAGCAAAAGTGCCTCTGGCCACTTTGATCTTGGGGGCAAGAATCCTTCCCATGCCTGTCAGGACAGCAGGGGCTGCTCCAAAGCACTGTGACCCCTGGCAACATCTCTGTAACCTACTTCTTACCTCTGCTGCCCCTGGCTCTGCAGGGGATGAAGACGGCGAGTTCCGCGGTGCTCCTCCACAAGTCATTCCTTTGCTCTTACCACTACTGTCCAGCTGAGAAGACCCCATAGCCTTGGGAACCACTAGAAGCTGGTGGTTCTACTAATGTCCTGAGGGGCTGTCCCTGCTCCTCAATGGCCATGCGCTGGACACAGCTGCCGGGTATCCCTGACACCTCCTTTGCCATTCCGACTGTTTGTCTACTGTTTGCGGATTCTTTAAGGATTGTTGTTGAAGGTTGCAGGTTGGTTGTTTAAGGTTTGTTGCATGAGGCTTGTTTGGTTGAGGTTGGTTGTTTCAGGTTGGTTGGTAGAGGCTGCTTTGGTGTAGGTTGGTCAAGGCTCTTTGTTCTAGGCTGGTCTTTTGGTTTAGCTGAGTTGAGGCTGGTTGGCTGAGACTGATTGTTTGGCTTGTTGAGGCTCATTGTTTCCAGATTTTTTTTTGTTGCTGTTGCTTTTTTTACTTTCTAATAGGTTGTTTCTAGGTTGGTTGTAGGTTGTTCGTTTCTACCTTGTTTCAAGCTCTTATTTTTGACCGTTGATTTAGGTTGGTTGTTTAGCTAGGATTCTCTGAGTTGTTTGAGGGTGTTTTGTTGAGGCTGCTTGTTTGCAGGTTGTGTGCTTGTAGGTCATTTAAACCTGGTTGGATTCGGGCTGTGTCAGTTGGCATTAGGTTGATTGTTTTAGGTTCCTTGCTTTAGGTTTGTTGGTTTAGCTTCTTAGGTTTGTTAAGCTTGTTAGGTTTGTGGTTAGGCTTAGGTTTGTGGTGGCTTGATGTGGTTTGGTGTAATTTTAATTTAGATTTCTGTTGTTTGGTTGAGGTGCTTTGCAATTGTTTTTTTTTGAGGAGTTTTGTTGATGTTCTTTAGGAAGGTTCTTCAGAGTTGGCTGTTAGAGTTTGGTTTTAGTGTTTTGGTCTAGGTGTCTCGGTTCAGGTTGCCGAGGTTGTTGGAGGCTGTTGTTTTGATGCAGGTGGTTGGAGGCTGGTTCTTGAAGGCTGGCTGATTAAGGGTGGCTGGTTGAGGTTGGTTAGGTGAGGTGATTTTTGGCTGAGGTTGTTTGATGTCTGTTGTGCTAAGTTGGTAATGAAGGTTGGTTGTTTTAGCTGCAATGTTTGAAGTTGGTCTTGGTTAGGATGTTGTCAGTGTTTGGTCTGATGTTGGCTTAGGGAGTTTTGTTTAGGTTGTCCAGTTCAGATTTAGATTGTTTAGGTGGTTTAGGTGTTTTATGTTGGTTCTCCTTGGTAGGTTGCTTAGGTAGGCTAGTGTGTACATGTGTCTTTAGGTAAGACAGTTGAAGTAGATTTGCTTTGTGTTGCTTAGGTGGGTTGAAAAATGGCTGTTTAGCTTGGTTGAGCTTGGTTGGTTGAATTGGGTTTGACTTTGAGTTGTTTAGGTTGGTTGAAATGTTTCTGTTTAGCTTGCTTGGTTGAGTTGGTTACGGATAGGGCAGCATAGCTAGTATTTTTTAGGTTTGTTTTAGGAGTGGTTCCTTTAGCTTGAGTTGGTTGGCATTAGTTTCGCCTGGTTTAGGTTGTTTGGTTTATTTTGCTTGGTGCTGTTTGATTTAGGATTGTTTAGGTTGTTCTAGTTCGGTTGGTTTGGGCAGGTCAGTATCCATAGTTTGCTTTGGTTACAGTTCTCTGATTCACGTAGGGGGTATTTTGGATTACGTTGGTTGTTTTAGGTAGGTTCTTTTGCTTGAGGAAGGTTGATTTTTTTGAAGGGTTTCTGTGGGGCTCGAGGCCCACTTTGGTAGACCAGGAGCAGCAGGCACTGTGGCCAAAATGGCCCCAAGAAGGCCTGGCAATGGGCCGTGCTCAACACTTCAGAGGAAAGAAGAAAGCCACTGGAGGCACTTGCTGGCTCACCCCGGGAAAAAAGCCT
This sequence comes from Nesoenas mayeri, assembly GCF_963082525.1. Lineage (NCBI taxonomy): Eukaryota > Metazoa > Chordata > Aves > Columbiformes > Columbidae > Nesoenas > Nesoenas mayeri. Next base: position 110,170,421 of record NC_137543.1, read on the forward strand.
TGGTCATCCCAGTTGCAGAGCACGAGAGGCCATCTTGCTGGTGCTTGAGCATGTTTGAGATGTTGGTGCTTGAGTTTTTGATTTAGCTTAGTTGAGGCTGCTTGCTTGGCCGGTTGAGGCTTGTTACCATACTGTTGTTTTTGGTTGCTTTTTATACTTTGTAATAGGTTGTTTCTAGGTTATTTCTAGGTTGGTTGTTTCTACCTTGTTTGAAGCTCTTTGTTTTTAAAGTTGCTTGACGTTTGTGGCTTTAGCTGCATTTCTCTGAGCTGTCTGAGGGTGTTTTTCTGAGGCTGGTTGTTTACAGGTTGTGTGCTTGTTGGCCATTTAAGCTTGGTTGGTTTGGGGCTGTTTCAGTTAACTTTAGGATGGTTGGTTTAGGTTGCTGGGTTTAGCGTGGTTGTGTTTGGCTAGTTGGTGGCTTGAGGTGGTTTAGTAATTTAGATTACTGTTGTTTGGTTCAGGTGTCTTTTCTATTCCTTGTTTTGAGGAGGCTGTTTGATGTTGTTTTAGGAAGGTTCCTTAGGGTTGGCTGTTCGAGTTTGGTTTTAGTGTTTTGGTCAGGGTGTCTTGGTTCAGGTTGTTGAGGTTGTTAGAGACTGTTGTTTTGAGGCAGGTTGTTGGAGGCTGGTTCTTGAAGGCTGGCTGACTAATGGTGGAGGGTTGAGGTTGGATAGGTGAGGCGATTTTTGGTTGAGGTTGTTTGATGTCTGTTGTGCTAGGTTGGTAATGAAGGTTGGTTGGTTTAGGTGTAATGTTTGAAGCTGATCTTGGTTAGATTGTATTCAGTGTTTGTTTGACGTTGGCTTAGGATGCTTGTTTTCGGTTATTGGTATTTAGGTTGTTGAAGCAATGTAAGTTGTTTTTTTTTCATTAGGTGACTTAGGGAGGTTGGTGTATATATGTGTCTTTAAGTAAGTTAGTTGTAGTTGGTTTGCTTCGTGTTGTTTGGTTTGGTCGAAGTGGTTCTGTTTAGCTTCGTTTAGATTGGTTGGTTGAATTGGTTTTGGATAGGGCAGAATAGCTAGTATTTTCTAAGTTTGTTTTAAGAGGGGTTACTTTAGTTTGGGTTGTTTTGCGTTAGTTTAGCCTGCTTGAGGTTGTTTGGTTTATTTTCGTTTATGCTGTTTGGTTTAGGATATTTATGGTTGTTTGTTCTGATTCAGTTGGTTTGGGTAGGTCACTTTCCATAGTTTGCTTTGGTTTCAGTTCTCTGGTTTAGGTAGGGATTTTTAAGATGATGTTGGTTGTTTTAGGAAGGTTCTTTTTGTTGAGGTGGGTTATCCTGTTTGAGGGGGGTTTTGCTGAGCACGAGGCCCACTTTGTAGAGCAAGAGCAGCAAGCCCTGAGGTTTGAGATTTTGGTGCTTGATCTTTAGGTTTAGGTTGGTTGAGGCTGCTTGCTCTGTTGGTTGAGGCTCGTTTCCATACGGTTGTTTTCGGTCACTTTTTTTACTATGTAATAGGTTGTTTCTAGGTTGTTTGTAGGTAGTTGTTTCTACCTTATTTGAAGCTTTTAGTTTTCAGCATTGATTGACGTTGGTTGCTTTAGCTGGATTTCTCTGGGTTGTTTGAGGGTGTTTTGTTGAGGCTGCTTGTTTGCAGGTTGTGTGCTTGTAGGCCATTTAGCTTGGTTGGTTTGGGGCTCTTTCAGTTGGCATTAGGTTGATTGTTTAATGTTTGTTGGTTTAGCTTGGTTGCGGTTGGGTAGTTGGTGGCTTGAGGTTGTTTGGTGTCATTTTAATTTAGATTTCTCTTGTTTCATTTAACTGGTTTTTGCTATTGCTTGTTTGGAGAAGGCTGGTTGAGTTTTTTTAGGTAGGTTCTTTAGGGTTGGCTGGTTTGGTTTTAGTGTTTTGGGGTAGGTATCCTGGTTTAGGTTGTTGAGGTTGTTGGAGGCTGTTGTTTTGAGGCAGGTTGTTAGAGGCTGGTTCTTGAAGGCTGGTTGGTTAAGTTTGGCTGGTTTAGATTGTTTGGCTGAGGTGATTTTTGGTTGAGGTTGTTTGATGTTTGTTGTGCTAGGCTGGTAATGAAGGTTGGTTGATTGGTTTAGATGGATGTTGGAAGTTTTTTTCTCTTTTTTCAGTGTTTAGTTTGACGATGGCTTAGGGTGTATGGTTTATGTTGTTCAATTTAGGTCATTGGATTTAGGTTGTTTAGATGGTTTAGGTGGTTTACGTTTTTTCCTCTTGGTGCGTGGTTTAGGTAGGTTAGTTTGTATATGTGTCTCTAGGTAACTGAGTTGAAGTAAGTTTTCTTTGAGTTGTTTAGGTTGGTTGAAATGTTTCTGTTTAGCTCAGTATTAGTACTAGTAGTGGTTGATACTGTGAAGGTATTTTCCAAACTATGGCATATAGTCATGACAAGCAGACATTTTCCCTTTGAAAACTTGCTAAGCTCTTGTGCTTCTTGGCCAGTGACACCTAACTAGCTTTCTTGTGCCTGACCGGCACAGCGTTCCACACAGGGAGGGTTGAAAAGTGGCAGATCGGGATGGCGCAGCAAGCCGGGAGACCTTCCAAGCACAGGCTGTTTTGCAGCAGTCAGGACCCCTGGGGAAATGGAATCCAGGGAAAAGAAGAGCTGGCCCCTGCTGCAAAGTGTTTCTGTTTAGCTTACTTGGTTGAGTTGATTATGGATAGGACAGAATAGCTAGTATTTTTTAGGTTTCTTTTAAGAGGGGTTCCTTTAGCTTGAGTTGGTTGGCATTAGTTTAACCTGGTTGAGGTGGTTTGGTTTACTTTGCTTGATGCTGTTGGTTCAGGATTGTTGAGGTTGTTCTAGTTCGGTTGGTTTGGGCAGGTTGTCATCCATTGTTACTTTGGTTTCAATTCTGTGGTTCAGGTAGGGATTAATTTGGATTATAGTGAATGTTTTAGATCGATTCTTTTCTTTGAGGCAGGTTGTTTTGTTTGGGGGAGGTTGTGTGGAGCATGAGGCCCAGTTTGGTAGAGCAGGAGGAGGGGGCACTGAGGCCAGATTGACCCCAATAGGTCTAGCAAGGGGCCGTGCTCTGTTTTCCAGACTTCCCAGAGTGCCCATATGCCTCTGGCCTAATGAACCTTAGGGGCAGGAATCCTTCCCGTGCCTGTCAGGACACCAGGGGCTGCTCCAAATCACCTGGACCCCTGGCAACATCTCTATCTGCATCCTATTTCTTACCGCTGCTGGCCCTGGCTCTGCAGGGGATGAAGACAGCGAGCTCTGCAGTGCTCCTCCACAAGTCATTCCCTTGCTCTTACCACTGCTGTCCAGCTCAGAAGGGTTTCCATCCAAAAGAGGAGTCTTGCAGTAGAGAACCTTCCGCAGTCTCGTCCAGCCTCCAGTCTTCTCCTTCCTCACTCCCCACCAAGGAATTCCACCAGCTTCTCAAGGCCTTCCTCGGGGATGTGTTGGGGCTGCCCCCGGGCCAGCTCTGGCAGCGGACACGGGAGGCTGCTCCTTCTTATCCTGCCCGGGTCATTGTGACCGCTGCGTTGCCGGGTGCTGGCATTGTGACATGGGGTGACACAAGCAAAGAAAAACCAGGGATTCATTCATTGCTTCCCATGGGCAGACAGCTGTTCAGCCATCCCCAGGAAAGCCGGGCTCCATCATACACAACCATTACTTGGGAAGATAAGTGGCATCACTCCAAATGTCCCTCCCCTTTAGATGCTCTATATGTAACTCCAAATATCCCCCAGCCTTTTATGCTGGCCATGATATCACACGGTACGGGATATCACTTTGGTCAGTTGGGGTCAGCTCTCCTGGCTGTGTCTCCTCCCAGTTTCTGGTGCACCCCAACCCTTTTTGCTGGTGGGGCAGTGCAAGAAGCAGAAAAGGCCTTGACTCTGTGTAGGCACTGCTCAGCAATAGCTAAAAGATACCTCTATTATCAACACTGGTTCCAGCACAAATCCAAATCATTGCCCCAGACTAGCTACTGTGAAGAACATTAACTCTATCCCAGCCAAAACCAGTACACTGCTGTGCGGAAAGTAGTGAATTGGTGTTTCCCTCCAACTGACCTCAGCATCATGATATGTTTCTGTTATAGTTATTATTGTTTTTCACTCGATTTGTGAAGAAAGATTTATGATAAGGGTGTGCCACTGCTCCTAGTTTCGCAGCATTATTTAAACCTGTAATGAACTATGGATATTTTTCATTGACTTCCTAAAAAAAGATAAATGATAAATATCTGTATCCATAGGTAAGGTGCCTAGAGTGTGGGTGTTAATGAGTAAGCCCAGTTGGTCCTACACAGAGGACAGCAGTCCATAGAGACCACTGTGGAGCTGCTTTTCTGATAGTGGTTCCCTTTGTTGCAGCAAGAGTTATCACGGTGTATTGCATCCGACTTCAAGAATGGCCGTGTTTGTCTCTAGGGCAACATGCAAGTCTAAACGGGATAATGCAGTTGGTCCATTAAATGCTTCTGTTTGGTACAGTATTAGCAGGTAGAAGAAACCGTGCCGTAGAGCAAGTTTCTTGCTATAAGGTTTGGTTAGAATCCTCTAGTCACAGGCGTTATCCTTATGACTATGGAGTAAAGAAAATAATGTTGGAATGTTTCTTTTCTACGTTACCTTTCCGTTTGATGTTAAGAACTTGATAGTTTTGTGTGGAAAGGGAGATGTTTTTAAAAGTATTTAAATGATTCGTAATAAAACCACATGGTGCGTATTCACTCAGAAATGCTTATCACACTTGGTAATTCTTAATTTTTAAGCAAAATTAGGAAAGAAACATCAAGACAAAATAACAAGGTGAGCTGTTTCTGTCAGTTGCATTTCTTCTTCATTTCTTTGACCATCTGCACAAATTTGCAAGAAGGAATTGCAAAGTGCAGGTTTTTCAAAAGTCTTTTGTGCTCATCCTGTCTCTGCCCTGTCCCTTGCTGGGCCTGGGCCCTGCCCTGCAGAGAGCGGCTCTCCTGGATGGAGCCCTCAAGGCTCAGTCAGGGCTTGTCATGCACAACTCCAGGCATAACTGAGCAGAATTCTTCTCTTCTATATGCTGACAATGAGCCGAATAACCATGAGACTGAAATGCCAGGGGGTCTTAGCTCCATGAACACTTTCTAGTACACAAACCACAAATGATATAAGTCAAAACAGGATTTTATATTAGGTTATTTTATGTCATTTACTGACAAATTTACTGGCAAATACAAGATACAGAACTGCAAGAGCAGCATCAGGAATAGAGACCAAGCTGTCCCTGGTTCCCGAAGAGGGAGAATGTGACATATGAGGATCAGGAGTGACCATCCACAGAAGAAGAAAAAAAAAAAAAAGAAGAAGAAAAGAATAAGAAAAAGAGCAAAAAGAGAAGAAAGGAAGAATAAGAAGGGATGAAGAAAAAGAGAAGAAGAAGAAGAGAAGAAGAAAGGAAGAAGAAAAGAAGAAGTAGTACTAGTAGCATTAGTATTGGTAGTGGTTGATACTGTGAAGGGATTTTCCAAACTATGGCATATAGTGATGGCAAGCAGACATTTTCCCTTTGAAAACTTGCTAAGCTCTTGTGCTTCTTGGCCAGTGACACCTAACTAGCTTTCTTGTGCCTGACCGGCACAGCGTTCCACACAGGGAGGGCTGAAAAGTGGCAGATTCGGATGGCGCAGCAAGCCGGGAGACCTTCCAAGCACAGGCTGTTTTGCAGCAGCCAGAACCCCTGGGGAAATGGAATCCAGGGAAAAGAAGAGCTGGCCCCTGCTGCAAAGTTACTCTGGGCAAGACAGCCTGAGAGAGCCAGGGGCTGTGCTCAATGCTACGGAGGACAAGAAGTAACTCCTAGGAGAACCCTTGGGACCCACCTTGGAACTCCAAGAAGCTTTCTCCCCCGAGCTGCAGGGCAGGAAGGCCATCTTCCTGATGCTTGAGCAGCAGGCAGGAACCGAGCCAAAAGGGCCCAGAGGAGCTCTGCAAAGTGGTCATGCTCAATGCTGCAGAGGAAGGCAAAAAACCCCCGGGGACCAGGGCCAATCTGCCCCAGGGGAAAAAATTCCTTCCTGACCCCAATGCTGGCGATCGGCTGTTCCCTGAGCATGTGAGCCAGACCTGGCTCCTTGTCCCACAGGCTGGTCATGCCTCCCAGGAGCTGCTCAAGCCCTATCCTGCCTTGACTTGGAGCCAGATCAGGGGCTTCCAAGAAAGCAAAAGTGCCTCTGGCCACTTTGATCTTGGGGGCAAGAATCTTTCCCATGCCTGTCAGGGCAAAAGAGGCTGCTCCAATTCGCTGAGCCCCCTGGCAACATCTCTGTATCCTGTTTCTTACCACTGCTGCCCCTGGCTCTGCAGGGGATGAAGACGGTGAGCTCTGCAGTGCTCTTGCACAAGTCATTCCTTTGCTCTTACCACTGCTGTCCAGCTGAGAAGACCCCATAGGCTTGGGAACCTCTAGGGGCTGGTGGTTCTACTAATGTCCTGAGGGGCTGTCCCTGCTCCTCAATGGCCATGCGCTGGGCACAGCTGCCGGGTGTCCCTGAGGTCTCTTTTGCCATTCCGACTGTTTGTCTACTGTTTGGGGATTCTTTAAGGATTGTTGTTGAAGATTGCAAATTAGTTGTTTACGGTTTGTTGCATGAGGCTTGTTTGGTTGAGGTTGGTTGTTTCAGGTTGGTTGGTAGAGGCAGCTTTGGTGTAGGTTGGTCAAGGCTCTTTGTTCTAGACTGGTCTTTTGGTTTAGCTTAGTTGAGGCTGGTTGGCTGAGACCGATTGTTTGGCTTGTTGAGGCTCATTATTTCCAGGTTTTTGTTGTTGTTGTTGCTTTTTTTACTTTGTAATAGCTTGTTTCTAGGTTGTTTGTACGTTGGTTTTTTCTACCTTGTTTCAAGCTCTTTGTTTTGACTGTTCATTTAGGTTGGTTGCTTTAGCTGGGTTTCTCTGAGTGGTTTGAGGGTGTTTTGTTGAGGCTGCTTGTTTGCAGGTTGTGTGCTTGTAGGTTATTTAAGCCTGGTTGGATTCGGGCTGTGTCAGTTGGCATTAGGTTGATTGTTTTAGGTTCCTTGCTTTAGGTTTGTTGGTTTAGCTTCTTAGGTTTGTTAGACTTGTTAGGTTTGTGGTGACTTGAGGTGGTTTGGTGTAATTTTAGTTTAGATTTCTGTTGTTTAGTTCAGGTTCTTTGCGATTGTTTGTTTTGAGGAGTTTGGTTGATGTCATTTTCGGAAGGTTCTTCAGAATAGGCTGTTCAAGTTTGGCTTTAGTGTTTTGGTCTAGGTGTCTCGGTTCAGGTTGCTGAGGTTGTTGGAGACTGTTGTTTTGAGGCAGGTTGTTAGAGGCTGGTTCTTGAAGGCTGGCTGATTTAGGGTGGCTGTTTGAGGTTGGTTAGGTGAGGCGATTTTTGGCTGAGGTTGTTTGATGTCTGTTGTGCTAGGTTGGTAATGAAGGTTGGTTATTTTAGGTGTATGTTTGAAGCTGGTCTTGGTTAGATTGTATTCGTTGTTTCTTTGACGTTGGCTTAGGGTGCTTGATTTAGGTCATTGGTATTTAGGTTGTTGAAGCAATGTAAGTTGTTTTTTTTCATTAGGTGACTTAGGGAGGTTGGCGTATAGATGTGTCTTTAAGTAAGTTAGTTGAAGTAGTTTTGCTTCGTGTTGTTTCTTTTGGTCGAAGTGGTTCTCTTTAGCTTCATTTAGTTTAGTTGGTTGAATTGGTTTTGGATAGGGCAGAATAGCTAGTATTTTCTAAGTTTGTTTTAAGAGGGGTTACTTTAGTTTGGGTTGTTTTGCGTTAGTTTAGCCTGGTTCAGGTTGTTTGGTTTATTTTCATCGATGCTGTTTGGTTTAGGATATTTATGGTTGTTTGTTCTGATTCAGTTGGTTTGGGTAGGTCACTTTCCATAGTTTGCTTTGGTTTCAGTTCTCTGGTTTAGGTAGGGATTTTTAAGATGATGTTGGTTGTTTTAGGAAGGTTCTTTTCGTTGAGGTGGGTTATCCTGTTTGAGGGGGGTTTGCTGAGCATGAGGCCCACTTTGTAGAGCAGGAGCAGCAGGCCCTGAGGTTTGAGATTTTGGTTCTTGATCTTTAGATTTAGGTTGGTTGAGGCTCCTTGCTCTGTTGGTTGAGGCTCGTTTCCATACGGTTGTTTTCGGCCACTTTTTTTACTTTGTAATAGCTTGTTTCTAGGTTGTTTGTAGGTTGGTTGTTTCTACCTTATTTGAAGCTTTTTGTTTTGAGCGTTGATTGATGTTGGTTGCTTTAGATAGATATCTCTGGGTTGTTTGAGGGTGTTTTGTTGAGGCTGCTTGTTTGCAGGTTGTGTGATTGTAGGCCATTTAGCTTGGTTGGTTTGGGGCTGTTTCAGTTGGCATTAGGTTGGTTGTTTAATGTTTGTTGGTGTAGCTCGGTTGCGGTTGGGTAGTTGGTGGCTTGAGGTTGTTTGGTGTCATTTTAATTTAGATTTCTCTTGTTTCATTTAACTGGTTTTTGCTGTTGCTTGTTTGGAGGTGACTGGTTGAGTTTTTTTAGGTAGGTTCTTTAGGGTTGGCTGGTTTGGTTTTAGTATTTTGGGGTAGGTATCCTGGTTTAGGTTGTTGAGGTTGTTGGAGGCTTTTGTTTTGAGGCAGGTTGTTAGAGGCTGGTTCTTGAAGGCTGGTTGGTTAAGTTTGGCTGGTTTAGATTGTTTGGCTGAGGTGATTTTTGGTTGAGGTTGTTTGATGTTTGTTGTGCTAGGTTGGTGATGAAGGTTGGTTGATTGGTTTAGATGGATGTTGGATGTTTTTTTCTCTTAGGTCTTTTTCAGTGTTTAGTTTGAGGATGGCTTAGGGTGTATGGTTTATGTTGTTCAATTTAGGTCATTGGATTTAGGTTGCTTAGGTGGTTTATGTTTTTTCCTCTTGGTGGGTGGTTTAAGTAGGTTAGTTTGTATATGTGTCTTTAGGTAACTGAGTTGAAGTACGTTTTCTTTGAGTTGCTTAGGTTGGTTGAAATGTTTCTGTGTAGCTTGCTTGGTTGAATTGGTTATGGATAGGGCAGAATAGCTAGTATTTTTTAGGTTTCTTTTAAGAGGGGTTACCTTAGCTTGAGTTGGTTTGCACTAGTTTAACCTGGTTGAGGTTGTTTGGTTTACTTTGCTTGATGCTGTTTGGTTTAGGATTGTTGAGGTTGTTCTAGTTTGGTTGGTTTGGGCAAGTTCGTATCCATAGTTACTTTGGTTTCAGTTCTATGTTTCAGGTAGGGATTAATTTGGATTACGTTGGATGTTTTAGATCGGTTCTTTTCCTTGAGGCAGGTTGTCTTATTTGGGGGAGGTTGTGTGGAGCATGAGGCCCACTTTGGTAGAGCAGGAGGAGGAGGCACTGAGGCCAGAACGACCCCAAAGGTCTGGCAAGGGGCCGTGCTCTGTTTTCCAGACTTCCCAGAGTGCCCACATGCCTCTGACCTAACGGACCTTGGGGGCAAGAATCCTTCCTGTGCCTGTCAGGACACCAGGGGCTGCTCCAAATCACTGGGACTCCTGGCAACATCTCTGTCTGCATCCTATTTCTTACCGCTGCTGGCCCTGGCCCTGCAGGGGATGAAGACAGCGAGCTCTGCAGTGCTCCTCCAGAAGTCATTCCCTTGCTCTTACCACTACTGTCCAGCTCAGAAGGCTTTCCATCCAAAAGAGGAGTCTTGAAGCAGAGAACCTTCCGCAGCCTCGTCCAGCCTTCAGTCTTCTCCTCCCTCACTCCCCGCCACGGAATTCCACCAGCTTCTCAAGGCCTTCCTCGGGGATGTGTTGGGGCTGACCCCGGGCCAGCTCTGGCAGCGGACACGGGAGGCTGCTCCTTTTTATCCTGCCCGGGTCATTGTGACCGCTGCGTTGCCGGGTGCTGGCATTGTGACGTGGGGTGACGGGGCCCCTGTGTGCAGCCCCGCCCGCAGCAGCCCCGCCTGCCAGCCCTCTGCTCAGCACCCTATGGAGGAAGCCTTTGGGGTGCTGCTCCGAGACAGTCCTGGTGCTCAGGAGGCTTCATTGTCAAATGCTGAAAGAAATACCACTAGAGATCTGCCGAGGATCTGGCAGGTGCCAAGACACTTCTTACTTTCAAAGAGATCCTGGCTGCATCTAACCAGCCATCTCACTGGTACAATCCATTTGGGGAAGATATTCAGAAGATACCATTTGTTTTCTGTGTGCTTGGGTGTGTTTGTTCTACCTTATTTCTTGCATGCAGATTGGAAAAATACCAAAGTTTAAGTTGCTCAAATAATTGATTTGTGTCCACCATCCTCTTGATTAATGTTGCAATCAGTAATATTTATCACTCCCCCAGCACTTAATATGTGATACATGGTGTTTGTAGATTTCAGTGGGACAGTTCCAGTTGCGCAGCAGACTGATTTTTGTGTGTCTGATGGAGACAAGAGCAGCGGAATTTGGCCAGCTGACCCGGTGGGCCAGTAGAAGCATTAGCAGGCTTAGCACTCCCATTTAAATCCGATGCCTTGTGTCAGGCAATTACCAACTTTCTTTACTGGGAAAAAGAAGATCTGGTAAGACTCTGTAGGAAACTGTACCTGTATCATAAAGCAGACGAGACAGGACTATATGAAAACCCTAGTGATTAGCTTCCAAACCATGGCATCCAATTACGCTTTTCAACTAGTGCAAGGACAGCCCTTAACAGTGGACTCTGTTGCAGTGTCAAAAACTGAGGTCCTGTCTGAACCCCAATAGCATGGGAACACATGGCTTGTTGAAAGGGTTCAACTGCGTTACTCTTTACAGGACTCTTGTTCTCCTCCCACTTTCCACAGTTGCAGGAGCCTGTTACATACCATTCTCCTATAGACAGACGTAATTCCTGCGTGTAAAGCAAGGATCATTTCTGGAACAATTTACACTTGTGAAAGATTGTGAAGCCCCTGGGGAGTTGAATATCATGATGCAAAACCAGGAGAAGAATGAAACAAGTGGTGTTAGTGACATCTCAGATCCATAACACTGAACTTAGCTAAATGGAGGTGAGGACAAGGTGGATACATGTTTAATAACATTCCACTACAGTTCTTTCTATGGGAACCACAAGTTCCCATAAACAAGTGCCCAAGAAACTGACCAACTGTGTATAACATTCCATTCACGTGAATACTTCATATAAAATGGGAGATCACTAGGATCTCGTCCCTTTTTCCTTATGGCCGTCATTAGGAGAGGACCTTGCTAGTCTATTCTTATTACTAGCATTAGTAAAACATTGTTAATTCTTCCAACTCTCTTCTCTCTGTCCTTCTTTCCCTCCCGATCGCCTGTCCTGAGTGGAAGTGGGGAGAGGGAGAGGCAAAAGGAGGAAGTGGGGGGAAGAGGAGGTTAACAGTACATCTGCCAGGGTTTTATTGTCACCCCGCAATCAAAACTCTTGACAGAAGTGAAGGCTTCTTGTGATTGGAAAACGTTTACATCTTTCTGAGGGGGATAAAAATAAAAAAACGATTATGTGAGTTTATTTTAAAAACTACAAAAAGCTGCCAGATCAATGGCAGGGCTACACTGGCTCATGACTTAAACATCTTGGATACCTTGGAAATATCCACATTAGAAGTATGCAAACAGCATGAAAGGAACCCGTGACTTCCCAGTATTTATGTGCTGATTCTATGAGGTAGTGAAGATTGCATTTGTCCTTTAAGTAGTAGATGTGTGTTTAAACACCAGAGTCCTATTGACAACCCAGAGTTTGAAAAGGACGGATGTGCAGGGTTAGCTGCTCTTTTTGAGCAGCAGAAAGAGGTTTGGCCTTTCTGCAGCTGAAACCAGATGGAGTGAGAAGATCAGGGCAGTGTCAGAGTTACAGCCCTGTGGTTCAGATGTTGAGGGAAGGTATGTCTGGTTTCCCTCGACAGATAATTTGGCGCCCTCTGTGGGGCCAGAGAAAGGGGTAAATTTGGAGATTTTTGGCTTTTCTACTGCTCTGACGACCTTTCAATTTTCTTGGCACGGTGCCAACTCATAGAGTTGTGATACTTGCGTGTCTGTTTGCTTTGGATATTATTTAGTAGTATTAAGGCAAAGTGAATTACACTGATTTAAAAGTGTTATGGCATAAGTTGTATAAGTTATTTTCTACATTGTGCTCACTGATTCCATATCTGTGTTGGGCCTTCTTTTTAAATCGAAGTATTCATTATATAACAACAAGGAACTGGACAATGCTCATGATGGTACTGTGTGGTTTGTCACTGGTTTATTTCATTATACTGCAGCCGCTAATGAATTTCTACTCGCTTCTGCTTTACCTTGAAAAGCCTCCAGGAGAGATTAAAGAGCAGTACGGCTCTGTGTTTGCTAACTGGTCAAGTGAATCTTTAGAAAGGCTGACTAACAATACTTTCGTTTTTTCGCTTGGACAGTTCGCAAATGTTTTAGAGAGTTTTGAATATCCTTGGAGTTTTGATAGAACGGTGATGGTGTTATCTGTTTTGCTGAATGTGTGTCAGTTTGTGCTTCTGTTAAGAGAAATGGCGTTCAACAGGAGGTTTGCGTCTCTTTGTTGTCCTGAAATTTGCGGTGCGTCTTCGGAAGCTTTAGCAAAAAGCACTCCTGGCCGCTCGAGAAAGAGCAAAACAGCAAAAGCTGCCGCTGCAGCCACTGCCCCCGCAACGGCGGCTTTGCAGGCTGAAGCTACAGCTCCTCCGCAGAGTTCCTCTGCCAAGGTCGCTTCTGATAACATTACTTCTGCAGCCTTAAAGGCAGCCTCCCCTTCTTCACACACTGGGCACTGTTGCTGCTGTAACCATAGTGATCACTGTGACAGTCATTCAGACTCTGGAAATGAATCCAATGATGGTAAACCCATATCAGCATCAGTTGCTGGTTGTAAGAAAGTCACTAGAAAGACTACCCGTGCAGCAGATGATGGCACAGGGCCAACATCAACCCAAGGGGCACCATTAGGACAGGGAGGAGATGAAGTGACCACCACTCGCTCCTTTTCTCCAGGTGAGCTGAGAGATCTGCAAAAAGACTTTAGTCGTCGTGAAGGCGAGAATATTTTAACCTGGTTACTCCGATGCTGAGACAATGGGGCAGAAACAATTGAACTGGAAGGTGGTGAAGCCGGGCAGCTGGGATCTCTGTCAAGAGATTCCACCATTGATAGGGCAATTTCAAGAGAGTCTAACGCCACTACTCTCTGGACCCGACTCCTGGCAGCTATGAAAGTAAGATTTCCCTACAAGGAAGATTGTATATCCAAGTTAGGGAAATGGAATACTATGGAGAAAGGTATTCAGTTCCTGAGAGAATTAGCTGTGCGAGAGATCATCTATTTTGGACCAAACAGCCAAGAGGGGACAGACCCAGATAGAATCAATTGTTCACGACCTCTGTGGTGCAGATTTGTACAAAGTGCACCACCTGCATATGCTAAGTCATTGGCAGAAATGATCTGGTCATCTAGAGGTATACAAAATATTACTGAAGTGATTGAGCAGCTCCGTGACTTTGAGGACAGCCTTGCTGGTTCTCTACGGGCTTGTGTCTCTGCTGTGGAGAAACTGTGTGAAAAATCTGATGACCGGTTTGAAAAGCTATTGCAAGAAATCAAAGAACTCAGAGAAGACACGTTCCATTCACGACCTGCACAAACCTATGTTTCAGCTGTTAGGAAAAGGCGTTTCCAATCTCGAGAGAGGACAGAGGCAGCCCACAAAAAGAGGTTCACTGTGGTTCTTCCTACATGAGCAGAGAGAAAACATGAGTAAGTGGCATGGAAGACCTACCTCAGAACTTCAAGAACGAGTACGTGAGATCAAAGGAAAAACTCCTAGGAAGGTGGCTGCTCCAGTTTACAAAAGGAGCAGAAGAGATTCTGACGCTCTTGAAGGAACCTCTAATTCACACCCAGAGACTGTGCAAAACAGAAATTAGAGGTGCCCTGCCTCCAACCAGGTGGAGGAAAGGGATAACAGAGTTTATTGGACTGTACAAATACGATGGCCTGGTACAACACACCCCCAGGAGTACAAAGCTTTAGTGGACACTGGTGCACAGTGCACAATAATTCCTTCTAATTATAAAGGAACGCAATCCATCAATATTGTTGGAGTGACTGGGGGATCCCAGGAACTGACTGTTGTAGAGGCTGAAGTGAGCCTAACTGGAAAAAACTGGCAAAAGTATCCCATTGTGACTGGTCCAGATGCTCCGTGCATCCTTGGCATAGACTACCTCAAGAGAGGGTATTTTAAGGACCCCAAAGGGTATAGGTGGGCATTTGGTATAGCAGCTGTGGACACTGAGAAAATAGAACAGCTGTCTGATTTGCCTGGTCTTTCAGATGATCCTTTTGTTGTAGGACTGCTGATGGTTGACGATCAGCAGGTGCCAATTGCTACCACGACGGTGCATCGCCGGCAATATCGCACCAACCGAGACTCTTTGATTCCTATCCAGAAATCGATCCGTCAATTGGAAATCCAGGGTGTGATCAGTAAGACTCACTCAACTTTTAACAGCCCAATCTGGCCAGTGCGTAAGTCTAGTGACGAGTGGAGACTAACTGTGGACTAACGTGGCCTGAATGAAGTTACGCCACCACTGAGTGCTGCTGTGCCTGACATGCTGGAACTGCAATTTGAACTGGAGTCAAAGGCAGCTAAGTGGTATGCTACAATTGACATTGCTAATGCATTTTTCTCTATTCCTGTAGCAGCAGAGTGCAGGCCGCAGTTTGCTTTCACCTGGAGAGGCATCCAGTACACGTGGAATCGCTTGCCCCAGGGATGGAAACACAGTCCTACCATCTGCCATGGACTGATCCAGACCACGCTGGAGCAAGGTAAAGCTCCAGAACACTTGCAGTATATTGATGACATCATCGTATGGGGCGACACAGCGAAGAAGTCTTCGAGAAAGGTGAGAGAATAATTCAGATTCTTTTGGATGCTGGCTTTGCCATAAAACGAAGCAAGGTCAAGGGACCTGCACGAGAGATCCAGTTTTTAGGAATAAAATGGCAAGATGGCCGTCGTCAGATCCCAATGGATGTGATCAACAAGATTGCTGCAATGTCTCCACCTACTAATAAAAAGGAGACACAGACTTTCTTGGGCGTTGTAGGTTTTTGGAGAATGCATATCCCTGACTACAGCCAGATTGTGAGCCCTCTCTATCGAGTGATTCATAAAAAGAACCAATTTGAGTGGGGCCCTGAACAACGACAAGCCTTTGGACAAATTAAGCGTGAGATAACTCATGCGGTGGCCCTTGGACCAGTTTGGACTGGACTAGATGTTAAAAATGTGCTTTACACCGCAGCCGGAGATAATGGACTTACCTGGAGCCTCTGGCAGAAAGCACCAGGAGAAACCCGAGGTCGACCCTTAGGTTTTTGGAGTCGAGGGTACAAAGAATCCGGGGTCAACTATACTCCAACTGAAAAAAGAGATACTAGCAGCATACGAAGGAGTTCGAGCTGCTTCAGAAGTGATCGGTACTGAAGCACAGCTCCTCCTAGCACCTCCACTGCCGGTGCTGAGCTGGATGTTCAAAGGGACGGTTCCCTCTCCACATCATGCAACCAAAGTTACGTGGAGTAAATGGATTGCATTGATCACACAACGAGCTCAAATTTGAAGTCCCAACCGTCCAGGAATCTTAGAAGTGATTACAGACTGGCCAGAAGGCAAAGACTTTGGGATGTCTCCAGATGAGGAGGAAGTAAAACATGCTGAAGAAGCACCACCGTATAATACACTTTCAGAGACTGATAAGCAGTGTGCACTGTTCACAGATGGATCCTGTCGTCTTGTAGGAAAACATCGAAGGTGGAAAGCTGCTGTGTGGAGTCCCACATGACAAGTTACAGAAGCCACTGAAGGACAAGGTGAATCTAGTCAATTTGCAGAAGTGAAAGCCATCCAGCTGGCTTTGGACATTGCTGAACGAGAGAAGTGGCCAATACTTTATCTCTATACTGACTCATGGATGGTAGCAAATGCCTTGTGGGGGTGGCTACAGCAATGGAAGAAAAGCAACTGGCAGCACAGGGGTAAACCCATTTGGGCTGCCACACTGTGGCAAGACATTGCTGCTCGGCTAGAGAGCCTGCCTGTGAAAGTTCATCATGTAGATGCTCATGTGCCTAAAAGTTGAGCCACTGAGGAACATCTAAACAACCAACAAGCAGATCAAGCTGCTAAGATTAAAGTAGCTGAGGTGGACTTGGACGGGCAACATAAAGGTGAACTTTTCCTAGCTCGGTGGGCCCATGATGCTTCAGGGCATCAAGGTAGAGATGCAACATATAAATGGGCTCGCGATCGAGGGGTGGATTTAACTATGGACACTATTTCACGGGTTATTCATGAATGTGAAACTTGCGCCGAAATCAAACAAGCGAAACGGTTAAAGCCTGTATGGTATGGGGGGCGATGGTTAAAGTATAAGTATGGAGAAGCTTGGCAGATTGATTATATTTCACTTCCACAAACACGTCAAGGTAAGTATTATGTACTTACAATGGTGGAAGCAACCACTGGATGGTTAGAAACATATGCTGTACCTCATGCTACAAACCCGAAATACTATCTTGGGCCTTGAAAAGCAAGTCCTTTGGCGACATGGTATGCCAGAAAGAATTGAATCAGACAGTGGTACTCATTTCAAAAACAGTATTATAGACAAATGGGCCAAAGAACATGGTATTGACTGGGTATATCATATTCCATATCATGCACCAGTCTCTGGGAAAATTGAAAGGTACAATGGTTTGCTAAAAACTACACTAAAGGCACTTGGTGGTGGAACCTTTAAAAACTGGGATTCACATTTAGCAAAAGCCACTTGGTTGGTCAACACCAGGGGATCAACCAATCGAGCCGGGCCTGCCCAATCAGAAATTCTACGGACTGTAGAAGGAGATAAAGTTCCTGTAGTACACATGAAAAATATGTTAGGAAAGGCAGTCTGGGTTACTCCTGCCTCAGGCAAAGGCAAGCCCATTCGTGGGATTGTTTTTGCCCAGGGACCTGGCAGCACCTGGTGGGCGATGCTTAAGGATGGAGAAGTTCGGTGTGTGCCTCAAGGGGATTTGAGTTTAGGTGAAAATATGCAATACTGAACTGCAGGATGTGAATTGCCATACTAACAGTATTTAATAAGTGTCTTTCAGATCAAGACAGTGATGATGAAACCAAAGCTAGCTTCTTTGAGTGGCGCCTGACAACTTCTTTGAAGTTGCTGTGTTTAACCCACAAACAGTGGTCATGAGATCCACTTGTACCATTCTTCCTGCCCTGGGAGACTGTTGTGACAAAATGAACTTAATGAACTTTTCAAAGGATGGTCCACTGATTAAGATTAATTACTCCTGTGTATATATCTACATATGTATATATATATATATAGTAGTAGTGATTAATTAGATTGTGTTGATAGATTGTATTGATAAGGTTTAAGTATTCAGTGAATGGCATATTATAAGGGGTAGAATGTCCTGGTTTTGTTGAAAACAAGTTTCTCTTTCAGTGAATTTTGCCTGTCAGCTAAAGCCTTCATATTAACTGCATTTTCCTGGAGAACCAGATACATGTTTTGGTAAACCTAGCAATGGAATACAAACTTATTGGTAAGCATGGATGGACATCTCGCGAGAGGGGCTACGAGAAACAACTGACCAACTGTGTATAACATTCCATTCAGGTGAATACTTCATATAAAATGGGAGATCACGAGGATCTCGTTCCTTTTTTTCCTTTTTTTCCTTTTTCCTTCTTTTCCCTATGGCCGACATTAGGAGAGGACCTTGCTAGTCGTCCCTGCGAACTGAGGCCTAGTGAGAGACTGAATCCAGCTCTGGTTGGCTGTGCAGTCTAATCCAGGACTTTGGGTGCCGGCTCTGGAGTTGCTGAGACTTTCAAGATTGGTTTTGTATATTTTGTATTATTTTCTCTATTCTTATTAGTAGCATTAGTAAAACATCTTTAATTTTTTCCAACTCTCTTCTCTCTGTTCTTCTTTTCCTCCCAATCGCCTCTCCTTAGTGGAAAGGGGGGAGAGGGAGGGGCAAAAGGGGGAAGTGGGGGGGAAAGAGGGGGTTAACAATACATCTGCCAGTGTTTTATTGTCATCCAGCAATCTTAACCCTCGACATGGTTTCAGTGACATCTCAGACCCATAAAGCTGAACTTAGCTAAATGGAGGTGAAGACGAGGTGGATACATGTTTAATAACTACAGTTCTTTCTATGGGAACCACTTTGGAAACTTTCCTGTAAAAAAAACCAAGCCTGCAGCAGGTAGTCTGTTAGGATTATAGCTTCAGTCATTTTTGTGTGCCTCATGCTGGAAATCGTGGTTTCAGAAATCTCAGTTCCTAGGTGGTTTGATGTTAATTTCAGGGTTAATTTTTCTTAATCCCGGACATTGTAAGGAAGGTTTGGTCCTTTCTTACAATAATCTGACAATACGGTGCTCATTTCAAAGCACATTCAGAGGAGAGGCACCCATCTCAACGTTTGCCGGTGGAGCTGAGCGAGCCAGGGGAATGACAAGGGGCTTGCCAGATCTGGGAACAAAACCTGTGCTTTGCTCATCAAGCCAGGTGGTGAGGCCACCTCTGCCGTGCCAGGTCTGTTAGGAAGATGGATGCAGCTGCATCAAGGGAGACAAAACCGTATCCACCTCCTGAGATAGTCATGGATGGCATGCCTAGGTGCCTGTGGATACATGAGTTTGAGCAGCGTTTGGAGGTTAATTACAGATTCTTTAGGAACCAGTTAGTTGGAAATGGGGGAGTGGGGAAAAGAAGTACTAGAATGTTGATGTAGAAATACATGTCTATTCAATCATTGAGCTTGGTAGCAAAGGAGGTCATCTCCTGGTACGGTGGAGCTTGTGCCTCAAGGGCACCCTGGCTAAGAGAGGAGGCATGATGCTAATCAGCAGTTTGAGTGTTATATTTTAGACATTGACTGCTTGCTGTGGTTTAACCCCAGCCAGCAACCAAGCACCACGCAGCTGCTGCCTTACCCCCCAATGGGATGGAGGAGAGAATCAGAAGAGTAAAAGTGAGAAAACTCATGGCTTGAGATAAGGACTGTTCAATAGGTGAAGCAAAAGTGTGCACACAAGCAAAGCAAAACAAGGGATTCATTTGTTGCTTCCCATTGGCAGAAAGCCAGGCTCCATCATGCACAACCATTACTTGGGAAGATAAATGGCATCACTCCAAATGTCCCTCCCCTTTATATGCTCTATATGTAACTCCAAATGTCCCCCAGCTTTTTATGCTGGACATGATATCACACGGTACGGGATATCACTTTGGTCAGTTGAGGTCAGCTCTCCTGGCTGTGTCTCCTCCCAGTTTCTGGTGCACCCCAACCCTTTTTGCTGGTGGGGCAGTGCAAGAAGCAGAAAAGGCCTTGACTCTGTGTAGGCACTGCTCAGCAATAGCTAAAAGATACCTCTATTATCAACACTGGCTCCAGCACAAATCCAAATCATTGCCCCAGACTAGCTACTGTGAAGAAAATTAACTCTATCCCAGTCAAAACCAGTACACTACTGTGCGGAAAGTAGTGAATTGGTCTTTCTCTCCAACTGACCTCAGCAGCATGATATGTTTCTGTTATAGTTATGATTGTTTTTCACTCGATTTGTGAAGAAGGACTTACGGTAAGGGTGTGCCACTGCTTCTGGTTTTGCAGCATTATTTAAACCTGTAATGAACTATGGATATTTTTCATTGACTTCCTAAAAAAAAGATAAATGATAAATATCTGTATGCATAGGTAAGGTGCCTAGAGTGTGGGTGTTAATGAGTAAGCCCAGTTGGTCCTACACAGAGGGCAGCAGTCCACAAAGACCACTGTGGAGCTGCTTTTCTGATAGTGGTTCCCTTTGTTGCAGCAAAAGTTATCATCACGGTGTATTGCATCCGACTTCAAGAATGGCTGTGTTTGTCTCTAGGGCAACATGCAAGTCTAAACGGGACAATGCAGTTGGTCCATTAAATGCTTCTGTTTGGTGCGGTGTAAGTAGGTAGAAGAAACCGTGCCGTAGAGCAAGTTTCTTGCTATAAGATTTGGTTAGAATCCTCTAGTCACATGAGTTACCCTTATGAGTATGCAGTGAAGATGAAAGTGTTGCAATGTATATTTTCTACCTTATATTTCATTTTGATGTTAACTTGATACTTTTGTGTGGAAAGGGAGATGTTTTTAAAAGTAAAACCACATTGTGCGTATTCACTCAGAAATGCTGATGACACTTGGTAATTCTTAATTTTTAAGCAAAATCAGGAAAGAAACATCAAGACAAAATAACAAGGTGAGCTGTTTCTGTCAGTTGCATTTCTTCTTCATTTCTTTGACCATCTGCACTAATTTGCAAGGAGGAAGTGCAAAGTGCAGGTTTTTTGAAAGTCTTTTGTGCTCATCCAGTTGAGCTGGGTTTCCACTGATGAAATAACTCCACATCTCTGACACTAGGGAGGCTCAAAGATCAAGCCCTCGCTCTGGAGCAAGACGTGCTCCTCAACTGAATGGTTGCAAATCCTTCTGAGTTGAGCAATAAATGTTCATATCCTATGGAATTGTTTTTCTTCTAGTACTCATTTCTAGAAATTTTTTGCTGTTTCCCATGTAAAAAAAAATATATATTAAAATACAAGAACCTGAGAACAACAGTGCTCCATCAGAGAGAAGGTCCATCTGGCCCAATGCCATGTCTTTAGAGTGGCCAGCCACCAGTGTCTACAGCAGAGCACATGAGCAGAGCCAGTCTACTTCTGCCGGGGTCCTGGGGGTGCTCCGAGGCCTCAGTGGCTGGGACCGGCCTCCCCTGGGACCCCCACTCACCGCCACCGTCTCCTGCCAAGGGCCCAGGGGACGTGTCTCAGCTCAGCCTGGGGCCTTGGGTCCCTGCCTGAGCCCTGTTGTAGGTGTGTGTGCCCGTCCTGTCTCTGCCTCTGTCCCTTGCTGGGCCTGGGCCCTGCCCTGCAGAGAGCGGCTCTCCTGGATGGAGCCTTCAGGGCTCAGTCAGGGCTTGTCATGCACAACTCCAGGCATAACAGAGCAGAATTCTTCTCTTCTGTGTGCTGACAATGAGCCGCATAACCATTAGACAATTTGCCTGAAATGCCGGGAGGTCTTAGCTCCATGAACACTTTCTAGTACACAAACCACAAATGATATAAGTCAAAACAGGATTTTATTTTATGTCATTTACTGACTCTGTTTACAGAGCCGATGTGCACAAGCATTAACACAAGCTCGTGTAGCCAGGAGCAGACTGATGCATTCTTCAGTTCAGCTTGAAGAAACATCCCCTGCAGTCTGGCAAAGACAAGATACAGAACTGCAAGAGCAGCATCAGGAATAGAGACCAAGCTGTCCCTGGTTCCTGAAGAGGGAGAATGAGCGGTATGAGGATCAGGAGTGACCATGCACAGAAGAAGAAGAAAAGAAGAAGAAGAAAAGAAGAAGAAAAAGAGTAAAAAGAGAAGAAAGGAAGAATAAGAAGGGAAGAAGAAGAAGAGAAGAAGAAAAGAAGAAGTAGTACTAGTAGTATTAGTACTAGTATTGGTGATACTGTGAAGGGATTTTCCAAACTATGACATATAGCGATGGCAAGCAGACATTTTCCCTTTGAAAACTTGCTAAGCTCTTGTGCTTCTTGGCCAGTGACACCTAACTAGCTTTCTTGTGACTGACCGGCACAGCGTTCCACACAGGGAGGGTTGAAAAGTGGCAGATCCGGATGGCGCAGCAAGCCGGGAGACCTGCCAAGCACAGGCTGTTTTGCAGCAGCCAGAACCCCTGGGGAAATGGAATCCAGGGAAAAGAAGAGCTGGCCCCTGCTGCAAAGTTCCTCTGGGTAAGACAGCCTGAGAGAGCCCGGGGCTGTGCTCAGTGCTACTGAGGACAAGAAGTAACTCCTAAGAGAACCCTTGTCACTCACCCTGGAACTCCAAGAAGCTTTCTCCCCCCAGCTGCAGGGCAGGAAGGCCATCTTCCTGATGCTTGAGCAGCAGGCAGGAACCGAGCCAAAAGGGCCCAGAGGAGCTCTGCAAAGTGGTCATGCTCAATGCTGCAGAGGAAGGCAAAAAACCCCCGGGGACCAGGGCCAATCTGCCCCGGGGGAAAATTCCTTCCTGACCCCAATGCTGGCGATCGGCTGTTCCCTAAGCATGTGAGCCAGACCTGGCTCCTTGTCCCACAGGCTGGTCATGCCTCTCAGGAGCTGCTCAAGCCCTATCCTGCCTTGACTTTGATACTTGAGGCTTTGATTTAGTATGGTTGAGGCTGCTTGCTGGGCTGGTTGGGGCTCATTTCCATCTGGTTGGTTTTGGATACTTTGTTTCCTTTGCAATAGGTTGTTCCTAGATTGGTTGTAGGTTGGTGTTTTCTACCTTGCCTGAAGCTCTTTCTTTTGAGCCTTGATTGACATTGGTTGCTTTAGCTGGGTTTCTCTGAGTTGTTTGAGGGTGTTTTGTTGAGGCTGCTTGTTTGCAGGTTGTGTGCTTGTAGGCCATTTAGGCTTGGTTGTTTTGGGGCTGTTTCATTGGCCTTTAGGTTCCTGGGTTTAGGTTGCTGGGATTAGCTTGGTTGCAGTTGGTTAGTTGGTGGCTTGAGGTGGTTTGGGGCCGTTTTAATTCCGATTTCTGTTGTTTGGTTCAGGTGTGTTTTGCTGTTGCTCTTTCTGAGGAGGCTGATGTTGTTTTAGGAAGGTTCTTCAGGGTTGGCTGTTAGAGTTTGGTTTTAGTGTTTTGGTGTGGGTATCTTGGTTCAGGTTGTTAAGGTTGTTAGAGGCTGTTGTCTTGAGTCAGGTTGTTGGAGGCTGGTTCTTGAAGGCTGGCTGGTTAAGGGTGGCTGGTTTAGATTGGTTGGCTGGGTGAGGTGACTTTTGGCTGAGGTTGCTTGATGTTTTTCTGCTAGGTTGTTATTGAAGGTTGGTTGTATGTTTTAGGTGGGATGTTTGAACTTGGTTTCAGTGCTTGTTTGAGGATGGCTTAGGCTGCTTGATTTTGGTTGCTGGTATTTAGGTTGTGGAGGTGATTTAGGTGTTTTGGATTGGTTCATTTCATTAGGTGGCTTAGGTAGGTTGTTGTACATATGCGTCTTTAGGAAAGCGAGTTGAAGTAGTTTTGCTTTGCATAGTTTGGTTTGGTTGAAGTGTTTCTGTCTACCTAGGTTTAGCTTGATTGGTTGAATTGGTTTTGGATGGGGCAGAATAGCTAGTTTTTTTGAGCTTGTTTTAAGAGGGTTTTCTTTAGCTTGGTTTGTTTTGCGTTCGTTTAGCCTGGTATAGGTTGTTTGGTTTACTTTGGTTGATGCTGTTTGGTTCAGGATTTTAAGGGTTGTTTGTTCTAGTTTAGCTGGTTTTGGTAGTTCACTTTCCATAATTTGCCTTGTTTTTGCTTCTCTGCTTTGGGTAGGGATTTTTAGAATCATGTTGGCTGTTTTAAGAAGGCTTTTTTGCTTGAGGTAGGATCTTTTGCTTGAGGGGGGTTGAGCAGAGCACGAGGCCGACATTGGTAGAGCAGGAGCAGCAGGCACTGAGGCCAAAAGGGCCTCAAGAAGCCTTGATGAGGAGCCGTGCTCAACTTCTCAGACTTCCCAGAGTGCCCAAATGCCTCTGACCTAATGGACCTTGCGGGCAGGAATCCTTCCCGTGACTGTCAGGACACCAGGGGCTGCTCCAAATCACTGGGACCCCTGGCAACATCTCTATCTACATCCTATTTCTTACCGCTGCTGACCCTGGCTCTGCAGGGGATGAAGACAGCGAGCTCTGCAGTGCTCCTCCAGAAGTCATTCCCTTGCTCTTACCACTGCTGTCCAGCTCAGAAGGGTTTCCGTCCAAAAGAGGAGTCGTGCAGCAGAGAACCTTCCGCAGGCTCGTCCAGCCTCCAGTCTTCTCCTTCCTCACTCCCCACCAAGGAATTCCACCAGCTCTTCAAGGCCTTCCTCGGGGATGTGTTGGGGCTGCCTCTGGGCCAGCTCTGGCAGTGGACACGGGAGGCTGCTCCTTCTTATCCTGCCCGAGTCATTGTGACCGCTGCGTTGCCGGGTGCTGGCATTGTGACATGGGGTGACGGGGCCCCTGTGTGCAGCCCCGCCCGCAGCAGCCCCGCCTGCCAGCCCTCTGCTCAGCACCCTATGGAGGAAGCCTTTGGGGTGCTTCCCCGAGACAGTCCTGGTGCTCAGGAGGCTTCATTGTCAAATGCTGAAAGAAATACCACTTGAGATCTCCCCAGGATCTGGCAGGTGCCAAGGCACTTGTCACTTTCAAAGAGATCCTGGCTGCATCTAACCAGCCATCTCACTGGTACAATCCATTTGGGGAAGATTTTCAGAAGATACCATTTTTTGTGTGCTGGGATGTGTTTTTTCTACCTTATTTCCTTGCATGCAGAATGGAAAAATACCAAAGTGTAAGTTGCTCGAAAAATAGATGTGCGTCCACCATCCTCTTGATTAATGTTGCACTCAGTAATATTTATCACTCCCCCAGCACTTAATTTGCCATACATTTTGTTTGTGGATTTCAGTGGGACAGTTCCAGTTGCGCAGAAGACTGGTTTTTGTGTGTCTGATGGAGACAAGAGCAGCGGAATTCCGCCAGCCGACCCGGTGGGCCAGTAAAAGCATTAGCAGGCTTAGCACTCCCATTTTACTCCGATGCCTTGTGTCAGGCAACTACAAGTTTCCTTTACTGATCTGGTAAGACTCTGTAGGAAACTGTACCTGTATCACAAAGCAGACGGCACAGGAGGATCTGAAAACCCTAGTGATTAGGTTCCAAACCATGGCATCCAATTACGCTTTTCAACTAGTGCAAGGACAGCCCTTACGAGCGGACTCTGTTGCAGTGTCAAAAACTGAGGTCCTGTCTGAACCCCAATAGCATGGGAACACATGGCTTGTTGAAAGGGTTCAACTGCGTTACTCTGCTCTTTACAGGACTCTTGTTCTCCTCCCGCTTTCCACAGTTGCGGGAGGCTGTTACATACCATTCTCCTATAGACAGACATAATTCCTGCATGTAAAGCAAGGATCATTTCTGGAACAATTCACACTTGTGAAAGATTGTGAAGCCCCTGGGGAGTTGAATATCATGATGCAAAACCAGGAGAAGAATTGAAGAAGTGGTGTCAGTGACATCTCAGACCCATAACGCTGAACTGTAGTTCTACAGCACTAGCACTGGAGTCTGTGCTCCAGTTTATGTAACACTGTCCTGAAAGATTCAGGCTGTGCTAAAGGTAAGAGGTCTCCTGGATGCTCTTAAAAGCGTCCAAATATTGGGAAATATTTCATCGCTATGTTGTTTCCTTTTCACTTAGCTAAATGGAGGTGGGGAGGAGGGGGATACATGTTTAATAACATTCCACTACAGTTCTTTCTATGGGAACCACTTTGGAAATTTTCATGGAAAAAAAAAAAAAAAAACAAGCCTTCAGCAGGTAGTCTGTTAGGATTATAGCTTCAGCCATTTTTGTATGCCTCATGCTGGAAATCGTGGTTTCAGAAATCTCAGGTCCTAGGTGGTTTGGTGTTAATTTCAGGGTTAATTTTTCTTAATCCTGGACATTGTAAGAAAAGTTTTGTCCTTTCCTACAATAATCTGACAATACGGTGCTCATTTCAAAGCACATTCAGAGGAGAGCCACCCATCCCAACGTTTGCCCGTGGAGCTGAGTGAGCCAGGGGAATGACAAGGGGCTTGCCAGATCTGGGAACAAAACCTGTGCTTTGCTCATCAAGCCAGGTGGTGAGGCCACCTCTGCCGTGCCAGGTCTGTTAGGAAGATGGATGCAGCTGCATCAAGGTAGACAGAAGCGTATCCACCTCCTGAGATAGTCATGGATGACATGCCTAGGTGCCTGTGGATACATGAGTTTGAGCAGCGTTTGGAAGTTAATTACAGATTCTTTAGGAACCAGTTAGTTGGAAATGGGGGAGTGGGGAAAAGAAGTACTAGAATGTTGTTGTAGAAATACATGTCTATTCAATCATTGAGCTTGGTAGCAAACATGGTTTTTCTCCTTGTCCATTTCTATTTGGCTTTGATTGAAATTATGGCAAGAGAGCAAAGGAGAGGATAGGGGAAGCTGATTCTGCAGCACCTGATAGGAAGAAGCTATCATACAGG
This sequence comes from Nesoenas mayeri, assembly GCF_963082525.1. NCBI lineage: Eukaryota > Metazoa > Chordata > Aves > Columbiformes > Columbidae > Nesoenas > Nesoenas mayeri. Next base: position 110,196,494 of record NC_137543.1, read on the forward strand.
AGAAATTAGGAAGTGGCCAGAACCCAGGCAAAAGCTCAGGGGAGCTAAGATGAGGAGCAGGAACCAATCTGTGCACATGAGAGGTGCAAACAAAGCACTGGCGTTCTCCTGCTGCCAAAAGGAAGGTGGGACAAAGAACTAGTGAGGCCCCCTGGGTCTAAGAGCGTCAAGCTGCAAACCAGATATACACCCCTCTTTGTTGCCTCTCCCTGGTGACATGAGTACTGATTTTCAGGTATTTCCTTCCTGTCTCAGTAACAGGTGAGGTAGCACCTGCAGGAGTATTGGTCTTTGGGTTTTCTCCACTACTCTGCGTCCCTCTTCACAGAGCTCACTCTCATTCCCCCCTGAAAGGGGGTGGGCAAGAAATGATTACAGCCTGGCAGTCACTGATATTGTTAATGTTGCCTCCTGTGCTTTGAGTATAGAGTAAAAAGGGGTTGGAGACAGGTTGGGAGAAGCCTCATCCACAGACCACAGCAGCTGTGAGAGCGGTTGTGCACACTTTTACTTTTTCCTTTCTGCTGAAGCTCTGGAGGGGGATCAGGGTAGCACAGAGTTATTCTTTACCCCATGCTTCTCAGCAGAAGGCTGGAAGTTGTCCTTTTTCCACCTCGATTGGTGCTATGCCAGTTTGTTGGATGTCAGTATCCCAAGCATGAAGGAAGTAGGTCATTTGCTGGTATGGTGGAGCGTGTGCCTCAAGGGCACCCTGGCTAAGAGTGGAGGCACGATGCTAATCAGCAGTTTGAGTGTTATATTTTAGACATTGTCTGCCTGTTGTGGTTTAACCGCAGCCGGCAACTAAGCACCACGCAGCTGCTGCCTTACCCCCCAGTGGGATGGAGGAGAGAATCAGAAGAGTAAAAGTGAGAAAACTCATGGCTTGAGATAAGGACTGTTCAATAGGTGAAGCAAAAGACGTGCACACAAGCAAAGCAAAACAAGGGATTCATTCATTGCTTCTCATGGGCAGACAGCTGTTCAGCCATCCCCAGGAAAGCCGGGCTCCATCACGCATAACCATTACTTGGGAAGATAAATGGCATCACTCCAAATGTCCCCCCCCTTTAGATGCTCTATATGTAACTCCAAATGTCCCCCAGTTTTTATGCTTGGCATGATATCACACGATATGGGATATCCCTTTGGTCGGTTGGGGTCAGCTCTCCTGGCTGTGTCTCCTCCCAGTTTCTGGTGCACCCCAACCCTTTTTGCTGATGGGGCAGTGCAAGAAGCAGAAAAGGCCTTGACTCTGTGTAGGCACTGCTCAGCAATAGCTAAAAGATACCTCTATTATCAACACTGGCTCCAGCACAAATCCAAATCATTGCCCCAGACTAGCTACTGTGAAGAAAATTAACTCTATCCCAGTCAAAACCAGTACACTGCTGTCCTGAAAGTAGTGAATTGGTCTTTCCCTTCAACTGAATCCAACATGCCTATATATTTCTGTTATATTTATTTTTTTTTCACTTGTTTTGTGAAGAAAACCATACGAATTTTTTTTTGTTCTCAACACAAAGTAGGTTATGATAAGGGTGTGCCACTGCTTTTGGTTTTGCAGCATTATTTAAACCTGTAATGAACTATGGATATTTTTTATTGACTTCCTAATAAAAGATAAATGATAAATATCTGTATGCATAGGTAAGGTGCCTAGAGTGTGGGTGTTAATGAGTAAGCCCAGCTGGTCCTATGCACAGGGCAGCAGTCCATAGAGACCACTGTGGAGCTGCTTTTCTGATAGTGGTTCCCTTTGTTGCAGCAAAAGTTATCATCACGGTGTATTGCATCCGACTTCAAGAATGGCCGTGTTTGTCTCTAGGGCAACATGCAAGTCTAAACGGGACAATGCAGTTGGTCCATTAAATGCTTCTGTTTGGTACAGTATTAGCAGGTAGAAGAAACCATGCCGTAGAGCAAGTTTCTTGCTATAAGGTTTGGTTAGAATCCTCTAGTCACATGAGTTACCCTTATGACTATGGAGTGAAGATGAAAGTGTTGGAATGTTTCTTTTCTATGTTATCTTTCAGTTTGATGTTAAGCACTTGATAGTTTTGTGTGGAAAGGGAGATGTTTTTAAAAGTATTTAAACGTTTTGTAATAAAACCACGTTACGCGTATTCACTCAGAAATGCTGATGACACTTGGTGTTTCTTAATTTTTAAGCAAAATCGAGAAAGAAACATCAAGACAAAATAACAAGGTGAGCTGTTTCTGTCTGTTGCATTTCTTCTTCATTTCTTTGACCATCTGCACAAATTTGCAAGGAGGAAGTGCAAAGTGGAGGTTTTTTGAGAGTCTTTTGTGCTCATCCAGTTGAGCTGGGTTTCCACTGATGAAATAACTCCACATCTCTGACACTAGGGAGGCTCAAAGATCAAGCCCTCGCTCTGGAGCAAGACGTGCTCCTCAACTGAATGGTTGCAAATCCTTCTGAGTTGAGCAATAAATGTTCATATCCTATGGAATTGTTTTCCTTCTAGTACTCATTTCTAGAAATTCTTGTTCTGTTTCCCATGTAAAAAAAACCAACATACTAAAATACAAGAACCTGAGAACAAGAGTGCTCCATCAGAGAGAAGGTCCATCTGGCCCAATGCCCTGTCTTTAGAGTGGCCAGCCACCAGTGTCTACAGCAGAGCACATGAGCAGAGCCAGTCTGCTTCTGCTGGGATCCTGGGGGTGCTCCGAGGCCTCAGTGGCTGGGACCGGGCTCCCCTGGGACCCCCGCCCACCGCCACCGTCTCCTGCCAAGGGCCCAGGGGACCTGTCTGAGCTCAGCCTGGGGCCTTGAGTCCCTGCCTGAGCCCTGTTGTAGGTGTGTGTGCCCGTCCTGTCTCTGCCTCTGTCCCTGGCTGGGCCTGGGCCCTGCAGAGAGCGGCCCTCCTGGATGGAGCCCTCAGGGCTCAGTCAGGACTTGTCATGCACAACTCCAGGCATAACAGAGCAGAATTCTTCTCTTCTATATGATGACAATGAGCCGCATAACCATGAGACAATTTGCCTGAAATGCCGGGAGGTCTTAGCTCCATGAACACTTTCTAGTACACAAACCACAAATGATGTAAGTCGAAAGAGGATTTTATTTTATGTCATTTACTGACTCTGTTTACAGAGCCGATGTGCACAAGCATTAACACAAGCTCGTGTAGCCAGGAGCAGACTGATGCATTCTTCAGTTCAGCTTGAAGAAACATCCCCTGCAGTCTGGCAAAGACAAGATACACAACTGCAAGAGCAGCATCAGGAATAGAGACCAAGCTGTCCCTGGTTTCTGAAGAGGGAGAATGAGCGGTATAAGGATCAGGAGTGACCATGCACAGAAGAAGAAAAAAAAAGAAGAAGAAAAGAAGAAGAAAAAGAGTAAAAAGAGAAGAAAGGAAGAATAAGAAGGGAAGAAGAAGAAGAGAAGAAGAAAAGAAGAAGTAGTACTAGTAGTATTAGTACTAGTATTGGTGATACTGTGAAGGGATTTTCCAAACTATGACATATAGCGATGGCAAGCAGACATTTTCCCTTTGAAAACTTGCTAAGCTCTTGTGCTTCTTGGCCAGTGACACCTAACTAGCTTTCTTGTGACTGACCGGCACAGCGTTCCACACAGGGAGGGTTGAAAAGTGGCAGATCCGGATGGCGCAGCAAGCCGGGAGACCTTCCAAGCACAGGCTGTTTTGCAGCAGCCAGAACCCCTGGGGAAATGGAATCCAGGGAAAAGAAGAGCTGGCCCCTGCTGCAAAGTTCCTCTGGGTAAGACAGCCTGAGAGAGCCCGGGGCTGTGCTCAGTGCTACGGAGGACAAGAAGTAACTCCTAAGAGAACCCTTGTCACTCACCCTGGAACTCCAAGAAGCTTTCTCCCCCCAGCTGCAGGGCAGGAAGGCCATCTTCCTGATGCTTGAGCAGCAGGCAGGAACCGAGCCAAAAGGGCCCAGAGGAGCTCTGCAAAGTGGTCATGCTCAATGCTGCAGAGGAAGGCAAAAAACCCCCGGGGACCAGGGCCAATCTGCCCCGGGGGAAAAAATTCCTTCCTGACCCCAATGCTGGCGATCGGCTGTTCCCTGAGCATGTGAGCCAGACCTGGCTCCTTGTCCCACAGGCTGCTCATGCCTCTCAGGAGCTGCTCAAGCCCTATCCTGCCTTGACTTGGAGCCAGATCAGGGGCTTCCAAGAAAGCAAAAGTGCCTCTGGCCACATTGATCTTGGGGGCAAGTATCCTTCCCATGCCTGTCAGGGCAAAAGAGGCTTCTCCAATTCTCTGAGACCCCTGGCAATATCTCTGTATCCTATTTCTTACCACTGCTGCCCCTGGCTCTGCAGGGAATGAAGACGGCGAGTTCCGCGGTGCTTCTCCACAAGTCATTCCTTTGCTCTTACCACTGCTGTCCAGCTGAGAAGACCCCATAGGCTTGAGAACCTCTAGGGGCTGGTGGTTCTCCTAATCTCCTGAGGGGCTGTCCCTGGTCCTCAATGGCCATGTGCTGGGCACAGCTGCTGGGTGTCCCTGATGTCTCTTTTGCCATTCCGACTGTTTGTCTACTGTTTGTGGATTCTTTAAGGATTGTTGTTGAAGGTTGCAGGTTGGCTTTTTAAGGTTTCTTGTTTCGGACTTGTTTGGTGGAGGTTGGTTGTTTCAGGTTGGTTGGTAGAGGCTGCTTTGGTGTAGGTTGGTCAAGGCTCTTTGTTCTAGGCTGGTCTTTTTGTTTAGCTTAGTTGAGGCTGGTTGGCTGAAACCGATTGTTTGGCTTGTTGAGGCTCATTGTTTCCAGATTTTTTTTGTTATTGTTGCTTTTTTTACTTTGTAATAGTTTGTTTCTAGGTTATTTCTAGGTAGGTTGTTTCTAGGTTGTTTGTAGGTTGATTTTTTCTACCTTGTTCCAAGCTCTTTGTTTTGACTGTTGATTTAGGTTGGTTGCTTTAGCTGGCTTTCTCTGAGTTCTTTGAAGGTGTTTTGTTGAGGCTGCTTGTTTGCAGGTTGTGTGCTTGTAGGTCATTTAAGCCTGGGTGGATTGGGGCTGTGTCAGTTGGCATTAGGTTGATTGTTTTAGGTTCCTTGCTTGAGGTTTGTTGGTTTAGCTTGTGAGGTTTGTAAGGCTTGTTAGGTTTGTGGTGGCTTGAGGTGGTTTGGTGTCATTTTAATTTAGATTTCTGTTGTTTGGTTGAGGTGCTTTGCAATTGTTCTTTTGAGGAGTTTGGTTGATGTTCTTTAGGAAGGTTCTTCACAGCTGTTCGAGTTCGATTTTAGTGTTTTGGTCTAGGTGTCTCGGTTCAGGGTGTTAAGGTTGTTGGACAGTGTTGCTTGGATGCAAGTTATTAGAGGCTGGTTCTTGAAGGCTGGCTGATTAAGGGTGGCTGGTTGAGGTTGGTTAGGTGAGGCGATTTTTGGCTGAGGTTGTTTGATGTCTGTTGTGCTAAGTTGGTAATGAAGGTTGGTTGTTTTAGCTGCAATGTTTGAAGTTGGTCTTGGTAGGATGTTGTCAGTGTTTAGTCTGAGGTTGGCTTAGGGAGTTTTGTTTAGGTTGTTCAGTTTAGGTCATTGGATTTAGATTGTTTAGGTGGTTTAGGTGGTTTATGTTGGTTCTCTTTGGTAGGTTGCTTAGGTAGGCTAGTGTGTACATGTGTCTTTAGGTAAGACAGTTGAAGTAGATTTGCTTTGTGTTGCTTAGGTGAGTTGAAAAATGGCTGTTTAGCTTGGTTGTGCTTGGTTGGTTGAATTGGTTTTGGCTTTGAGTTGTTTAGGTTGGTTGAAATGTTTCTGTTTAGCTTGCTTGGTTGAGTTGGTTATGGAGAGGGCAGAATAGCTAGTATTTTTTAGGTTTGTTTTAGGAGTGGTTCCTTTAGCTTGAGTTGGTTGGCATTAGTTTAGCCTGGTTTAGGTTGTTTTGTTTATTTTGCTTGGTGCTGTTTGATTTAGGGTTGTTTAGGTTGTTCTAGTTCGGTTGGTTTGGGCAGGTCGGTATCCATAGTTTGCTTTGGTTACAGTTCTCTGATTCGGGTATGGGGTATTTTTGATTATGTTAGTTGTTTTAGGTAGGTTCTTTTGCTTGAGGAAGGTTGATTTGTTTGAGGGGTTTCTGTGGGGCTCGAGGCCCACTTTGGTAGACCAGGAGCAGCAGGCACAGTGGCCAAAATGGCCCCAAGAAGGCCTGGCAAGGGGCCGTGCTCAACACTACAGGGGAAAGAAGAAAGCCACTGGAGGCACTTGCTGGCCTACCCAGGGAAAAAAGCCTTAGTCATCTCAGTTACAGAACACGAGAGGCCATCTTACTGGTGCTTGAGCACGTTTGAGATGTTGGTGCTTGAGCTTTTGATTTAGCTTAGTTGAGGCTGCTTGCTTGGCCGGTTGAGGCTTGTTACCATACTGTTGTTTTTGGTTGCTTTTTATACTTTGTAATAGGTTGTTTCTAGGTTATTTCTAGGTTGGTTGTTTCTAACTTGTTTGAAGCTCTTTGTTTTTAAAGTTGCTTGACGTTTGTTGCTTTAGCTGGATTTCTCTGAGCTGTCTGAGGGTATTTTCCTGAGGCTAGTTGTTTACAGGTTTTGTGCTTGTTGGCCATTTAAGCTTGGTTGGCTGGGGGCTGTTTCAGTTAACATTGGGATGGTTGGTTTAGGTTACTGGGTTTAGCATGGTTGTGTTTGGCTAGTTGGTGGCTTGAGGTGGTTTGATGTCATTTTAATTTAGATTACTGTTGTTTGGTTCAGGTGTTTTTTCTATTCCTTGTTTTGAGGAGGCTGTTTGATGTTGTTTTAGGAAGGTTCCTTAGGGTTGGCTGTTAGAATTTGGTTTTAGTGTTTTGGTCTAGGTGTCTTGGTTCAGGTTGTTGAGGTTGTTGGAGACTGTTGTTTTGAGGCAGGTTGTTAGAGGCTGGTTCTTGAAGGCTGGCTGACTAAGGGTGGAGGTTTGAGGTTGGTTAGGTGAGACAATTTTTGGTTGAGGTTGTTTGATGTCTGTTGTGCTAGGTTGGTAATGAAGGTTGGTTGTTTTAGGTGTAATGTTTGAAGTTGGTCTTGGTTAGATTGTATTCAGTGTTTGTTTGACGTTGGCTTAGGATGCTTGATTTAGGTCATTGGTATTTAGGTTGTTGAAGCAATGTAAGTTGTTTTTTTTCATTAGGTGACTTAGGAAGGTTGACGTATATATGTGTCTTTAAGTAAGTTAGTTGAAGTAGTTTTGTTTCATGTTGTTTGGTTTGGTCGAAGTGGTTCTGTTTAGCTTCGTTTAGATTGGTTGGTTGAATTGGTTTTGGATAGGGCAGAATAGCTAGTATTTTCTAAGTTTGTTTAAGAGAGGTTACTTTAGTTTGGGTTGTTTTGCGTTAGTTTAGCCTAGTTGAGGTTGTTTGGTTTATTTTCGTTGATGCTGTTTGGTTTAGGATATTTATGGTTGTTTGTTCTGATTCAGTTGGTTTGGGTAGGTCGCTTTCCATAGTTTGCTTTGGTTTCAGTTCTCCGGTATAGGTAGGGATTTTTAAGATGATGTTGGTTGTTTTCGGAAGGTTCTTTTCGTTGAGGTGGGTTATCCTGTTTGAGGGGGGTTTTGCTGAGCATGAGGCCCACTTTGTAGAGCAGGAGCAGCAGGCCCTGAGGTTTGAGATTTTGGTGCTTGATCTTTAGGTTTAGGTTGGTTGAGGCTGCTTGCTCTGTTGGTTGAGGCTCGTTTCCATACGGTTGTTTTCGGTCACTTTTTTTACTTGGTAATAGCTTGTTTCTAGGTTGTTTGTAGGTTGGTTGTTTCTACCTTATTTGAAGTTTTTTGTTTTGAGCATTGATTGACGTTGGTTGCTTTAGCTGGATTTCTCTGGGTTGTTTGAGGGTGTTTTGTTGAGGCTGCTTGTTTGCAGGTTGTGTGCTTGTAGGCCATTTAGCTTGGTTGGTTTGGGGCTGTTTCAGTTGGCATTAGGTTGGTTGTTTAATGTTTGTTGGTTTAGCTTGGTTGCGGTTGGGTAGTTGGTGGCTTGAGGTTGTTTGGTGTCATTTTAATTTAGATTTCTCTTGTTTCATTTAACTGTTTTTTGCTATTGCTTGTTTGGAGGTGGCTGGTTGAGTTTTTTTAGGTAGATTCTTTAGGGTTGGCTGGTTTGGTTTTAGTGTTTTGGTGTAGGTATCCTGGTTTAGGTTGTTGAGGTTGTTGGAGGCTGTTGTTTTGAGGCAGATTGTTAGAGGCTGATTCTTGAAGGCTGGTTGGTTAAGTTTGGCTGGTTTAGATTGTTTGGCTGAGGTAATTTTTGGTTGAGGTTGTTTGATGTTTGTTGTGCTAGGCTGGTAATGAAGGTTGGTTGATTGGTTTAGATGGATGTTGGATGTTTTTTTCTCTTAGGTCTTTTTCAGTGTTTAGTTTGAGGATGGCTTAGGGTGTATGGTTTATGTTGTTCAATTTAGGTCATTGGATTTAGGTTGCTTAGGTGGTTTATGTTTTTTCCTCTTGGTGGGTGGTTTAAGTAGGTTAGTTTGTATATGTGTCTTTAGGTAACTGAGTTGAAGTAGGTTTTCTTTGAGTTGCTTAGGTTGGTTGAAATGTTTCTGTGTAGCTTGCTTGGTTGAGTTGGTTATGGATAGGGCAGAATAGCTAGTATTTTTTAGGTTTCTTTTAAGAGGGGTTACCTTAGCTTGAGTTGGTTTGCATTAGTTTAGCCTGGTTGAGGTTGTTTGGTTTACTTTGCTTGATGCTGTTTGGCTTAGGATTGTTGAGGTTGTTCTAGTTTGATTGGTTTGGGCAAGTTGGTATCCATAGTTACTTTGGTTTCAGTTCTATGTTTCAGGTAGGGATTAATTTGGATTACGTTGGATGTTTTAGATCGGTTCTTTTCTTTGAGGCAGGTTGTCTTGTTTGGGGGAGGTTGTGTGGAGCACGGGGCCCACTTTGGTAGAGCAGGAGGAGGAGGCACTGAGGCCAGAATGACCCCAATAGGTCTGGCAAGGGGCCGTGCTCTGTTTTCCAGACTTCCCAGAGTGCCCAAATGCCTCTGACCTAATGAACCTTGGCCTGTGCCTGTCAGGACACCAGGGGCTGCTCCAAATCACTGGGACCCCTGGCAACATCTCTATCTGCATCCTATTTCTTACCGCTGCTGGCCCTGGCTCTGCAGGGGATGAAGACAGCGAGCTCTGCAGTGCTCCTCCAGAAGTCATTCCCTTGTTCTTACCACTGCTGTCCAGCTCAGAAGGGTTTCCGTCCAAAAGAGGAGTCTTGCACCAGAGAACCTCCAGCAGACTCGTCCAGCCTCCAGTCTTCCCCTTCCTCACTCCCCGCCACGGAATTCCACCAACTTCTCAAGGCCTTCCTCGGGGATGTGTTAGGGCTGACCCCGGGCCAGCTCTGGCAGTGGACACGGGAGGCTGCTCCTTCTTATCCTGCCCGGGTCATTGTGACCGCTGCATTGCCGGGTGCTGGCATTGTGACGTGGGGTGACGGGGCCCCTGTGTGCAGCCCCGCCCGCAGCAGACCCGCCTGCCAGCCCTCTGCTCAGCACCCTATGGAGGAAGCCTTTGGGGTGCTGCTCCGAGACAGTCCTGGTGCTCAAGAGGCTTCATTGTCAAATGCTGAAAGAAATACCACTTGAGATCTGCCGAGGATCTGGCAGGTGCCAAAACACTTGTCACTTTCAAAGAGATCCTGGCTGCATCTAACCAGCCATCTCACTGGTACAATCCATTTGGGGAAGATATTCAGAAGATACCATTTGTTTTCTGTGTGCTTGGGTGTGTTTGTTCTACCTTATTTCTTGCATGCAGAATGGAAAAATATCAAAGTTTAAGTTGCTCTAAAAATTTATTTGCGTTCACCATCCTCTTGATTAATATTGCACTCAGTTATATTTAACACTCCTTGAGCACTTAATATGTGATACATGGTGTTTGTGGATTTCAGTGGGACAGTTCCAGTCACGCAGAAGACTGGTTTTTGTGTATCTGATGGAGACAAGAGCAGCGGAATTTGGCCAGCTGACCCAGTGGGCCAGTAAAAGCATTAGCAGGCTTAGCACTCTTGGTTTTGTTGAAAACAAGTTTCTCTTTCAGTGAATTTTGCCTGTCAGCTAAAGCCTTCATATTAACTGCATTTTCCTGGAGAACCAGACACATGTTTTGGTAAACCTAGCAATGGAATGCAAACTTATTAATAAGCACGGATGGACATCTCGCGAGTGGGGCAACGAGAAACAAGTGACCAATAAACTGACCAACTGTGTATAACATTCCATTCAGGAGAATACTTCATATAAAAGTGGGAGATCACGAGGATCTCGTTCCTTTTTTTCCTTTTTTTCCCTTTTCCTTCTTTTCCCTATGGCCGACATTAGGAGAGGACCTTGCTAAGTCGTCCCTGCGAACTGAGGCCTAGTGAGAGACTGAATCCAGCTCCGGTTGGCTGTGGAGTCTAATCCAGGACTTTGGGTGCCGGCTCTGGAGTTGCTGAGACTTTCAAGATTGGTTTTGTATATTTTGTATTATTTTCTCTATTCTTATTAGTAGCATTAGTAAAACATCTTTAATTTTTTCCAACTCTCTTCTCTCTGTTCTTCTTTTCCTCCCGATCGACTGTCCTGAGTGGAAAGGGGGGAGAGGGAGGGGCAAAAGGGGGAAGTGGGGGAGAAGAGGGGGTTAACAATACATCTGCCAGGGTTTTATTGTAACCCCGTATTCTTAACCCTCGACATGGTTTCAGTGACATCTCAGACCCATAAAGCTGAACTTAGCTAAATGGAGGTGAAGACGAGGTGGATACAGGTTTAATAACATTCCACTACAGTTCTTTCTATGGGAACCACTTTGGAAATTTTCATGGAAAAAAAAAAAACAAGCCTGCAGCAGGTAGTCTTTTAGGTTTATAGCTTCAGCCATTTTTGTATGGCTCATGCTGGAAATCGTGGTTTCAGAAATCTCAGGTCCTAGGTGGTTTGGTGTTAATTTCAAGGTTAATTTTTCTTAATCCCGGACATTGTAAGGAAGGTTTGGTCCTTTCCTACAATAATCTGACAATACGGTGCTCATTTCAAAGCACATTCAGAGGAGAGCCACCCATCCCAACGTTTGCCCGTGGAGCTGAGTGAACCAGGGGAATGACAAGGGGCTTGCCAGATCTGGGAACAAAACCTGTGCTTTGCTCATCAAGCCAGGTGGTGAGGCCACCTCTGCCATGCCAGGTCTGCTAGGAAGATGGATGCAGCTGCATCAAGGTAGACAGAAGCGTATCCACCTCCTGAGATAGTCATGGATGGCATGCCTAGGTGCCTGTGGATACATGAGTTTGAGCAGCGTTTGGAGGTTAATTACAGATTCTTTAGGAACCAGTTAGTTGGAAATGGGGGAATGGGGAAAAGAAGTACTGGAATGTTGATGTAGAAATACATGTCTATTCAATCATTGAGTCTGGTAGCAATCATGGTTTTTCTCCTTGTTCATTTCTATTTGGCTTTGATTGAAATTATGGCAAGAGAGCAGAGGAGAGGATAGGGGAAGCTGATTCCGCAGCATCTGATGGGAAGAAGCTATCATCCTTGGACAGCTGACGAAGCACATGGTGGGCAACGGTAGAAATTAGGAATTGGTCAGAAGCCAAGCAAAAGCTCAGGGGGTCTTTGCAATGCTTTGGGAGCTAAGATGAGGAGCAGGAACCAATCTGTGCACGAGAGGTGCAAACAAAGCACTGCCATGCTCCTGCTGCCAAAAGGAAGGTGGGACAAAGAGCCAGTGAGGCCTCCTGGGTCTAAGAGTGTCAAGCTGCAAACCAGATATACACCCCTCTTTGTTGCCTCTTCCTGGTGACATGAGTACTGATTTTCAGGTATTTCCTTCCTGTCTCAGTAACAGGTGAGGTAGCACCTGCAGGAGTATTGGTCTTTGGGTTTTCTCCACTACTTTGCCTTCCTCTTCACAGAGCTCACTCTCATTCCTCCCTGAAAGGGGGTGGGCAAGAAATGATTACAGCCTGGCAGTCACTGATGTTGTTAATGTTGCAGTTGTGCACACTTTTACTTTTTCCTTTCTGCTGAAGCTCTGGAGGAGGATCAGGGTAGCACAGAGTTATTCTTTACCCCATGCTTCTCAGCAGAAGGCCAGAGGTTGTCCTTTTTCCACCTCAATCGGTGCTATGCCAGTTTGCTGGATGTCAGTATCCCAGGCATGAAGGAAGGAGGTCATCTCCTGGTACGGTGGAGCTTGTGCCTCAAGGGTGCCCTGGCTAAGAGAGGAGGCATGATGCTAATCAGCAGTTTGAGTGTTATATTTTAGACATTGACTGCCTGATGTGGTTTAACCCCAGCCAGCAACTAAGCACCACGCAGCTGCTGCCTTACCCCCCAGTGGGATGGAGGAGAGAATCAGAAGAGTAAAATTGAGAGAACTCATGGCTTGAGATAAGGACTGTTCAATAGGTGAAACTAAAGTGTGCACACAAGCAAAGCAAAACAAGAGATTCATTCATTGCTTCCCATGGACAGACAGCTGTTCAGCCATCCCCAGGAAAGCCGGACTCCATCATGCATAACCATTACTTAGGAAGATGAATGGCATCACTCCAAATGTCCCTCCCCTTTAGATGCTCTATATGTAACTACAAATGTCCCCCAGCTTTTTATGCTGGACATGATATCACACGGTACGGGATATCCCTTTGGTCAGTTGGGGTCAGCTCTCCTGGCTGTGTCTCCTCCCAGTTTCTGGTGCACTCCAAGCCTTTTTGCTGGTGGGGCAATGCAAGAAGCAGAAAAGGCCTTGACTCTGTGTAGGCACTGCTCAGCAATAGCTAAAAGATACCTCTATTATCAACACTGGCTCCAGCACAAATCCAAATCATTGCCCCAGACTAGCTACTGTGAAGAAAATTAACTCTATCCCAGTCAAAACCAGTACACTGCTGTCCTGAAAGTAGTGAATTAGTGTTTACCTTCAACTGACCTTAGCATCATGATATGTTTCTGTTATAGTTATTATTGTTTTTCACTCAATTTGTGAAGAAAGACTTATGATAAGGGTGCGCCATTGCTCCTGGTTTTGAAGCATTATTTAAACCTGTAAGGAGCTATGGATATTTTTCGTTGACTTCCTAAAAAAAGATAAATGATAAATATCTGTATCCATAGGTAAGATGCCTAGAGTGTGGGTGTTAATGAGTAAGCCCAGTTGGTCCTACACAGAGGGCAGCAGTCCACAGAGACCACTGTGGAGCTGCTTTTCTGATAGTGCTTCCCTTTGTTGCAGCAAAAGTTATCATCACAGTGCATTGCATCCGACTTCAAGAATGGCCGTGTTTGTCTCTAGGGCAACATGCAAGTCTAAACAGGACAATGCAGTTGGTCCATTAAATGCTTCTGTTTGGTGTAGTATTAGTAGGTAGAAGAAACCATGCTGTAGAGCAAGTTTCTTGCTATAAGGTTTGGTTAGAATCCTCTAGTCACATGAGTTACCCTTATGAGTATGCAGTGAAGACGAAAGTGTTGCAATGTATATTTTCTACCTTATATTTCATTTTGTTGTTAACTTGATACTTTTGTGTGGAAAGGGAGATGTTTTTAAAAGTAAAACCACATTGTGCGTCTTCACTCAGAAATGCTTATCACACTTGGTAATTCTTTAATTTTTAAGCAAAATCAGGAAAGAAACATCAAGACAAAATAACAAGGTGAGCTGTTTCTGTCAGTTGCATTTCTTCTTCATTTCTTTGACCATCTGCACAAATTTGCAAGAAGGAAGTGCAAAGTGGATGTTTTTTTCCGAAAGTCTTTTGTGCTCATCCAGTTGAGCTGGGTTTCCACTGATGAAATAACTCCACATCTCTGACACCAGGGAGGCTCAAAGATCAAGCCCTCACTCTGGAGCAAGACGTGTTCTTCAATTGAATGGTTGCAAATCCTTCTGAGTTGAGCAATAAATGTTCATATCCTATGGAATTGTTTTCATTCTAGTACTCATTTCGATAAATTATTGTGCTGTTTCCCATGTAAAAAAAAAAAAAACCATACTAAAATACAAGAACCTGAGAACAAGAGTGCTCCATCAGAGAGAAGGTCCATCTGGCCCAATGCCCTGTCTTTAGAGTGGCCAGCCACCAGTGTCTATAGCAGAGCACATGAGCAGAGCCAGTCTACTTCTGCCAGGGTCCTGGGGGTGCTCCGAGGCCTCAGTGTCTGGGACCGGGCTCCCCTGGGACACCCACCCACCACCACCGTCTCCTGCCAAGGGCCCAGGGGACGTGTCTCAGCTCAGCCTGGGGCCTTGGGTCCCTGCCTGAGCCCTGTTGTAGGTGTGTGTGCCCGTCCCATCTCTGCCCTGTCCCTTACTGGGCCTGGGCCCTGTCCTGCAGAGAGCGGCTCTCCTGGATGGAGCCCTCAGGGCTCAGTCAGGGCTTGTCATGCACAACTCCAGGCACAACAGAGCAGATTTCTTCTCTTCTATATGCTGATAATGAGCAGAATAACCATGAGACGATTTCCCCGAAATGCCAGGGGGTCTTAGCTCCATGAATACTTTCTAATACACAAACCACAAATGATGTAAGTCGAAAGAGGATTTTATTTTATGTCATTTACTGACTCTGTTTACAGAGCCGATGTGCACAAGCATTAACACAAGCTCGTGTAGCCAGGAGCAGACTGATGCATTCTTCAGTTCAGCTTGAAGAAACATCCCCTGCATTCTGGCAAAGACAAGATACAGAACTGCAAGAGCAGCATCAGGAATAGAGACCAAGCTGTCCCTGGTTCCTGAAGAGGGAGAATGGTAGTTATGAGGATCAGGAGTGACCATGCACAGAAGAACAAAAAAAAAAGAAGAAGAAAAGAATAAGAAAAAGACTAAAAAGAGCAGAAAGGAAGAATAAGAAGGGAAGAAGAAGAAGAGAAGAAGAAAGGAAGAACAAAAGAAGAAGTAGTACTAGTAGTATTAGTACTAGTAGTGGTTGATACTGTGAAGGTATTTTCTGAACTATGGCATATAGTGATGGCAAGCAGACATTTTCCCTTTGAAAACTTGCTAAGCTCTTGTGCTTCTTGGCCAGTGACACCTAACTAGGTTTCTTGTGCCTGACCGGCACAGCGTTCCACACAGGGAGGGTTGAAAAGTGGCAGATCCGGATGGCGCAGCAAGCCGGGAGACCTTCCAAGCACAGGCTGTTTCGCAGCAGTCAGGACCGCTGGGGTAATGGAATCCAGGGAAAAGAAGAGCTGGCCCCTGCTGCAAAGTTCCTCTGGGTAAGACAGCCTGAGAGAGCCCGGGGCTGTGTACGGTGGACAAGAAGTAACTCCTAGGAGAACTCTTGTCACTCACCCTGGAACTCCAAGAAGCTTTCTCCCCCCAGCTGCAGGGCAGGAAGGCCATCTTCCTGATGCTTGAGCAGCAGGCAGGAACCGAGCCAAAAGGGCCCAGAGGAGCTCTGCAAAGTGGTCATGCTCAATGCTGCAGAGGAAGGCAAAAAACCCCCGAGGACCAGGGCCAATCTGCCCCGGGGGAAAATTCCTTCCTGATCCCAATGCTGGCGATCGGCTGTTCCCTGAGCATGTGAGCCAGACCTGGCTCCTTGTCCCACAGGCTGCTCATGCCTCTCAGGAGCTGCTCAAGCCCTATCCTGCCTTGACTTGGAGTCAGATCAGGGGCTTCCAAGAAAGCAAAAGTGCCTCTGGCCACATTGATCTTGGGGGAAAGTATCCTTCCCACGCCTGTCAGGGCAAAAGAGGCTGCTCCAATTCGCTGAGACCCCTGGCAACATCTCTGTATCCTATTTCTTACCACTGCTGCCCCTGGCTCTGCAGGGGATGAAGACGGCGACTTCCGCGGTGCTCCTCCACAAGTCATTCCTTTGCTCTTACCACTGCTGTCCAGCTGAGAAGACTCCATAGGCTTGAGAACCTCTAGGGGCAGGTAGTTCTACTAATCTCCTGAGGGGCTGTCCCTGCTCCTCAATGGCCATGCGCTGGGCACAGCTGCCGGGTCTCCCTGATGTCTCTTTTGCCATTCCGACTGTTTGTCTACTGTTTGTGGATTCTTTAAGGATTGTTGTTGAAGGATGCAGGTTGGTTGCTTAAGGTTTGTTGCATGAGGCTTGTTTGGTTGAGGTTGGTTGTTTCAGGTTGGTTGGTAGAGGCAGCTTTGGTGTAGGTTGGTCAAGGCTCTTTGTTCTAGGCTGGTCTTTTGGTTTAGCTCACTTGAGGCTGGTTGGCTGAGACCGATTGTTTGGCTTGTTGAGGCTCATTGTTTCCAGATTTTTTGTTGTTTTTGTTGCTTTTTTTACTTTGTAATAGCTTGTTTCTAGGTTGTTTGTAGGTTATTTGTTTCTACCTTGTTTCAAGCTCTTTGTTTTGACCGTTGATTTAGGTTGGTTGCTTTAGCTGGGTTTCTCTGAGTTGTTTGAGGGTGTTTTGTTGAGGCTGCTTGTTTGCAGGTTGTGTGCTTGTAGGTCATTTAAGCCTGGTTGGATTCGGGCTGTGTCAGTTGGCATTAGGTTGATTGTTTTAGGTTCCTTGCTTGAGGTTTGTTGGTTTAGCTTGTGAGGTTTGTAAGGCTTGTTAGGTTTGTGGTGGCTTAATGTGATTTGGTGTCATTTTAATTTAGATTTCTGTTATTTAGTTCAGGTGCTTTGCAATTGTTTTTTTGAGGGGTTTGGTTGATGTTGTTTTAGGAAGGCTCTTCAGAGTTCACTGTTAGAGTTTAGTTTTAGTGTTTTGGTCTAGGTGTCTCGGTTCAGGTTGCTGAGGTTGTTGAAGGCTGTTGTTTTGATG
The DNA here is from genome assembly GCF_963082525.1 of Nesoenas mayeri. NCBI lineage: Eukaryota > Metazoa > Chordata > Aves > Columbiformes > Columbidae > Nesoenas > Nesoenas mayeri. Next base: position 110,213,204 of record NC_137543.1, read on the forward strand.
CAGGTGGTTGGAGGCTGCTTCTTGAAGGCTGGCTAATTAAGGGTGGCTGGTTGAGGTTGGTTAGGTGAGGTGATTTTTGGCTGAGGTTGTATGATGTCTGTTGTGCTAAGCTGGTAATGAAGGTTGGTTGTTTTAGCTGCAAATGTTTGAAGCTGGTCTTGGTAGGATGTTTTCAGTGTTTAGTCTGAGGTTGGCTTAGGGAGTTTTGTTTAGCTTGTTCAGTTTAGGTCATTGGATTTAGATTGTTTAGGTGGTTTAGGTGTTTTATGTTGGTTCTCTTTGGTAGGTTACTTAGGTAGGCTAGTGTGTACATGTGTCTTTAGGTAAGACAGTTGAAGTAGATTTGCTTTGTGTTGCTTAGGTGAGTTGAAAAATGGCTGTTTATCTTGGCTGAGCTTGGTTGGTTGAATTGGTTTTGGCTTTGAGTTGTTTAGGTTGGTTGAAATGTTTCTGTTTAGCTTGCTTGGTTGAGTTGGTTATGGAGAGGGCAGAATAGCTAGTATTTTTTAGGTTTGTTTTAGGAGTGGTTCCTTTAGCTTGAGTTGGGTGGCATTAGTTTTGCCTGGTTTAGGTTGTTTTGTTTATTTTGCTTGATGCTGTTTGATTTAAGATTGTTTAGGTTGTTCTAGTTCGGTTGGTTTGGGCAGGTCGGTATCCATAGTTTGCTTTGGTTACAGTTCTCTGATTCGGGTATGGGGTATTTTGGATTACGTTGGTTGTTTTAGGTAGGTTCTTTTGCTTGAGGACGGTTGATTTTTTTGAAGGGTTTCTGTGGGGCTCGAGGCCCACTTTGGTAGACCAGGAGCAGCAGGCACTGTGGCCAAAATGGCCCCAAGAAGGCCTGGCAAGGGGCCGTGCTCAACACTTCAGAGGAAAGAAGAAAGCCACTGGAGGCACTTGCTGGCCCAGCCAGGGAAAAAAGCCTTGGTCATCCCAGTTGCAGAGCACGAGAGGCCATCTTGCTGGTGCTTGAGCACGTTTGAGATGTTGGTGCTTAATCTTCTGATTTAGCTTAGTTGAGGCTGCTTGCTTGGCCGGTTGAGGCTTGTTACCACACTGTTGTTTTTGGTTGCTTTTCATACTTTGTAATAGGTTGTTTCTAGGTTATTTATAGGTTGGTTGTTTCTACCTTGTTTGAAGCTCTTTGTTTTTAAAGTTGCTTGGCGTTTGTCGCTTTAGCTGGATTTCTCTGAGCTGTCTGAGGGTGTTTTTCTGAGGCTGGTTGTTTACAGGTTGTGTGCTTGTTGGCCAATTAAGCTTGGTTGGTTTGGGGCTGTTTCAGTTAACTTTAGGATGGTTGGTTTAGGTTGCTGGGTTTAGCGTGGTTGTGTTTGGCTAGTTGGTGGCTTGAGGTGGTTTGGTGTCATTTTAATTTAGATTACTGTTGTTTGGTTCAGGTGTTTTTTCTATTCCTTGTTTTGAGGAGGCTGTTTGATGTTGTTTTAGGAAGGTTCCTTAGGGTTGGCTGTTCGAGTTTGGTTTTAGTGTTTTGGTCTAGGTGTCTTGGTTCAGGTTGTTGAGGTTGTTGGAGACTGTTGTTTTGAGGCAGGTTGTTAGAGGCTGGTTCTTGAAGGCTGGCTGACTAAGGGTGGAGGTTTGAGGTTGGTTAGGTGAGGCGATTTTTGGTTGAGGTTGTTTGATGTCTGTTGTGCTAGGTTGGTAATGAAGGTTGGTTGTTTTAGGTGTAATGTTTGAAGTTGGTCTTGGTTAGATTGTATTCAGTGTTTGTTTGACGTTGGCTTAGGATGCTTGTTTTCGGTCATTGGTATTTAGGTTGTTGAAGCAATGTAAGTTGTTTTTTTTTATTAGGTGACTTAGGGAGGTTGGCATATAGATGTGTCTTTAAGTAAGTTAGTTGAAGAACTTTTGCTTCGTGGTGTTTGGTTTGGTCAAAGTGGTTCTGTTTAGCTTCGTTTAGATTGGTTGGTTGAACTGGTTTTGGATAGGGCAGAATAGCTAGTATTTTCTAAGTTTGTTTTAAGAGGGGTTACTTTAGTTTGGGTTGTTTTGTGTTAGTTTAGCCTGCTTGAGGTTGTTTGGTTTATTTTCGTTTATGCTGTTTGGTTTAGGATATTTATGGTTGTTTGTTCTGATTCAGTTGGTTTGGGTAGGTCGCTTTCCATAGTTTGCTTTGGTTTCAGTTCTCTGGTTTAGGTAGGGATTTTTAAGATGATGTTGGTTGTTTTAGGAAGGTTCTTTTTGTTGAGGTGGGTTATCCTGTTTGAGGGGGGTTTTGCTGAGCATGAGGCCCACTTTGTAGAGCAGGAGCAGCAGGCCCTGAGGTTTGAGATTTTGCTTCTTGATCTTTAGGATTAGGTTGGTTGAGGCTGCTTGCTCTGTTGGTTGAGGCTCGTTTCCATACGGTTGTTTTCGGTCACTGTTTTTACTTGGTAATAGCTTGTTTCTAGGTTGTTTGTAGGTTGGTTGTTTCTACCTTATTTGAAGCTTTTTGTTTTGAGCATTGACTGACGTTGGTTGCTTTAGCTGGATTTCTCTGGGTTGTTTGAGGGTGTTTTGTTGAGGCTGCTTGTTTGCAGGTTGTGTGCTTGTAGGCCATTTAGCTTGGTTGGTTTGGGGCTGTTTCAGTTGGCATTAGGTTGGTTGTTTAATGTTTGTTGGTTTAGCTCGGTTGCGGTTGGGTAGTTGGTGGCGTGAGGTTGTTTGGTGTAATTTTAATTTAGATTTCTCTTGTTTCATTTAACTGGTTTTTGCTATTGCTTGTTTGGAGGTGGCTGGTTGAGTTTTTTTAGGTAGGTTCTTTAGGGTTGGCTGGTTTGGTTTTAGTATTTTGGTGTAGGTATCCTGGTTTAGGTTGTTGAGGTTGTTGGAGGCTTTTGTTTTGAGGCAGGTTGTTAGAGGCTGGTTCTTGAAAGCTGGTTGGTTAAGTTTGGCTGGTTTAGATTGTTTGGCTGAGGTGATTTTTGGCTGAGGTTGTTTGATGTTTGTTGTGCTAGGTTGGTAATGAAGGTTGGTTGATTGGTTTAGATGGATGTTGGATGTTTTTTTCTCTTAGGTCTTTTTCAGTGTTTAGTTTGAGGATGGCTTAGGGTGTATGGTTTATGTTGTTCAATTTAGGTCATTGGATTTAGGTTGCTTAGGTGGTTTATGTTTTTCCCTCTTGGTGGGTGGTTTAAGTAGGTTAGTTTGTATATGTGTCATTAGGTAACTGAGTTGAAGTAGGTTTTCTTTGAGTTGCTTAGGTTGGTTGAAATGTTTCTGTGTAGCTTGCTTGGTTGAGTTGGTTATGGATAGGGCAGAATAGCTAGTATTTTTTAGGTTTCTTTTAAGAGGGGTTACCTTAGCTTGAGTTGGTTTGCACTAGTTTAGCCTGGTTGAGGTTGTTTGGTTTACTTTGCTTGATGCTGTTTGGTTTAGGATTGTTGAGGTTGTTCTAGTTTGGTTGGTTTCGGCAAGTTGGTATCCATAGTTACTTTGGTTTCAGTTCTATGTTTCAGGTAGGGATTAATTTGGATTACGTTGGATGTTTTAGATCGGTTCTTTTGCTAGAGGCAGGTTGTCTTGTTTGGGGGAGGTTGTGTGGAGCACGGGGCCCACTTTGGTAGAGCAGGAGGAGGAGGCACTGAGGCCAGAATGACCCCAATAGGTCTGGCAAGGGGCCGTGCTCTGTTTTCCAGACTTCCCAGAGTGCCCAAATGCCTCTGACCCCGGGCCAGCTCTGGCAGTGGACACGGGAGGCTGCTCCTTTTTATCCTGCCCGGGTCATTGTGACCGCTGCGTTGCCGGGTGCTGGCATTGTGACGTGGGGTGACGGGGCCCCTGTGTGCAGCCCCGCCCGCAGCAGCCCCGCCTGCCAGCCCTCTGCTCAGCACCCTATGGAGGAAGCCTTTGGGGTGCTTCCCCGAGACAGTCCTGGTGCTCAGGAGGCTTCATTGTCAGATGCTGAAAGAAATACCACTAGAGATCTGCCGAGGATCTGGCAGGTGCCAAGACACTTCTCACTTTCAAAGAGATCCTGGCTGCATCTAACCAGCCATCTCACTGGTACAATCCATTTGGGGAAGATATTCAGAAGATACCATTTGTTTTCTGTGTGCTTGGGTGTGTTTATTCTACATAATTTCTTGCATGCAGATTGGAAAAATACCAAAGTTTAAGTTGCTCAAATAATTGATTTGTCTCCACCATCCTCTTGATTAATGTTGCACTCAATAATATTTAACACTGCCCCAGCACTTTATATGTGATACATGGTGTTTGTAGATTTCAGTGGGACAGTTCCAGTCACGCAGAAGACTGGTTATTGTGTGTCTGGTGGAGACAAGAGCAGCGGAATTTGGCCAGCTGACTCGGTGGGCCAGTAGAAGCATTAGCAGGCTTAGCACTCCCATTTAACACCGATGCCTTGCGTCAGGCAATTACCAACTTTTTTTACTGGTAAAAAGAAGATCTGGTAAGACTCTGTAGGAAACTGTACCTGTATCATATAGCAGACGGGACAGGACTATATGAAAACCCTAGTGATTAGCTTCCAAACCATGGCATCCAATTACGCTTTTCAACTAGTGCAAGGACAGCCCTTAACAGTGGACTCTGTTGCAGTGTCAAAAACTGAGGTCCTGTCTGAACCCCAATAGCATGGGAACACATGGCTTGTTGAAAGGGTTCAACTGCGTTACTCTTTACAGGACTCTTGTTCTCCTCCCGCTTTCCACAGTTGCGGGAGGCTGTTACATACCATTCTCCTATAGACAGACGTAATTCCTGCATGTAAAGCAAGGATCATTTCTGGAACAATTTACACTTGTGAAAGATTGTGAAGCCCCTGGGGAGTTGAATATCATGATGCAAAACCAGGAGAAGAATGAAAGAAGTGGTGTCAGTGACATCTCAGATCCATAACACTGAACTTAGCTAAATGGAGGTGAGGACGAGGTAGATACATGTTTAATAACATTCCACTACAGTTCTTTCTATGGGAACCACTTTGGAAATTGTCATGGAAAAAAAGAAAAACAAGCCTGCAGCAGGTAGTCTGTTAGGATTATAGCTTCAGTCTTTTTTTATGCCTCATGCTGGAAATCGTGGTTTCAGAAATCTCAGGTTCTAGGTGGTTTGGTGTTAATTTCAGGGTTAATTTTTTTTAATCCTGGACATTGTAAGAAAAGTTTGGTCCTTTCCTACAATAATCTGACAACACGGTGCTCATTTCAAAGCACATTCGGAGGAGAGCCACCCATCCCAACGTTTGCCCGTGGAGCTGAGTGAGCCAGGGGAATGACAAGGGGCTTGCCAGATCTGGGAACAAAACCTGTGCTTTGCTCATCAAGCAAGGTGGTGAGGCCACCTCTGCCGTGCCAGGTCTGTTAGGAAGATGGATGCAGCTGCATCAAGGTAGACAGAAGCGCATCCACCTCCTGAGATAGTCATGGATGGCATGCCTAGGTGCCTGAGGATACATGAGTTTGTGCAGCATTTGGAGGTTAATTACAGATTCTTTAGGAACCAGTTAGTTGGAAATGGGGGAGTGGGGAAAAGAAGTACTAGAATGTTGATGTAGAAATACATGTCTATTCAGCCATTGAGCTTGGTATCAAACATGTTTTTTCTCCTTGTCCATTTCTATTTGGCTTTGATTGAAATTATGGCAAGAGAGACAAGGAGAGGATAGGGGAAGCTGATTCTGCAGCACCTGATGGGAAGAAGCTATCATCCTTGGACAGCTGAAGAAACACATGGTGTGCAATGGGAGAAGCCAGAAGCCAGGCAAAAGCTCAGAGGGTCTTTGCAATGCTTTGGGAGCTAAGATGAGGAGCAGGAACCAATCTGTGCACATGAGAGGTGCAAACAAAGCACTGGCGTGCTCCTGCTGCCAAAAGGAAGGTGGGACAAAGAACCAGTGAGGCCCCCTGGGTCTAAGAGTGTCAAGCTGCAAACCAGATATACACCCCTCTTTGTTGCCTCTTCCTGGGGACATGAGTACTGATTTTCAGGTATTTCCTTCCTGTCTCAGTAACAGGTGAGGTAGCACCTGCAGGAGTATTGGTCTTTTGGTTTTCTCCACTACTCTGCGTCCCCCTTCACAGAGCTCACTCTCATTCCTCCCTGAAAAGGGGTGGGCAAGAAAGGATTACAGCCTGGCAGTCACTGATGTTGTTAATGTTGCCTCCTGTGCTTTGAGCAGAGAGTAAAAAGGGGTTGGAGACAGGTTGGGAGAAGCCTCATCAACAGACCACAGCAGCTGTGAGAGCGGTTGTGCACACTTTTACTTTTTCCTTTCTGCTGAAGCTCTGGAGGAGGATCAGGGTAGCACAGAGTTATTCTTTACCCCATGCTTCTCAGCAGAAGGCTGGAAGTTGTCCTTTTTCCACCTCGATTGGTGCTATGCCAGTTTGTTGGATGTCAGTATCCCAGGCAAGAAGGAAGGAGGTCATCTCCTGGTATGGTGGAGCTTGTGCCTCAAGGGTGCCCTGGCTAAGAGTGGAGGCACGATGCTAATCAGCAGTTTGAGTGTTATATTTTAGACATTGACTGCCTGCTGTGGTTTAACCCCTGCCGGCAACTAAGCACCACGCAGCTGCTGCCTTACCCCCCAGTGGGATGGAGGAGAGAATCAGAAGAGTAAAAGTGAGAAAACTCATGGCTTGAGATAAGGACTGTTCAATAGGTGAAGCAAAAGACGTGCACACAAGCAAAGCAAAACAAAGGATTCATTCATTGCTTCCCATGGGCAGACAGCTGTTCAGCCATCCGCAGGAAAGCTGGGCTCCATCATGCGTAACCATTACTTGGGAAGATAAATGGTATCACTCCAAATGTCCCCCTCCCCCCCTTTATATGCTCTATATGTAACTCCAAATTTCCCTCAGCTTTTTATGCTGGACATGATATCACACGGTACGGGATATCTCTTTGGTCAGTTGGGGTCAGCTCTCCTGGCTGTGTCTCCTCCCAGTTTCTGGTGCAGCCCAAGCCTTTTTGCTGGTGGGGCAATGCAAGAAGCAGAAAAGGCCTTGACTCTGTGTAGGCACTGCTCAGCAATAGCTAAAAGATACCTCTATTATCAACACTGGTTCCAGCACAAATCCAAATCATTGCCCCAGACTAGCTACTGTGAAGAAAATTAACTCTATCCCAGTCAAAACCAGTACACTGCTGTGCGGAAAGTAGTGAATTGGTGTTTCTCTCCAACTGACCTCAGCAGCATGATATGTTTCTGTTATAGTTATGATTGTTTTTCACTCGTTTTGTGAAGAAAGACTTATGATAAGGGTGTGCCACTGCTCCTAGTTTTGAAGCATTATTTAAACCTGTAATGAACTATGGATATTTTTTATTGACTTCCTAAAAAATGATAAATGATAAATATCTGTATACATAGGTAAGGTGCCTAGCGTGTGGGTGTTAATGAGTAAGCCCAGTTGGTCCTACGCACGGGGCAGCAGTCCATAGAGACCACTGTGGAGCTGCTTTTCTGATAGTGGTTCCCTTTGTTGCACAAAATTTATCATGGTGTATTGCATCCGACTTCAAGAATGGCTGTGTTTGTCTCTAGGGCAACATGCAAGTCTAAACGGGACAATGCAGTTGGTCCATTAAATGCTTCTGTTTGGTGCAGTATAAGCAGGTAGAAGAAACCGTGCTGTAGAGCAAGTTTCTTAATATAAGGTTTGGTTAGAATCCTCTATTCACATGAGTTACCCTTATGACTATGGAGTGAAGAAAATAATGCTGGAATGTTTCTTTTCTACGTTATCTTTCAGTTTGATGTTAAGAACTTGATACTTTGTTTGGAAAGGGAGATGTTTTAAAAGTATTTAAATATTTCGTAATAAAACCACATTGTGCGTATTCACTCAGAAATGCTGATGACACTTGGTAATTCTTAATTTTTAAGCAAAATCGAGAAAGAAACATCAAGATAAAATAACAAGGTGAGCTGTTTCTGTCAGTTGCATTTCTTCTTCATTTCTTTGATCATCTGCACAAATTTGCAAGGAGGAAGTGCAAAGTGGATGTTTTTTGAAAGTCTTTTGTGCTCATCCAGTTGAGCTGGGTTTCCACTGATGCAATAACTCCACACCTCTGACACTAGGGAGGCTCAAAGATCAAGCGCTCGCTCTGGAGCAAGACGTGCTCCTCAACTGAATGGTTGCAAATCCTTCTGAGTTGAGCAATAAATGTTCATATCCTATGGAATTGTTTTCCTTCTAGTACTCATTTCTAGAAATTCTTGTTCTGTTTCCCATGTGGAAAAAAAAAAAAACAACAAAAAAAACCATACTAAAATACAAGAACCTGAGAACAACAGTGCTCCATCAGAGAGAAGGTCCATCTGGCCCAATGCCCTGTCTTTAGAGTGGCCAGCCACCAGTGTCTACAGCAGAGCACATGAGCAGAGCCAGTCTACTTCTGCCGGGGTCCTGGGGGTGCTCCGAGGCCTCAGTGACTGGGACCGGGCTCCCCTGGGACCTCCACCCACCGACACCGTCTCCTGCCAAGGGCCCAGGGGACGTGTCTCAGCTCAGCCTGGGGCCTTGTGTCCCTGCCTGAGCCGTGTTGTAGGTGTGTGTGCCCGTCCTGTCTCTGCCTCTGTCCCTGGCTGGGCCTGGGCCCTGCCCTGCAGAGAGCGTCTCTCCTGGATGGAGCCCTCAGGGCTCAGTCAGGGCTTGTCATGCACAACTCCAGGCATAACAGAGCAGAATTCTTCTCTTCTATATGCTGACAATGAGCCGAAGAACCATGAGACGATTTGCCTGAAATGCCAGGGGGTCTTAGCTCCATGAACACTTTCTAGTACACAAACCACAAATGATGTAAGTCGAAACAGGATTTTATTTTATGTCATTTCCTGACTCTGTTTACAGAGCCGATGTGCACAAGCATTAACACAAGCTCGTGTAGCCAGGAGCAGACTGATGCATTCTTCAGTTCAGCTTGAAGAAACATCCCCTGCAGTCTGGCAAAGACAAGATACAGAACTGCAAGAGCAGCATCAGGAATAGAGACCAAGCTGTCCCTGGTTCCTGAAGAGGGAGAATGGTAGTTATGAGGATCAGGAGTGTCCATGCACAGAAGAAGAAGAAAAGAGGAATAAAAGAATAAGAAAAAGAAGAAGGAGAAGAAAGGAATAGGAAAGGAAGAATAAGAAGACAAGATAAGAAGAAGAAAATGAAGAGAGGAAGAAAAGAAGAAGAAAGGAAGAAAAAGTAGTGGTAGTACTAGTAGTGGTTGATACTGTGAAGATAGTTTCCAAACTATGGCATATAGCGATGGCAAGCAGACATTTTCCCTTTGCAAACTTGCTCAGCTCTTGTGCTTCTTGGCCAGTGACACTTAACTAGCTTTCTTGTGCCTGGCCGGCACAGCGTTCCACACAGGGAGGGCTGAAAAGTGGCAGATTCGGATGGCGCAGCAAGCCGGGAGACCTTCCAAGCACAGGCTGTTTCGCAGCAGTCAGGACCGCTGGGGTAATGGAATCCAGGGAAAAGAAGAGCTGGCCCCTGCTGCAAAGTTCCTCTGGGCAAGACAGCCTGAGAGAGCCCGGGGCTGTGCTCAGTGCTACGGAGGACAAGAAGTAACTCCTAGGAGAACCCTTGTCACCCACCCTGGAACTCCAAGAAGCTTTCTCCCCCCAGCTGCAGGGCAGGAAGGCCATCTTCCTGATGCTTGAGCAGCAGGCAGGAACCGAGCCAAAAGGGCCCAGAGGAGCTCTGCAAAGTGGTCATGCTCAATGCTGCAGAGGAAGGCAAAAAACCCCCGGGGACTAGGGCCAATCTGCCCCGGGGGAAAATTCCTTCCTGACCCCAATGCTGGCGATCGGCTGTTCCCTGAGCATGTGAGCCAGACCTGGCTCCTTGTCCCACAGGCCGGTCGTGCCTCCCAGGAGCTGCTCAACCCCTGTCCTCCCTTGACTTGGAGCCAGATCAGGGGCTTCCAAGAAAGCAAAAGTGCCTCTGGCCACATTGATCTTGGGGGCAAGAATCCTTCCCATGCCTGTCAGGACAGCAGGGGCTGCTCCAAAGCACTGTGACCCCTGGCAACATCTCTGTAACCTACTTCTTACCACTGCTGCCCCTGGCTCTGCAGGGGATGAAGACGGCGACTTCCGCGGTGCTCCTCCACGAGTCATTCCTTTGCTCTTACCACTGCTGTCCAGCTGAGAAGACCCCATAGGCTTGAGAACCTCTAGGGGCTGGTGGTTCTCCTAATCTCCTGAGGGGCTGTCCCTGCTCCTCAATGGCCATGCGCTGGACACAGCTGCCGGGTATCCCTGACACCTCCTTTGCCATTCCGACTGTTTGTCTACTGTTTGTGGATTCTTTAAGGATTGTTGTTGAAGGTTGCAGGTTGGTTGTTTAAGGTTTGTTGCATGAGGCTTGTTTGGTTGAGGTTGGTTGTTTCAGGTTGGTTGGTAGAGGCTGCTTTGGTGTAGGCTGGTCAAGGCTCTTTGTTCTAGGCTGGTCTTTTGGTTTAGCTTAGTTGAGGCTGTTGGCTGAGACCGATTGTTTGGCTTGTTGAGGCTCATTGTTTCCAGATTTTTTTTGTTGCTGTTGCTTTTTTTACTTTCTAATAGGTTGTTTCTTGGTTGGTTGTAGTTTGTTCGTTTCTGCCTTGTTTCAAGCTCTTATTTTTGACCGTTTATTTAGGTTGGTTGCTTTAGCTGGGTTTCTCTGAGTTGTTTGAGGGTGTTTTGTTGAAGCTGCTTGTTTGCAGGTTGTGTGCTTGTAGGTCATTTAAACCTGGTTGGATTCGGGCTGTGTCAGTTGGCATTAGGTTGATTGTTTTAGGTTCCTTGCTTTAGGTTTGTTGGTTTAGCTTGTGAGGTTTGTTAGGCTTGTTAGGTTTGTGGTGGCTTGAGGTGGTTTGGTGTAATTTTAATTTAGATTTCTGTTATTTAGTTCAGGTGCTTTGCAATTGTTTGTTTTGAGGAGTTTGGTTGATGTTGTTTTAGGAAGGTTCTTCAGAGTTGACTGTTAAGAGTTTCGTTTTAGTGTTTTGGTCTAGGTGTCTCGGTTCAGGTTGCTGAGGTTGTTGGAGGCTGTTATTTTGATGCAGGTGGTTGGAGGCTGGTTCTTGAAGGCTGGCTGATGAAGGGTGGCTGGTTGAGGTTGGTTAGGTGAGGTGACTTTTGGCTGAGGTTGTATGATGTCTGTTGTGCTAAGTTGGTAATGAAGGTTGGTTGTTTTAGCTGCAATGTTTGAAGTTGGTCTTGGTTAGGATGTTGTCAGTGTTTGGTCTGAGATTGGCTTAGGGAGTATTGTTTAGATTGTCCAGTTCAGATTTAGATTATTTAGGTGTTTTAGGTGTTTTATGTTGGTTCTCCTTGGTAGGTTGCTTAGGCAGGCTAGTGTGTACATGTGTCTTTAGGTAAGACAGTTGAAGTAGATTTGCTTTGTGTTGCTTAGATGGGTTGAAAAATGGCTGTTTAGCTTGGTTGAGCTTGGTTGGTTGAATTGGGTTTGACTTTGAGTTGTTTAGGTTGGTTGAAATGTTTCTGTTTAGCTTGCTTGGTTGAGTTGGTTATGGATAGGGCAGAATAGCTAGTATTTTTTAGGTTTGTTTTAGGAGTGGTTCCTTTAGCTTGAGTTGGTTGGCATTAGTTTAGCCTGGTTTAGGTTGTTTGGTTTATTTTGCTTGGTGCTGTTTGATTTAGGATTGTTGAGGTTGTTCTAGTTCGGTTGGTTTGGGCAGGTCAGTATCCATAGTTTGCTTTGGTTACAGTTCTCTGATTCACGTAGGGGGTATTTTGGATTACGTTGGTTGTTTTAGGTAGGTTCTTTTGCTTGAGGAAGGTTGATTCGTTTGAGGGCTTTCTGTGGGGCTCGAGGCCCACTTTGGTAGACCAGGAGCAGCAGGCACTGTGGCCAAAATGGCCCCAAGAAGGCCTGGCAATGGGCCGTGCTCAACACTTCAGAGGAAAGAAGAAAGCCACTGGAGGCACTTGCTGGCCCAGCCAGGGACAAAAGCCTTGGTCATCCCAGTTGCAGAGCACGAGAGGCCATCTTGCTGGTGCTTGAGCACGTTTGAGATGTTGGTGCTTGAGCTTTTGATTTAGCTTAGTTGAGGCTGCTTGCTTGGCTGGTTGAGGCTTGTTACCATACTTTTGGTTTTGGTTGCTTTTTATACTTTGTAATAAGTTGTTTCTAGGTTATTTCTAGGTTGGTTGTTTCTACCTTGTTTGAAGCTCTTTGTTTTTAAAGTTGCTTGACGTTTGTTGCTTTAGCTGGATTTCTCTGAGCTGTCTGAGGGTGTTTTTCTGCGGCTGGCTGTTTACAGGTTGTGTGCTTGTTGGCCATTTAAGCTTGGTTGGTTTGGGGCTGTTTCAGTTAACTTTAGGATGGTTGGTTTAGGTTGCTGGGTTTAGTGTGGTTGTGTTTGGCTAGTTGGTGGCTTGAGGTGGTTTGGTGTCATTTTAATTTAGATTACTGTTGTTTGGTTCAGGTGTCTTTTCTATTCCTTGTTTTGAGGAGGCTGTTTGATGTTGTTTTAGGAAGGTTCCTTAGGGTTGGCTGTTCGAGTTTGGTTTTAGTGTTTTGGTCAGGGTGTCTTGGTTCAGGTTGTTGAGGTTGTTGGAGACTGTTGTTTTGAGGCAGGTTGTTAGAGACTGGTTCTTGAAGGCTGGCTGACTAATGGTGGAGGGTTGAGGTTGGATAGGTGAGGCGATTTTTGGCTGAGGTTGTTTGATGTCTGTTGTGCTAGGTTGGTAATGAAGGTTGGTTGGTTTAGGTGTAATGTTTGAAGCTGGTCTTGGTTAGATTGTATTCAGTGTTTGTTTGACGTTGGCTTAAGATGCTTGTTTTCGGTTATTGGTATTTAGGTTGTTGAAGCAATGTAAGTTGTGTTTTTTTCATTAGGTGACTTAGGGAGGTTGGTGTATATATGTGTCTTTAAGTAAGTTAGTTGTAGTTGATTTGCTTCATGTTGTTTGGTTTGGTCGAAGTGGTTCTGTTTAGCTTCGTTTAGATTGGTTGGTTGAATTGGTTTTGGATAGGGCAGAATAGCTAGTATTTTCTACGTTTGTTTTAAGAGGGGTTACTTTAGTTTGGGTTGTTTTGCGTTAGTTTAGCCTGCTTGAGGTTGTTTGGATTATTTTCGTTGATGCTGTTTGGTTTAGGATATTTATGGTTGTTTGTTCTGATTCAGTTGGTTTGGGTAGGTCGCTTTCCATAGTTTGCTTTGGTTTCAGTTCTCTGGTTTAGGTAGGGATTTTTAAGATGATGTTGGTTGTTTTAGGAAGGTTCTTTTTGTTGAGGTGGGTTATCCTGTTTGAGGGGGGTTTTGCTGAGCATGAGGCCCACTTTGTAGAGCAGGAGCAGCAGGCCCTGAGGTTTGAGATTTTGCTTCTTGATCTTTAGGATTAGGTTGGTTGAGGCTGCTTGCTCTGTTGGTTGAGGCTCGTTTCCATACGGTTGTTTTCGGTCACTGTTTTTACTTGGTAATAGCTTGTTTCTAGGTTGTTTGTAGGTTGGTTGTTTCTACCTTATTTGAAGCTTTGTGTTTTGAGCATTGATTGACGCTGGTTGCTTTAGCTGGATTTCTCTGGGTTGTTTGAGGGTGTTTTGTTGAGGCTGCTTGTTTGCAGGTTGTGTGCTTGTAGGCCATTTAGCTTGGTTGGTTTGGGGCTGTTTCAGTTGGCATTAGGTTGGTTGTTTAATGTTTGTTGGTTTAGCTTGGTTGCGGTTGGGTAGTTGGTGGCTTGAGGTTGTTTGGTGTAATTTTAATTTAGATTTCTCTTGTTTCATTTAACTGTTTTTTGCTATTGCTTGTTTGGAGGTGGCTGGTTGAGTTTTTTATAGGTAGGTTCTTTAGGGTTGGCTGGTTTGGTTTTAGTATTTTGGTGTAGGTATCCTGGTTTAGGTTGTTGAGGTTGTTGGAGGCCTTTGTTTTGAGGCAGGTTGTTAGAGGCTGGTTCTTGAAGGCTGGTTGGTTAAGTTTGGCTGGTTTAGATTGTTTGGCTGAGGTGATTTTTGGCTGAGGTTGTTTGATGTTTGTTGTGCTAGGTTGGTAATGAAGGTTGGTTGATTGGTTTAGATGGATGTTGGATGTTTTTTTCTCTTAGGTCTTTTTCAGTGTTTAGTTTGAGGATGGCTTAGGGTGTATGGTTTATGTTGTTCAATTTAGGTCATTGAATTTAGATTGCTTAGGTGGTTTATGTTGTTTCCTCTTGGTGGCTGATTTAAGTGGGTTAGTATGTATATGTGTCTTTAGGTAACTGAGTTGAAGTAGGTTTTCTTTGAGTTGAATTGGTTGGTTGAAATGTTTCTGTGTAGCTTGCTTGGTTGAGTTGGTTATGGATAGGGCAGAACAGCTAGTATTTTTTAGGTTTCTCATAAGAGGGGTTACCTTAGCTTGAGTTGGTTTGCACTAGTTTAGCCTGGTTGAGGTTGTTTGGTTTACTTTGCTTGATGCTGTTTGGTTTAGAATTGTTGAGGTTGTTCTAGTTCACGTGGTTTGGGCAGGTTGTTATCCATAGTTACTTTGGTTTCAGTTCTATGTTTCAGGTAGGGATTAATTTGGATTACGTTGGATGTTTTAGATCGGTTCTTTTCCTTGAGGTAGGTTGTCTTGTCTGGGGGAGATTGTGTGGAGCACGAGGCCCACTTTGGTAGAGCAGGAGGAGAAGGCACTGAGGCCAGAATGACCCCAATAGGTCTGGCAAGGGGCCGTGCTCTGTTTTCCAGACTTCTCAGAGTGCCCAAATGCCTCTGACCTAATGGACTTTGGGGGCAAGAATACTTCCTGTGCCTGTCAGGACAGCAGGGGCTACTCCAAATCACTGGGACCCTTGGCAACATCTCTATCTGCATCCTATTTCTTACCACTGCTGGCCCTGGCTCTGCAGGGAATGAAGACAGCGAGCTCTGCAGTGCTCCTCCAGAAGTCATTCCCTTGCTCTTACCACTGCTGTCCAGCTCAGAAGGCTTTCCGTCCAAAAGAGGAGTCTTGCATCAGAGAACCTCCAGCAGACTCGTCCAGCCTCCAGTCTTCTCCTCCCTCACTCCCCACCAAGGAATTCCACCAGCTTCTCAAGGCCTTCCTCAGGGATGTGTTGGGGCTGACCCCGGGCCAGCTCTGGCAGCGGACATGGGAGGCTGCTCCTTCTTATCCTGCCCGGGTCATTGTGACCGCTGCGTTG
Organism: Nesoenas mayeri; assembly: GCF_963082525.1. Lineage (NCBI taxonomy): Eukaryota > Metazoa > Chordata > Aves > Columbiformes > Columbidae > Nesoenas > Nesoenas mayeri. Next base: position 110,228,301 of record NC_137543.1, read on the forward strand.
CCGGGTGCTGGCATTGTGACATGGGGTGACGGGGCCCCTGTGTGCAGCCCCGCCCGCAGCAGACCCGCCTGCCAGCCCTCTGCTCAGCACCCTATGGAGGAAGCCTTTGGGGTGCTTCCCCGAGACAGTCCTGGTGCTCAGGAGGCTTCATTGTCAGATGCTGAAAGAAATACCACTAGAGATCTGCCGAGGATCTGGCAGGTGCCAAGACACTTCTCACTTTCAAAGAGATCCTGGCTGCATCTAACCAGCCATCTCACTGGTACAATCCATTTGGGGAAGATATTCAGAAGATACCATTTGTTTTCTGTGTGCTTGGGTGTGTTTATTCTACATAATTTCTTGCATGCAGATTGGAAAAATACCAAAGTTTAAGTTGCTCAAATAATTGATTTGTGTCCACCATCCTCTTGATTAATGTTGCACTCAATAATATTTAACACTGCCCCAGCACTTTATATGTGATACATGGTGTTTGTAGATTTCAGTGGGACAGTTCCAGTCACGCAGAAGACTGGTTATTGTGTGTCTGATGGAGACAAGATCAGCAGAATTTGGCCAGCTGACCCAGTGGGCCAGTAGAAGCATTAGCAGGCTTAGCACTCCCATTTAACTCCGATGCCTTGTGTCAGGCAATTACCAAGTTTCTTTACTGGTAAAAAGAAGATCTGGTAAGACTCTGTAGGAAACTGTACCTGTATCATAAAGCAGTCGGGACAGGACTATATGAAAACCCTAGTGATTAGGTTCCAAACCATGACATCCAATTACGCTTTTCAACTAGTGCAAGGACAGCCCTTACCAGTGGACTCTGTTGCAGTGTCAGAAACTGAGGTCCTGTCTGAACCCCAATAGTATGGAACACATGACTTGTTGAAAGGGTTCAACTGCGTTACTCTGCTCTTTACAGGACTCTTGTTCTCCTCCCGCTTTCCACAGTTGCAGGAGCCTGTTACATACCATTCTCCTATAGACAGACGTAATTCCTGCATGTAAAGTAAGGATCATTTCTGGAACAATTTACACTTGTAAAAGATTGTGAAGCCCCTGGGGAGTTGAATATCGTGATGTAAAACCAGGAGAAGAATGAAACAAGTGGTGTTAGTGACATGTCAGATCCATAACACTGAACTTAGCTAAATGGAGGTGAGGACAAGGTGGCTACATGTTTAATAACATTCCACTACAGTTCTTTCTATGGGAACCACTTTGGAAATTGTCATGGAAAAAAAACCAAGCCTGCACCAGGTAGTCTGTTAGGATTATAGCTTCAGTCATTTTTGTATGCCTCATGTTGGAAATCATGGTTTCAGAAATCTCAGTTCCTAGGTGGTTTCCTGTTAATTTCAGGGTTAATTTTTCTCAATCCCAGACATAGTAAGGAAAGTTTGGTCCTTTCTTACAATGATCTGACAATACGGTGCTCATTTCAAAGCACATTCAGAGGAGAGGCACCGATCTCAACGTTTGCCGGTGGAGCTGAGCGAGCCAGGGGAATGACAAGGGGCTTGCCAGATCTGGGAACAAACCCTGTGCTTTGCTCATCAAGCAAGGTGGTGAGGCCACCTCTGCCATGCCAGGACTGCTAGGAAGATGGATGCAGCTGTATCAAAGTAGACAGAAGCGCATCCACCTCCTGAGATAGTCATGGATGGCATGCCCAGGTGCCTGTGGATACATGAGTCTGAGCAGCGTTTGGAGGTTAATTACAGATTCTTTAAGAACCAGTTAGTTGGAAATGGGGGAGTGGGGAAAAGATATACCTGTCTCTTCACTTACAGAGCTTGGTAGCAGTCACGCTTTTTCTCCTTGTCCATTTCTATTTAGGTTTGACTGAATTTATGGCAAGAGAGCAAAGGAGAAGATGCTTTGGGAGCTAAGATAAGGGGCAGAAACCAATCTGTGCACATGAGAGGTGGAAACAAAGCACTGACGTGCTCCTGCTGCCAAAAGGAAGGTGGGACAAAGAGCCAGCGAGGCCCCCTGGGTCTAAGAGTGTCAAGCTGCAAACCAGATATACACCCCTCTTTGTTGCCTCTCCCTGGTGACATGAGTACTGATTTTCAGGTATTTCCTTCCTGTCTCAGTAACAAGTGAGGTAGCACCTGCAGGAGTATTGGTCTTTGGGTTTTCTCCACTACTTTGCCTTCCACTTCACAGAGCTCACTCTCATTCCTCCCTGAAAGAGGGTGGGCACGAAATGATTACAGCATGGCAGTCACTGATGTTGTTAATGTTGCAGTTGTGCACACTTGTACTTTTTCCTTTCTGCTGAAGCTCTGGAGGAGGATCAGGGTAGCGCAGAGTTATTCTTTACCCCATGCTTCTCAGCAGAAGGCCAGAGGTTGTCCTTTTTCCACCTCGATTGATGCTATGCCAGTTGGCTGGATGTCAGTATCCCAGGCATGAAGGAAGGAGGTCATCTCCTGGTACGGTGGGGCATGTGCCTCAAGGGCGCCCTGGCTAAGAGAGGAGTCATGATGCTAATCAGCAGTTTGAGTGTTATATTTTAGACATTGACTGCCTGTTGTGGTTTAACCCCAGCCAGCAACTAAGCACCACGCAGCTGCTGCCTTACCCCCCAGTGGGATGGAGGAGAGAATCAGAAAAATAAAATTGAGAGAACTCATGGCTTGAGATAAGGACTGTTCAATAGGTGAAACTAAAGTGTGCACACAAGCAAAGCAGAACAAGGGATTCATTCATTGCTTCCCATGGGCAGACAGCTGTTCAGCCATCCCCAGGAAAGCCGGACTCCATCATGCATAACCATTACTTAGGAAGATGAATGGCATCACTCCAAATGTCCCTCCCCTTTATATGCTCTATATGTAACTCCAAATATCCCCCACCTTTTTATGTTGGACATGATATCACACGGTACGGGATATCCCTTTGGTCAGTTGGGGTCAGCTCTCCTGGCTGTGTCTCCTCCCAGTTTCTGGTGCACCCCAAGCCTTTTTGCTGGTGGGGCAGTGCAAGAAGCAGAAAAGGCCTTGACTCTGTGTAGGCACTGCTCAGCAATAGCTAAAAGATACCTCTATTATCAACACTGGCTCCAGCACAAATCCAAATCATTGCCCCAGACTAGCTACTGTGAAGAAAATTAACTCTATCCCAGTCAAAACCAGTACACTGCTGTGCAGAAAGTAGTGAATTAGTGTTTACCTTCAACTGACCTTAGCATCATGATATGTTTCTGTTATAGTTATTATTGTTTTTCACTCAATTTGTGAAGAAAGACTTGCGATAAGGGTGTGCCATTGCTCCTGGATTTGCAGCATTATTTAAACCTGTAAGGAGCTATGGATATTTTTCGTTGACTTCCTAAAAAAAGATAAAGGATAAATATCTGTATCCATAGGTAAGGTGCCTAGAGTGTGGGTGTTAATGAGTGTCAAGGGTTAAGATTGCGGGGTGACAATAAAACCCTGGCAGATGTATTGTTAACCCCCTCTTCCCCCCACTTCCCCCCTTTGCCCCTCCCTCTCCCCCCTTCCACTCAGGAGAGGCGATTGGGAGGAAAAAAGAAGGACAGAGAGAAGAGAGTTGGAAAAATTAAAGATGTTTTACTAATACTACTAATAAGAATAGAGAAAATAATACAAAATATACAAAACCAATCTTGAAAGTCTCAGCAACTGCAGAGCCGGCACCCAAAGTCCTGGATTAGACTCCACAGCCAACCAGAGCTGGATTCAGTCTCTCACTAGGCCTCAGTTCACAGGGACGACTAGCAAGGTCCTCTCCTAATGTCGGCCATAGGGAAAAGGGAAAAGAAGGGCCGAGATCCTTGTGATCTCCCATTTTATATGAAGTATTCACGTGAATGGAATGTTATACACAGTTGGTCAGTTGTTCCTCGTCGCCCCTCTCGCGAGATGTCCATCCATGCTTATCAATAAGTTTGCATTCCATTGCTAGGTTTTACCAAAACATGTGTCTGGTTCTCCAGGAAAATGCAGTTAATATGAAGGCTTTAGCTGACAGGCAAAATTCACTGAAAGAGAAACTTGTTTTTAACAAAACCAGGACAATGAGTAAGGCCTGTTGGTCCTACACACAGGGCAGCAGTCCACAGAGACCACTGTGGAGCTGCTTTTCTGATAGTGCTTCCCTTTGTTGCAGCAAAAGTTATCATCACGGTGCATTGCATCCGACTTCAAGAATGTCCGTGTTTGTCTCTAGGGCAACATGCAAGTCTAAACGGGACAATGCAGTTGGTCCATTAAATGCTTCTGTTTGGTGCAGTATTAGCAGGTAGAAGAAACCATGCTGTAGAGCAAGTTTCTTGCTATAAGGTTTGGTTAGAATCCTCTAGTCACATGAGTTACCCTTATGACTATGCAGTGTAAGATGAAAGTGTTGCAATGTATATTTTCTACCTTATATTTCATTTTGATGTTAACTTGATACTTTTGTGTGGAAAGGGAGATGTTTTTAAAAGTAAAACCACATTGTGCATATTCACTCAGAAATGCTTATCACACTTGGTAATTCTTTAATTTTTAAGCAAAATCAGGAAAGAAACATCAAGACAAAATAACAAGGTGAGCTGTTTCTGTCAGTTGCATTTCTTCTTCATTTCTTTGACCATCTGCACAAATTTGCAAGAAGGAAGTGCAAAGTGCAGGTTTTCCGAAAGTCTTTTGTGCTCATCCAGTTGAGCTGGGTTTCCACTGATGAAATAACTCCACATCTCCAACACTAGGGAGGCTCAAAGATCAAGCCCTCACTCTGGAGCAAGACATGTTCTTCAACTGAATGGTTGCAAATCCTTCTGAGTTGAGCAATAAATGTTCATATCCTATGGAATTGTTTTCATTCTAGTACTCATTTCTAGAAATTCTTGTTCTGTTTCCCATGTTAAAAAAAAAAAACGTACTAAAATACAAGAAGCTGAGAACAACAGTGCTCCATCAGAGAGAAGGTCCATCTGGCCCAATGCCCTGTCTTTAGAGTGGCCAGCCACCAGTGTCTACAGCAGAGCATATGAGCAGAGCCAGTCTACTTCTGCCGGGGTCCTGGGGGTGCTCCGAGGCCTCAGTGGCTGGGACTGGGCTTCCCTGGTACCCCCGCTCACCGCCACCGTCTCCTGCCAAGGGCCCAGGGGACGTGTCTCAGCTCAGCCTGGGGCCTTGGGTCCCTGCCTGAGCCCTGTTGTAGGTTTGTGTGCCCGTCGCATCTCTGCCTCTGTCCCTCGCTGGGCCTGGGCCCTGCCCTGCAGAGAGCGGCTCTCCTGGATGGAGCCCTCAGGGCTCAGTCAGGTCTTGTAATGCAGAGCTCCAGGCATAACTGAGCAGAATTCTTCTCTTCTATATGCTGACAATGAGCCGAAGTACCATGAGACGATTTGCCTGAAATGCCAGGGGGTCTTAGCTCCATGAACACTTTCTAGTACACAAACCACAAACGATATAAGTCAAAACAGGATTTTATTTTATGTCATTTCCTGACTCTGTTTACAGAGCCAATGTACACAAACATTAACACAAGCTCGTGTAGCCAGGAGCAGACTGATGCATTCTTCAGTTCAGCTTGAAGAAACATCCCCTGCAGTCTGGCAAAGACAAGATACACAACTGCAAGAGCAGCATCAGGAATAGAGACCAAGCTGTCCCTGGTTCCCGAAGAGGGAGAATGTGACGTATGAGGATCAGGAGTGACCATGCACAGAAGAAGAAGAAAAGAAGAAGAAAAGAATAAGAAAAAGACTAAAAAGAGAAGAAAGAAAGAAGAAGAAGGGAAGAAGAAGAAGAGAAGAAGAGGAGAAAAAGAAAAGAAGAAGTAGTACTAGTAGTAATAGTACTAGTAGTGGTTGATACTGTGAAGGGATTTTCCAAACTGGCATATCGTGATGGCAAGCAGATATTTTCCCCTTGAAAACTTGCTAAGCTCTTGTGCTTCTTGGCCAGTGACACCTAACTAGCTTTCTTGTGCCTGACCGGCACAGCGTTCCACACAGGGTTAGTTGAAAATGGCAGATCCGGATGGCGCAGCAAGCCGGGAGACCTTCCAAGCACAGGCTGTTTTGCAGCAGCCAGAACCCCTGGGGAAATGGAATCCAGGGAAAAGAAGAGCTGGCCCCTGCTGCAAAGTTCCTCTGGGCAAGACAGCCTGAGAGAGCCCGGGGCTGTGCTCAGTGCTACGGAGGACAAGAAGTAATTCCCTGGAGAACCCTTGTCACTCACCCTGGAACTCCAAGAAGCTTTCTCCCCCTAGCTGCAGGGCAGGAAGGCCATCTTCCTGATGCTTGAGCAGCAGGCAGGAACCGAGCCAAAAGGGCCCAGAGGAGCTCTGCAAAGTGGTCATGCTCAATGCTGCAGAGGAAGGCAAAAAACCCCCGGGGACCAGGGCCAATCTGCCCCGGGGGAAAATTCCTTCCTGACCCCAATGCTGGCGATCAGCTGTTCCCTGAGCATGTGAGCCAGACCTGGCTCCTTGTCCCACAGGCTGGTCATGCCTCCCAGGAGCTGCTCAAGCCCTATCCTGCCTTGACTTGGAGCCAGATCAGGGGCTTCCAAGAAAGCAAAAGTGCCTCTGGCCACATTGATCTTGGGGGCAAAAATCCTTCCCATGCCTGTCAGGACAGCAGGGGCTGCTCCAAAGCACTGTGACCCCTGGCAACATCTCTGTAACCTACTTCTTACCACTGCTGCCCCTGGCTCTGCAGGGGATGAAGACGGCGACTTCCACGGTGCTCCTCCACAAGTCATTCCTTTGCTCTTACCACTGCTGTCCAGCTGAGAAGACCCCATAGGCTTGGGAACCTCTAGGGGATGTTGGTTCTACTAATCTCCTGACGGGCTGCCCCTGCTCCTCAATGGCCATGCGCTGGGCACAGCTGCTGGGTATCCCTGATGTCTCTTTTGCCATTCCGACTGTTTGTCTACTGTTTGGGGATTCTTTAAGGATTGTTGTTGAAGGTTGCAAGTTGGTTGTTTAAGGTTTGTTGCATCAGGCGTGTTTGGTTGAGGTTGGTTGTTTCAGGTTGTTAGGTAGAGGCTGCTTTGGTGTAGTTTGGTCAGGGCTCTTTGTTCTAGGCTGGTCTTTTGGTTTAGCTTAGTTGAGGCTGGTTGACTGAGACTGATTGTTTGGCTTGTTGAGGCTCATTGTTTCCAGATTTTTTTTTTGTTGCTGTTGCTTTTTTTACTCTCTATTAGGTTGTTTCTAGGTTGTTTGTAGGTTATTCGTTTCTGCCTTGTTTCAAGCTCTTATTTTTGACCGTTGATTTAGGTTGGTTGCTTTAGCTGGGTTTCTCTGAGTTGTTTGAGGGTGTTTTGTTGAGACTGCTTGTTTGCAGGTTGTGTGCTTGTAGGTCATTTAAACCTGGTTGGATTCGGGCTGTGTCAGTTGGCATTAGGTTGATTGTTTTAGGTTCCTTGGTTTAGGTTTGTTGGTTTAGCTTGTGAGGTTTGTTAGGCTTGTTAGGTTTGTGGTTAGGCTTAGGTTTGTGGTGGCTTGAGGTGGTTTGGTGTAATTTTAATTTAGATTTCTGTTGTTTGGTTGAGGTGCTTTGCAGCTGTTTTTTTTGAGGAGTTTGGTTGATGTTCTTTAGGAAGGTTCTTTAGAGTTGGCTGTTAGAGTTTGGTTTTAGTGTTTTGGTCTAGGTGTCTCGGTTCAGGTTGCTGAGGTTGTTGGAGGCTGTTGTTTTGATGCAGGTGGTTGGAGGCTGCTTCTTGAAGGCTGGCTGATTAAGGGTGGCTGGTTGAGGTTGGTTAGGTGAGGTGATTTTTGGCTGAGCTTGTTTGATGTCTGTTGTGCTAAGTTGGTAATGAAGGTTGGTTGTTTTAGCTGCAATGTTTGAAGTTGGTCTTGGTTAGGATGTTGTCAGTGTTTGGTCTGAGGTTGGCTTAGGCAGTTTTGTTTAGGTTGTCCAGTTCAGATATAGATTGTTTAGGTGATTTAGGTGTTTTATGTTAGTTCTCCTTGGTAGGTTGCTTAGGTAGGCTAGTGTGCACATGTGTCTTTAGGTAAGACAGTTGAAGTAGATTTGCTTTGTGTTGCTTAGGTGGGTTGAAAAATGGCTGTTTAGCTTGGTTGAGCTTGGTTGGTTGAATTGGTTTTGGCTTTGAGTTGTTTAGGTTGGTTGAAATGTTTCTGTTTAGCTTGCTTGGTTGAGTTGGTTATGGATAGGGCAGCATAGCTAGTATTTTTTAGGTTTGTTTTAGGAGTGGTTCCTTTAGCTTGAGTTGGTTTGCATTAGTTTAGCCTGGTTTAGGTTGTTTGGTTTATTTTGCTTGGTGCTGTTTGATTTAGGATTGTTGAGGTTTTTCTAGTTCGGTTGGTTTGGGCAGGTCAGTATCCATAGTTTGTTTTGGTTACAGTTCTCTGATTCACGTAGGGGGTATTTTGGAATACGTTGGTTGTTTTAGGTAGGTTCTTTTGCTTGAGGAAGGTTGATTTGTTTGAAGGGTTTCTGTGGGGCTCGAGGCCCACTTTGGTAGACCAGGAGCAGCAGGCACTGTGGCCAAAATAGCCCCAAGAAGGCCTGGCAATGGGCCGTGCTCAACACTTCAGAGGAAAGAAGAAAGCCACTGGAGGCACTTGCTGGCCCAGCCAGGGAAAAAAGCCTTGATCATCCCAGTTGCAGAGCACGAGAGGCCATCTTGCTGGTGCTTGAGCATGTTTGAGATGTTGGTGCTTGAGTTTTTGATTTAGCTTAGTTGAGGCTGCTTGCTTGGCCGGTTGAGGCTTGTTACCATACTTTTGGTTTTGGTTGCTTTTTATACTTTGTAATAGGTTGTTTCTAGGTTATTTCTAGGTTGGTTGTTTCTACCTTGTTTGAAGCTCTTTGTTTTTAAAGTTGCTTGACGTTTGTGGCTTTAGCTGGATTTCTCTGAGCTGTCTGAGGATGTTTTTCTGAGGCTGGTTGTTTACAGGTTGTGTGCTTGTTGGCCATTTAAGCTTGGTTGGTTTGGGGCTGTTTCAGTTAACTTTAGGATGGTTGGTTTAGGTTGCTGGGTTTAGCGTGGTTGTGTTTGGCTAGTTGGTGGCTTGAGGTGGTTTGGTGTCATTTTAATTTAACTTACTGTTCTTTGGTTCAGGTGTTTTCTCTATTCCTTGTTTTAAGGAGGCTGTTTGATATTGTTTTAGGAAGGTTCCTTAGGGTTGGCTGTTAGAGTTTGGTTTTAGTGTTTTGGTCTAGGTGTCTTGGTTCAGGTTGTTGAGGTTGTTGGAGACTGTTGTTTTGAGGCAGGTTGTTAGAGGCTGGTTCTTGAAGGCTGGCTGACTAAGGGTGGAGGTTTGAGGTTGGTTAGGTGAGGCAATTTTTGGTTGAGTTTGTTTGATGTCTCTTGTGCTAGGTTGGTGATGAAGGTTGGTTGGTTTAGGTGTAATGTTTGAAGTTGGTCTTGGTTAGATTGTATTCAGTGTTTGTTTGACGTTGGCTTAGGATGCTTGTTTTCGGTCATTGGTATTTAGGTTGCTGAAGCAATGTAAGTTGTTTCTTTTCATTAGGTGACTTAGGGAGGTTGGCGTATATATATGTCTTTAAGTAAGTTAGTTGAAGAACTTTTGCTTCGTGATGTTTGGTTTGGTCGAAGTGGTTCTGTATAGCTTCGTTTAGATTGGTTGGTTGAATTGGTTTTGGATAGGGCAGAATAGCTAGTATTTTCTAAGTTTGTTTTAAGAGGGGTTACTTTAGTTTGGGTTGTTTTGCGTTAGTTTAGCCTGGTTGAGGTTGTTTGGTTTATTTTCGTTGATGCTGTTTGGTTTAGGATATTTATGGTTGTTTGTTCTGATTCAGTTGGTTTGGGTAGGTTGCTTTCCATAGTTTGCTTTGGTTTCAGTTCTCTGGTTTAGGTAGGGATTTTTAAGATGATGTTGGTTGTTTTAGGAAGGTTCTTTTCGTTGAGGTGGGTTATCCTGTTTAAGGGGGGTTTTGCTGAGCATGAGGCCCACTTTGTAGAGCAGGAGCAGCAAGCCCTGAGGTCTGAGATTTTGGTGCTTGAGCTTTAGGTTTAGGTTGGTTGAGGCTGCTTGCTCTGTTGGTTGAGGCTCATTTCCATACGGTCGTTTTCGGTCACTTTTTTTACTATGTAATAGGTTGTTTCTAGGTTGTTTGTAGGTTGGTTGTTTCTACCTTATTTGAAGCTTTGTGCTTTGAGCATTGATTGACGTTGGTTGCTTTAGCTGGATTTCTCTGGTTTGTTTGAGGGTGTTTTGTTGAGACTGCTTGTTTGCAGGTTGTGTGCTTGCAGGCCATTTAAGCTTGGTTGGTTTGGGGCTGTTTCAGTTGGCATTAGGTTGGTTGTTTAATGTTTGTTGGTTTAGCTTGGTTGCGGTTGGGTAGTTGGTGGCTTGAGGTTGTTTGGTATCATTTTAATTTAGATTTCTCTTGTTTCATTTAACTGGTTTTTGCTATTGCTTGTTTGGAGAAGGCTGGTTGATTTTTTTTAGGTAGGTTCTTTAGGGTTGGCTGGTTTGGTTTTAGTGTTTTGGTGTAGGTATCCTGGTTTAGGTTGTTGAGATTGTTGGAGGCTTTTGTTTTGAGGCAGGTTGTTAGAGGCTGGTTCTTGAAGACTGGTTGGTTAAGTTTGGCTGGTTTAGATTGTTTGGCTGAGGTGATTTTTGGTTGAGGTTGTTTGATGTTTGTTGTGCTAGGCTGGTAATGAAGGTTGGTTGATTGGTTTAGATGGATGTTGTATGTTCTTTTCTCTTAGGTCTTTTTCAGTGTTTAGTTTGAGGATGGCTTAGGGTGTATGGTTTATGTTGTTCAATTTAGGTCATTGGATTTAGGTTGCTTAGGTGGTTTATGTTTTTTCCTCTTGGTGGGTGGTTTAGGTAGGTTAGTTTGTATATGTGTCTTTTGGTAATTGAGTTGAAGTAGGTTTTCTTTGAGTTGCTTAGGTTGGTTGAAATGTTTCTGTGTAGCTTGCTTGGTTGAGTTGGTTATGGATAGGGCAGAATAGCTAGTATTTTTTAGGTTTCTTTTAAGAGGGGTTACCTTAGCTTGAGTTGGTTTGCACTAGTTTAGCCTGGTTGAGGTTGTTTGGTTTACTTTGCTTGATGCTGTTTGGTTTAGGATTGTTGAGGTTGTTCTAGTTTGGTTGGTTTCGGCAAGTTGGTATCCATAGTTACTTTGGTTTCAGTTCTATGTTTCAGGTAGGGATTAATTTGGATTACGTTGGATGTTTTAGATCGATTCTTTTCTTTGAGGCAGGTTGTCTTGTTTGGGGGAGGTTGTGTGAAGCACGAGGCCCACTTTGGTAGAGCAGGAGGAGGAGGCACTGAGGCCAGAATGACCCCAATAGGTCTGGCAAGGGGCCGTGCTCTGTTTTCCAGAATTCCCAGAGTGCCCAAATGCCTCTGACCTAACGGACCTTAGGGGCAAGAGTCCTTCCCGTGCCTGTCAGGACACCAGGCGCTACTCCAAATCACTGGGACCCCTGGCAACATCTCTCTCTGCATCCTATTTCTTACCGCTGCTGACCCTGGCTCTGCAGGGGATGAAGACAGCGAGCTCTGCAGTGCTCCTCCAGAAGTCACTCCCTTGCTCTTACCACTGCTGTCCAGCTCAGAAGGGTTTCCGTCCAAAAGAGCAGTCTTACAGCAGAGAACCTCCAGCAGTCTCGTCCAGCCTCCAGTCTTCTCCTTCCTCACTCCCCACCAAGGAATTCCACCAGCTTCTCAAGGCCTTCCTCGGGGATGTGTTGGGGCTGCCCCCGGGTCAGCTCTGGCAGTGGACACGGGAGGCTGCTCCTTCTTATCCTGCCCGGGGCGTTGTGACCGCTGCGTTGCCGGGTGCTGGCATTGTGACGTGGGGTGACGGGGCCCCTGTGTGCAGCCCCGCCCGCAGCAGCCCCGCCTGCCAGCCCTCTGCTCAGCACCCTATGGAGGAAGCCTTTGGGGTGCTGCCCCGAGACAGTCCTGGTGCTCAGGAAGCTTCATTGTCAAATGCTGAAATAAATACAACTTGAGATCTGCCGAGAATCTGGCAGGTGCCAAAACACTTGTCACTTTCAAAGAGATCCTGACTGCATCTAACCAGCCATCTCACTGGTACAATCCATTTGGGGAAGATATTCAGAAGATACCATTTGTTTTCTGTGTGCTGGAATGTGTTTTTTCTACCTTATTTCCTTGCATGCAGATTGGAAAAATACCAAAGTTTAAGTTGCTCGAAAAATTGATTTGCGTCCACCATCCTCTTGATTAATATTGCACTCAGTAATATTTAACACTCCTTGAGCACTTAATATGTGATACATGGTGTTTGTGGATTTCAGTGGGACAGTTCCAGTTGTGCAGAAGACTGGTTTTTGTGTATCTGATGGAGACAAGAGCAGTGGAATTTGGCCAGCTGACCCAGTGGGCCAGTAAAAGCATTAGCAGGCTTAGCACTCTTGGTTTTGTTGAAAACAAGTTTCTCTTTCAGTGAATTTTGCCTGTCAGCTAAAGCCTTCATATTAACTGCATTTTCCTGGAGAACCAGACACATGTTTTGGTAAACCTAGCAATGGAATGCAAACTTACTGATAAGCATGGATGGACATCTCGCGAGAGGGGCGACGAGAAACAAGTGACCAAGAAACTGACCAACTGTGTATAACATTCCATTCAGGAGAATACTTCATATAAAAGTGGGAGATCACGAGGATCTCGTTCCTTTTTTTCCTTTTTTTCCCTTTTCCTTCTTTTCCCTATGGCCGACATTAGGAGAGGACCTTGCTAAGTCGTCCCTGCGAACTGAGGCCTAGTGAGAGACTGAATCCAGCTCCGGTTGGCTGCAGAGTCCAATCCAGGACTTTGGGTGCCGGCTCTGCAGTTGCTGAGACTTTCAAGATTGGTTTTGTATATTTTGTATTATTTTCTCTATTCTTATTAGTAACATTAGTAAAACATCTTTAATTTTTTCCAACTCTCTTCTCTCTGTTCTTCTTTTCCTCCCGATCGACTGTCCTGAGTGGAAAGGGGGGAGAGGGAGGGGAAAAGGGGGAAGTGGGGGAGAAGAGGGGGTTAACAATACATCTGCCAGGGTTTTATTGTCACCCCACAATCTTAACCTTTGACATGGTTTCAGTGGCATCTCAGACCCATAAAGCTTAACTTAGCTAAATGGAGGTGAGGACGAGGTGGATACATGTTTAATAGCATTCCACTACAGTTCTTTCTATGGGAACCACTTTGGAAATATTCCTGGAAAAAAAAAAAAACAAGCCTGCAGCAGATAGTCTGTTAGGATTATAGCTTCAGTCATTTTTGTATGCCTCATGCTGGAAATCGTGGTTTCAGAAATCTCAGGTCCTAGGTGGTTTGGTGTTAACTTCAGGGTTAATTTTTCTTAATCCCGGATATTGTAAGGAAAGTTTGGTCCTTTCTTACAATAATCTGACAATACGGTGCTCATTTCAAAGCACATTCAGAGGAGAGACACCCATCTCAACGTTTGCCGGTGGAGCTGAGTGAGCCAGGGGAATGACAAGGGGCTTGCCAGATCTGGGAACAAAACCTGTGCTTTGCTCATCAAGCCAGGTGATGAGGCCACCTCTGCCATGCCAGGTCTGTTAGGAAGATGGATGCAGCTGCATCAAGGTAGACAGAAGCGTATCCACCTCCTGAGATAGTCATGGATGGCATGCCTAGGTGCCTGTGGATACATGAGTCTGAGCAGCGTTTGGAGGTTAATTACAGATTCTTTAGGAACCAGTTAGTTGGAAATGGGGGAGTGGGGAAAAGAAGTACTAGAATGTTGATGTAGAAATACATGTCTATTCAATCATTGAGCTTGGTAGCAAAGGAGGTCATCTCCTGGTATGGTGGAGCATGTGCCTCAAGGGTGCCCTGGCTAAGAGAGGAGGCATGATGCTAATCAGCAGTTTGAGTGTTATATTTTAGACATTGACTGCCTGCTGTGGTTTAACCCCAGCCAGCAACCAAGCACCACGCAGCTGCTGCCTTACCCCCTAGTGGGATGGAGGAGAGAATCAGAAGAGTAAAAGTGAGAAAACTCATGGCTTGAGATAAGGACTGTTCAATAGGTGAAGCAAAAGTGTGCACACAAGCAAAGCAAAACAAGGGATTCATTTGTTGCTTCCCATTGGCAGAAAGCCAGGCTCCATCATGCGCAACCATTACTTGGGAAGATAAATGGCATCACTCCAAATGTCCCTCCCCTTTATATGCTCTATATGTAACTCCAAATGTCCCCCAGCTTTTTATGCTGGACATGATATCACATGATATGGGATATCCCTTTGGTCAGTTGGGATCAGCTCTCCTGGCTGTGTCTCCTCCCAGTTTCTGGTGCACCCCAAGCCTTTTTGCTGGTGGGGCAGTGCAAGAAGCAGAAAAGGCCTTGACTCTGTGTAGGCACTGCTCAGCAATAGCTAAAAGATACCTCTATTATCAACACTGGCTCCAGCACAAATCCAAATCATTGCCCCAGACTAGCTACTGTGAAGAACATTAACTCTATCCCAGTCAAAACCAGTACACTGCTGTGCGGAAAGTAGTGAATTGGTCTTTCCCTTCACTGACCTCAGCAGCATGATATGTTTCTGTTATAGTTATTATTGTTTTTCACTCAATTTGTGAAGAAAGACTTATGATAAGGGTGTGCCACTGCTTCTGGTTTTGCAGCATTATTTAAACCTGTAATGAACTATGGATATTTTTCATTGACTTCCTAAAAAAAAGATAAATGATAAATATCTGTATTCATAGGTAAGGTGCCTAGAGTGTGGGTGTTAATGAGTAAGCCCAGTTGGTCCTACGCAGAGGGCAGCAGTCCATAGAGACCACTGTGGAGCTGCTTTTCTGATAGTGGTTCCCTTTGTTGCAGCAAAAGTTATCATCACGGTGTATTGCATCCGACTTCAAGAATGGCTATGTTTGTCTCTAGGGCAACATGCAAGTCTAAACGGGACAATACAGTTGGTCCATTAAATGCTTCTGTTTGGTGCGGTATTAGCACGTAGAAGAAACCATGCTGTAGAGCAAGTTTCTTGCTATAAGATTTGGTTAGAATCCTCTAGTCACATGAGTTACCCTTATGACTATGGAGTGAAGATGAAAGTGTTGCAATGTATATTTTCTACCTTATATTTCATTTTGATGTTAACTTGATACTTTTGTGTGGAAAGGGAGATGTTTTTAAAAGTAAAACCACATTGTGCGTATTCACTCAGAAATGCTGATCATACTTGGTAATTCTTAATTTTTAAGCAAAATCAGGAAAGAAACATCAAGACAAAATAACAAGGTGAGCTGTTTCTGTCAGTTGCATTTCTTCTTCATTTCTTTGATCATCTGCACAAATTTGCAGGTTTTTTAAAGTCTTTTGTGCTCATCCAGTTGAGCTGGGTTTCCACTGATGAAATAACTCCACATCTCTGACACTAGGGAGGCTCAAAGATCAAGCCCTCGCTCTGGAGCAAGACGTGCTCCTCAACTGAACGATTGCAAATCCTTCTGAGTTGAGCAATAAATGTTCATATCCTACGGAATTGTTTTTCTTCTGGTACTCATTTCTAGAAATTCTTGTTCTGTTTCCCATGTAAAAAAAACCAACATACTAAAATACAAGAACCTGAGAACAACAGTGCTCCATCAGAGAGGAGGTCCATCTGGCCCAATGCCCTGTCTTTAGAGTGGCCAGCCACCAGTGCCTACAGCAGAGCACATGAGCAGAGCCAGTCTACTTCTGCCGGGGTCCTGGGGGTGCTCCGAGGCCTCAGTGGCTGGGACCGGCCTTCCCTGGGACCCCCGCCCACCGCCACCATCTCCTGCCAAGGGCCCAGAGGACGTGTCTCAGCTCAGCCTGGGGCCTTGGGTCCCTGCCTGAGCCCTGTTGTAGGTGTGTGTGCCCGTCCTGTCTCTGCCTGATCCCTTGCTGGGCCTGGGCCCTGCCCTGCAGAGAGCGGCTCTCCTGGATGGAGCCCTCAGGGCTCAGTCAGGGCTTGTCATGCACAACTCCAGGCATAACTGAGCAGAATTCTTCTCTTCTATATGCTGACAATGAGCCGCATAACCATGAGACAATTTGCCTGAAATGCCAGGAGGTCTTAGCTCCATGAACACTTTCTAGTACACAAACCACAAATGATATAAGTCAAAATAGGATTTTATTTTATGTCATTTACTGACTCTGTTTACAGAGCCGATGTGCACAAGCATTAACACAAGCTCGTGTAGCCAGGAGCAGACTGATGCATTCTTCAGTTCAGCTTGAAGAAACATCCCCTGCATTCTGGCAAAGACAAGATACAGAACTGCAAGAGCAGCATCAGGAATAGAGACCAAGCTGTCCCTGGTTCCTGAAGAGGGAGAATGAGTGGTATGAGGATCAGGAGTGACCATGCACAGAAGAATAAGAAAAGAAGAAGAAGAAAAGAAGAAGAAAAAGACTAAAAAGAGCAGAAAGGAAGAAGAAGAAGGGAAGAAGAAGAAGAGAAGAAGAAAAGAAGAAGTAGTACTAGTAGTATTAGTACTAGTAGTGGTTGATACTGTGAAGGTATTTTCCAAACTATGGCATATAGTGATGGAAAGTAGACATTTTCCCTTTGAAAACTTGCTAAGCTCTTGTGCTTCTTGGCCAGTGACACCTAACTAGCTTTCTTGTGCCTGACCGGCACAGCGTTCCACACAGGGAGGGCTGAAAAGTGGCAGATTCGGATGGCGCAGGAAGCCGGGAGACCTTCCAAGCACAGGCTGTTTTGCAGCAGTCAGGACCCCTGGGGTAATGGAATCCAGGGAAAAGAAGAGCTGGCCCCTGCTGCAAAGTTCCTCTGGGCAAGACAGCCTGAGAGAGCCCGGGGCTGTGCTCAGTGCTACGGAGGTCAAGAAGTAACTCCTAGGAGAACCCTTGTCACTCACCCTGGAACTCCAAGAAGCTTTCTCCCCCCAGCTGCAGGGCAGGAAGGCCATCTTCCTGATGCTTGAGCAGCAGGCAGGAACCGAGCCAAAAGGGCCCAGAGGAGCTCTGCAAAGTGGTCATGCTCAATGCTGCAGAGGAAGGCAAAAAACCCCCGGGGACCAGGGCCAATCTGCCCCGGGGGAAAATTCCTTCCTGACCCCAATGCTGGCGATCGGCTGTTCCCTGAGCATGTGAGCCAGACCTGGCTCCTTGTCCCACAGGCTGGTCATGCCTCTCAGGAGCTGCTCAAGCCCTATCCTCCCTTGACTTGGAGCCAGATCAGGGGCTTCCAAGAAAGCAAAAGTGCCTCTGGCCACATTGATCTTGGGGGCAAGAATCCTTCCCACGCCTGTCAGGGCAAAAGAGGCTGCTCCAATTCGCTGAGACCCCTGGCAACATCTCTGTATCCTATTTCTTACCACTGCTGCCCCTGGCTCTGCAGAGGATGAAGACGGCGACTTCCACGGTGCTCCTCCACAAGTCATTCCTTTGCTCTTACCACTGCTGTCCAGCTGAGAAGACCCATAGGCTTGAGAACCTCTAGGGGCAGGTGGTTCTACTAATCTCCTGAGGGGCTGTCCCTGCTCCTCAATGGCCATGTGCTGGGCACAGCTGCCGGGTATCCCTGACACCTCTATTGCCATTCCATCTGTTTGTCTACTGTATGCGGATTCTTTAAGGATTGTTTTGAAGGTTGCAAGTTGGTTGTTTAAGGTTTCTTTTTTCGGGCTTGTGTGGTTTAGTTTGGTTGTTTCAGGTTGGTTGGGACAGGCTGCTTTGGTGTAGGTTGGTCAAGGCTCTTTGTTCTCGGCTGGTCTTTTGGTTTAGCTTAGTTGAGGCTGGTTGGCTGAGACCTATTGTTTGGCTTGTTGAGGCTCATTGTTTCCAGATTTTTTTTTGTTGCTGTTGCTTTTTTTACTCTCTATTAGGTTGTTTCTAGGTTGTTTGTAGGTTGTTCGTTTCTACCTTGTTTCAAGCTCTTTGTTTTGACCGTTGATTTAGGTTGGTTGCTTTAGCTGGGTTTCTCTGAGTTGTTTGAGGGTGTTTTGTTGAGGCTGCTTGTTTGCAGGTTGTGTGCTTGTAGGTCATTCAAACCTGGTTGGATTCGGGCTGTGTCAGTTGGCATTAGGTTGATTGTTTTAGGTTCCTTGCTTTAGGTTTGTTGGTTTAGCTTCTTAGGTTTGTTAGGCTTGTTAGGTTTGTGGTGGCTTGAGGTGGTTTGGTGTCATTTTAATTTAGATTTCTGTTGTTTGGTTGAGGTGCTTTGCAATTGTTGTTTTGAGGAGTTTGGTTGATGTTCTTTAGGAAGGTTCTTCAGAGTTGGCTGTTCAAGTTTGGTTTTAGTGTTTTGGTCTAGGTGTCTCGGTTCAGGTTGTTGAGGTTGTTGGAGGCTGTTGTTTTGATGCAAGTTATTAGAGGCTGTTTCTTGAAGGCTGGCTGATGAAGGGTGGCTGGTTGAGGTTGGTTAGGTGAGGTGATTTTTGGCTGAGGTTGTTTGATGTCTGTTGTGCTAAGTTGGTAATGAAGGTTGGTTGTTTTAGCTGCAATGTTTGAAGATGGTCTTGGCAGGATGTTTTCAGTGTTTAGTCTGAGGTTGGCTTAGGGAGTTTTGTTTAGCTTGTTCAGTTTAGGTCATTGGATTTAGATTGTTTAGGTTGTTTAGGTGTTTTATGTTGGTTCTCCTTGGTAGGTTGCTTAGGTAGGCTAGTGTGCACATGTGTCTTTAGGTAAGACAGTTGAAGTACATTTGCTTTGTGTTGCTTAGGTAGGTTGAAAAATGGCTGTTTAGCTTGGTTGAGCTTGGTTGGTTGAATTGGTTTTGGCTTTGAGTTGTTTAGGTTGGTTGAAATGTTTCTGTTTAGCTTGCTTGGTTGAGTTGGTTATGGATAGGGCAGCATAGCTAGTATTTTTTAAGTTTGTTTTAGGAGTGGTTCCTTTAGCTTGAGGTGGTTGGCATTAGTTTAGCCTGGTTTAGGTTGTTTGGTTTATTTTGCTTGATGCTGTTTGATTTAGGATTGTTTAGGTTGTTCTAGATCGGTTGGTTTGGACAGGTCAGTATCCATAGTTTGCTTTGGTTACAGTTCTCTGGTTCAGGTAGGGGCTATTTTGGATTACGTTGGTTGTTTTAAGTAGGTTCTTTTGCTTGAGGAAGGTTGATTTGTTTGAAGGGTTTCTGTGGGGCTGGAAGCCCACTTTGGTAGACCAGGAGCAGCAGGCACTGTGGCCAAAATGGCCCCAAGAAGGCCTGGCAAGGGGCCGTGCTCAACACTTCAGAGGAAAGACGAAAGCCACTGGAGGCACTTGCTGGCCCAGCCAGGGAAAAAAGCCTTGATCATTCCAGTTACAGAGCACGAGAGGCCATCTTGCTGGTGCTTGAGCAGGTTTGAGATGTTGATGCTTGAGTTTTTGATTTAGCTTAGTCGAGGCTGCTTGCTTGGTGGGTTGAAACTTGTTTCCATATGGTTGTTTTTTATTGCTTTTTATACTTTGTAATAGGTTGTTTCTAGGTTATTTCTAGGTTGGTTGTTTCTACCTTGTGTGAAGCTCTTTGTTTTTAAAGTTGATTGATGTTTGTCACTTTAGCTGGATTTCTCTGAGTTGTTTGAGGGTGTTTTTCTGAGGCCGGCTGTTTACAGGTTGTGTGCTTGTTGGCCATTTAAGCTTGGTTGGTTTGGGGCTATTTCAGTTGGCTCTAAGATGGTTGGTTTAGGTTGCTGGGTTTAGCGTGGTTGTGTTTGGTTAATTGGTGGCTTGAGGTGGTTTGGTGTCATTTTAATTTAGATTATTGTTGCTTGGTTCAGGTGTTTTTTCTATTCCTTGTTTTGAGGAGGCTGTTTGATGTTGTTTTAGGAAGGTTCCTTAGGGTTGGCTGTTAGAGTTTGGTTTTAGTGTTTTGGTCTAGGTGTCTTGGTTCAGGTTGTTGAGGTGGTTGGAGACTATTGTTTTGAGGCAAGTTGTTAGAGGTTGGTTCTTGAAGACTGGCTGATTAGGGGTGGCTGGTTGAGGTTGGTTAGGTGAGGCGAATTTTGGTTGAGGTTGTTTGATGTCTGTTGTGCTAGGTTGATAATAAAGGTTGGTTGTTTTAGGTGTAATGTTTGAAGTTGGTCTTGGTTAGATTGTATTCAGTGTTTGTTTGACGTTGGCTTAGGATGCTTGATTTAGGTCATTGGTATTTAGGTTGTTGAAGCAATGTAAGTTGTTTTTTTTATTAGGTGACTTAGGGAGGTTGGTGTATATATGTGTCTTTAAGTAAGTTAGTTAAAGTAGTTTTGCTTCGTGTTGTTTGGTTTGGTCGAAGTGGTTCTGTTTAACGTCGTTTAGTTTAGTTGGTGGAATTCGTTTTGGATAGGGCAGAATAGCTAGTATTTTCTAAGTTTGTTTTAAGAGGAGTTACTTTAGTTTGGGTTGTTTTGCATTAGTTTAGCCTGGTTGAGGTTGTTTGGTTTATTTTGCTTGATGCTGTTTGGTTTAGGATTTTTATGGTTGTTTGTTCTGGTTCAATTGGTTTGGGTAGGTCGCTTTCCATAGTTTGCTTTGGTTTCAGTTCTCTGGTTTAGGTAGGGATTTTTAGGATGATGTTGGTTGTTTTTGGAAGGTTCTTTTCGTTGGGGTGGGTTATCCTGTTTGAGGAGCGTTGTGCCGAGCATGAGGCCCACTTTGGTAGAGCAGGAGCAACAGGCCCTGAGGTTTGAGATTTTGGTCCTTGATCTTTAGGTTTAGGTTGGTTGAGGTTGCTTGCTCTGTTGGTTGAGGCTTGTTTCCATACGGTTGTTTTCGGTCACTGGTTTTACTTTGTAATAGCTTGTTTCTAGGTTGTTTGTAGATTGGTTGTTTCTACCTTATTTGAAGCTTTGTGCTTTGAGCATTGATTGACGTTGGTTGCTTTAGCTGGATTTCTCTGGGTTGTTTGAGGGTGTTGTTCTGAGGCTGGTTGTTTACAGGTTGTGTGCTTGTAGGCCATTTAAACTTGGTTGGTTTGGGGCTGTTTCAGTTGGCGTCAGGTTGGTTGTTTAATGTTTGTTGGTTTAGTTTGGTTGCGGTTGGGTAGTTGGTGGCTTGAGGTTGTTTGGTGTCATTCTAATTTAGATTTCTCTTGTTTCATTTAACTGATTTTTGCTATTGCTTGTTTGGAGAAGGCTGGTTGAGTTTTTTTAGGTAGGTTCTTTAGGGTTGGCTGGTTTGGTTTTAGTATTTTGGGGTAGGTATTCTGGTTTAGGTTGTTGAGGTTGTTGGAGGCTGTTGTTTTGAGGCAGGTTGTTAGAGGCTGGTTCTTGAAGGCTGGTTGGTGAATGTTGGCTGGTTTAGATTGTTTGGCTGAGGTGAATTTTGGCTCAGGTTGTTTGATGTTTGTTGTGCTAGGTTGGTAATGAAGGTTGGTTGATTGGTTTAGATGGATGTTGGATGTTTTTTTCTCTTAGGTCTTTTTCAGTGTTTAGTTTGAGGATGGCTTAGGGTGTATGGTTTATGTTGTTCAACTTAGTTCTTTGGATTTAGGTTGTTTAGGTGCTTTAGGTGGTTTATGTTTTTTCTTCTTGGTGGGTGGTTTATGTAGGTTAATTTGTATATGTGTCTTTAGGTAACTGAGTTGAAGTAGGTTTTCTTTCAGTTGTTTAGGTTGGTTCTCATAAGAGGGGTTACATTAGCTTGAGTTGGTTTGCACTAGTTTAGCCTGGTTGAGGTTGTTTGGTTTACTTTGCTTGATGCTGTTTGGTTTAGGATTGTTGGGGTTGTCCTAGTTCGGTTGGTTTGGGCAGGTTGGTATCCATAGTTCCTTTGGTTTTAGCTCTGTGGTTCAGGTAGGCATTAATTTGGATTACGTTGGATGTTTTAGATCGGTTCTTTTGCTTGAGGCAGGTTGTTTTCTTTGGGGGAGGTTGTGTGGAGTACGAGGCCCAGTTTGGTAGAGCAGGAGCAGCAGGCACTGAGGCCAGAACGACCCCAATAGGTCTGGCAAGGGGCCATACTCTATTTTCCAGACTTCCCAGAGTCTCCAAATGCCTCTGACCTAATGGACCTTGCGGGCAGGAATCCTTCCCATGCCTCTGAGGACATCAGGGGCTGCTCCAAATCACTGGGACCCCTGGCAACATCTCTACCTGCATCCTATTTCTTACCGCTGCTGGCCCTGGCTCTGCAGGGGATGAAGACAGCGAGCTCTGCAGTGCTCCTCCAAAAGTCATTCCCTTGCTCTTACCACTGCTGTCCAGCTCAGAAGGCTTTCCGTCCAAAAGAGGAGTCGTGTAGCAGAGAACCTTCCGCAGCCTCGTCCAACCTCCAGTCTTCTCCTTCCTCACTCCCCACCAAGGAATTCCACCAGCTTCAAGGGCTTCCTCGGGGATGTGTTGGGGCTGCCCCCGGGCCAGCTCTGGCAGCGGACACGGGAGGCTGCTCCTTTTTATCCTGCCCGGGGCGTTGTGACCGCTGCGTTGCCGGGTGCTGGCATTGTGACACGGGGTGATGGGGCCCCTGTGTGCAGCCCCGCCCGCAGCAGCCCCGCCTGCCAGCCCTCTGCTCAGCACCCTATGGAGGAAGCCTTTGGGGTGCTGCCTCGAGACAGTCCTGGTGCTCAGGAGGCTTCATTGTCAAATGATGAAAGAAATACCACTTGAGATCTGCCCAGGATCTGGCAGGTGCCAAGACACTTCTTACTTTCAAAGAGATCCTGGCTGCATCTAACCAGCCATCTCACTGGTACAATCCATTTGGGGAAGATATTCAGAAGATACCATTTGTTTTCTGTGTGCTTGGGTGTGTTTGTTCTATCTTATTTCCTTGCATGCCGAATGGAAAAATACCAAAGTTTAAGTTGCTCAAATAATTGATTTGTGTCCACCATCCTCTTGATTAATGTTGCACTCAATAATATTTAACACTGCCCCAGCACTTTATATGTGATACATGGTGTTTGTAGATTTCAGTGGGACAGTTCCAGTTGCGCAGCAGACTGGTTATTGTGTGTCTGGTGGAGACAAGAGCAGCGGAATTTGGCCAGCTGACTCGGTGGGCGAGTAAAAGCATTAGCAGGCTTAGCACTCCCATTTTACTCCGATGCGTTGTGACAGGCAATTACCAACTTTTTTAGTGATCTGATAAGACTCTGTAGGAAACTGTACCTGTATCATAAAGCAGTCGGCACAGGAGGATCTGAAAACCCTAGTGATTAGGTTCCAAACCATGGCATCCAATTATGCTTTTCAACTAGTGCAAGGACAGCCCTTACCAGTGGACTCTGTTGCAGTGTCAAAAACTGAGATCCTGTCTGAACCCCAATAGCATGGAACACATGGCTTGTTGAAAGGGTTCAACTGTGTTACTCTGCTCTTTACAGGACTTTTGTTCTCCTCCCGCTTTCCACAGTTGCGTCTATAGACAGACGTAATTCCTGCATGTAAAGCAAGGATCATTTCTGGAACAATTCACACTTGTGAAAGATTGTGAAGCCCCTGGGGAGTTGAATATCATGATGCAAAACCAGGAGAAGAATGAAAGAAATGGTGTGTCATAGTTTTGTTGAAAACAAGTTTCTCTTTCAGTGAATTTTGCCTGTCAGCTAAAGCCTTCATATTAACTGCATTTTCCTGGAGAACCAGACACATGTTTTGGTAAATCTAGTAATGGAATGCAAACTTATTGGTAAGCATGGATGGACATCTCGCGAGAGGGGCGACGAGAAACAAGTGACCAAGAAACTGACCAACTGTGTATAACATTCCATTCACGTGAATACTTCATATAAAATGGGAGATCACGAGGATCTCATTCCTTTTTTTCCTTTTTTTCCTTTTTCCTTCTTTTCCCTATGGCCGACATTAGGAGAGGACCTTGCTAGTCATCCCTGCGAACTGAGGCCTAGTGAGAGACTGAATCCAGCTCTGGTTGGCTGTGGAGTCTAATCCAGGACTTTGGGTGCCGGCTCTGCAGTTGCTGAGACTTTCAAGATTGGTTTTGTATATTTTTTATTATTTTCTCTATTCTTATTAGTAGCATTAGTAAAACATCTTTAATTTTTTCCAACTCTCTTCTGTCTGTTCTTCTTTTCCTCCCAATCACCTCTCCTGAGTGGAAAGGGGGGAGAGGGAGGGGCAAAAGGGGGAAGTGTGGGGGAAAGAGGGGGTTAACAATACATCTGCCAGGGTTTTATTGTCATCCAGCAATCTTAACCCTCGACAGACAATTGGTGCCCAACGTGGAGCTAGAGAAAGGGGTAAATCTGGAAATTTTTGGCTTTTCTACTACTCTGACGTACCTTTCAATTTTCTTGGCACGGTGCCAACTCATAGAGTTGTGATACTCGCACGTCTGTTTGCCTTGAATATTATTTAGTGGTATTAAGGCAAAGTGAATTACATTGATTTATGATGTTATGGCATAAGTTGTATAAGTTATTTTCTACATTGTGCTCACTGATTCCATATCTGTGTTGGGCTTTCTTTTTAAATTGAAGTATTCATTATATAACAACAAGGAACTGGACAATGGTCATGATGATACTGTGTGTTTTGTCACTGGTTTATTTCATTATACTGCAGTCGCTAATGAATTTCTATTTGCTTCTGCTTTACCTTGAAAAGCCTCCAGGAGAGATTAAAGAGCACTATGGCTCTGTGTTTGCTAATTGGTCAAGTGAATCTTTAGAAAGGCTGACTAACAATACTTTCATTTTTTCGCTAGGACAGTTCGCAAATGTTTTAGAGAGTTTTGAATATCCTTGGAGTTTTGATAGAACGGTGATGGTGTTATCTGGTTTGCTGAATGTGTGTCAGTTTGTGCTTCTGTTATGAGAAATGGCGTTCAACAGGAGGTTTGCGTCTCTTTGTTGTCCTGAGATTTGCTGTGCGTCTTCGGAAGCTTTAGCAAAAAGCACTCCTGGCCGCTCGAGAAAGAGCAAAACAGCAAAAGCTGCCGCTGCAGCCACTGCCCGCCCTGTCCCCACAACGGTAGCTTCGCAGGCTGAAGCTACAGCTCCTCCGCAGAGTTCCTCTGCCAAGGTCGCTGCTGATAACATTACTTCTGCAGCCTTAAAGGCAGCCTCCCCTTCTTCACACACTGGGCACTGTTGCTGCTGTAACCATAGCAATCACTGTGACAGTCATTCAGACTCTGGAAATGAATCAAATGATGGTAAACCCACATCAGCATCAGTTGCTGGTTGTAAGAAAGTCACTAGAAAGACTACCCGTGCAGCAGATGATGGCACAGGGCCAACATCAACCCAAGGGGCACCATTAGGACAGGGAGGAGATGAAGTGACCACCACTCGCTCCTTTTCTCCAGGTGAGCTGAGAGATCTGCAAAAAGACTTTAGTCATTGTGAAGGCGAGAATATTTTAACCTGGTTGCTCGGATGCTGGGACAATGGGGCAGAAACAATTGAATTGGAAGGTGGTGAAGCCAGGCAGCTGGGATCTCTGTCAAGAGATTCCACCATTGACAGGGCAATTTCAAGAGAGTCTAACGCCACTACTCTCTGGACCCGACTCCTGGCAGCTATGAAAGTAAGATTTCCCTACAAGGGAGATTGTATATCCAAGTTAGGGAAATGGAATACTATGGAGAAAGGTATTCAGTTCCTGAGAGAATTAGCTGTGCGAGAGATCATCTATTTTGGACCAAACAGCCAAGAGGGGACAGACCCAGATAGAATCAATTGTTCACGACCTCTGTGGTGCAGATTTGTACAAAGTGCACCACCTGCATATGCTAAGTCATTGGCAGAAATGATCTGGTCATCTAGAGGTATACAAAATATTACTGAAGTGATTGAGCAGCTCCGTGACTTTGAGGACAGCCTTGCTGGTTCTCTACGGGCTTGTGTCTCTGCTGTGGAGAAACTGTGTGAAAAATCTGATGACCGGTTTGAAAAGCTATTGCAAGAAATCAAAGAACTCAGAGAAGACACGTACCATTCACGACCTGCACAAACCTGTGTTTCAGCTGTTAGGAAAAGGCGTTTCCAATCTCGAGAGAGGACAGAGGCAGTCCACAAAAAGAGGTTCACTGTGGTTCTTCCTACATGAGCAGGGAGAAAACATGAGTAAGTGACATGGAAGACCTACCTCAGAACTTCAAGAACGAGTACGTGAGATCAAAGGAAAAACTCCTAGGAAGGTGGCTGCTCCAGTTTACAAAAGGAGCAGAAGAGATTCTGATGCTCTTGAAGGAACCTCTAATTCACACCCAGAGACTGTGCAAAACAGAAATTAGAGGTGCCCTGCCTCCAACCAGGTGGAGAAAAGGGATAACAGAGTTTATTGGACTGTACAAATACGATGGCCTGGTACAACACACCCCCAGGAGTACAAAGCTTTAGTGGACACTGGTGCACAGTGCACAATAATTCCTTCTAATTATAAAGGAACGCAATCCATCAATATTGTTGGAGTGACTGGGGGATCCCAGGAACTGACTGTTGTAGAGGCTGAAATGAGCCTAACTGGAAAAAACTGGCAAAAGCATCCCATTGTGACTGATCCAGATGCTCCATGCATCCTTGGCATAGACTACCTCAAGAGAGGGTATTTTAAGGACCCCAAAGGGTATAGGTGGGCATTTGGTATAGCAGCTGTGGACACTGAGAAAACTGAACAGCTGTCTGATTTGCCTGGTCTTTCAGATGATCCTTCTGTTGTAGGACTGCTGATGGTTGACGATCAGCAGGTGCCAATTGCTACCACGATGGTGCATCGCCGGCAATATCGCACCAATCGAGACTCTTTGATTCCTATCCAGAAGTTGATCCGTCAATTGGAAATCCAGGGTGTGATCAGTAAGACTCGCTCACCTTTTAACAGCCCAATCTGGCCAGTGCGTAAGTCTAGTGACGAGTGGAGACTAACTGTAGACTAACGTGGCCTGAATGAAGTTACGCCACCACTGAGTGCTGCTGTGCCTGACATGCTGGAACTGCAATTTGAACTGGAGTCAAAGGCAGCTAAGTGGTATGCTACAATTGACATTGCTAATGCATTTTTCTCTATTCCTGTAGCAGCAGAGTGCAGGCCGCAGTTTGCTTTCACCTGGAGAGGCATCCAGTACACGTGGAATCGCTTGCCCCAGGGATGGAAACACAGTCCTACCATCTGCCATGGACTGATCCAGACCACGCTGGAGCAAGGTAAAGCTCCAGAACACTTGCAGTATATTGATGACATCATCGTACGGGGCGACACAGCGAAGAAGTCTTCGAGAAAGGTGAGAGAATAATTCAGATTCTTTTGGATGCTGGCTTTGCCATAAAACGAAGCAAGGTCAAGGGACCTGCACGAGAGATCCAGTTTTTAGGAATAAAATGGCAAGATGGCCGTCGTCAGATCCCAATGGATGTGATCAACAAGATTGTTGCAATGTCTCCACCTACTAATAAAAAGGAGACACAGACTTTCTTGTGCGTTGTAGGTTTTTGGAGAATGCATATCCCTGACTACAGCCAGATTGTGAGCCCTCTCTATCGAGTGATTCATAAAAAGAACCAATTTGAGTGGGGCCCTGAACAACGACAAGCCTTTGAACAAATTAAGCGTGAGATAACTCATGCGGTGGCCCTTGGACCAGTTTGGACTGGACTAGATGTTAAAAATGTGCTTTACACCGCAGCCGGAGATAATGGACTTACCTGGAGCCTCTGGCAGAAAGCACCAGGAGAAACCCGAGGTCGACCCTTAGGTTTTTGGAGTCGAGGATACAAAGGATCCAGGGTCAACTATACTCCAACTGAAAAAAGAGATACTAGCAGCATACGAAGGAGTTCGAGCTGCTTCAGAAGTGATCGGTACTGAAGCACAGCTCCTCCTAGCACCTCAACTGCCGGTGCTGAGCTGGATGTTCAAAGGGACGGTTCCCTCTCCACATCATGCAACCAAAGTTACGTGGAGTAAATGGATTGCATTGATCACACAACGAGCTCAAATTTGAAGTCCCAACCGTCCAGGAATCTTAGAAGTGATTACAGACTGGCCAGAAGGCAAAGACTTTGGGATGTCTCCAGATGAGGAGGAAGTAAAACATGCTGAAGAAGCACCACCGTATAATACACTTTCAGAGACTGATAAGCAGTGTGCACTGTTCACAGATGGATCCTGTCGTCTTGTAGGAAAACATCGAAGGTGGAAAGCTGCTGTGTGGAGTCCCACATGACAAGTTACAGAAGCCACTGAAGGACAAGGTGAATCTAGTCAATTTGCAGAAGTGAAAGCCATCCAGCTGGCTTTGGACATTGCTGAACGAGAGAAGTGGCCAATACTTTATCTCTATACTGACTCATGGATGGTAGCAAATGCCTTGTGGGGGTGGCTACAGCAATGGAAGAAAAGCAACTGGCAGCACAGGGGTAAACCCATTTGGGCTGCCACACTGTGGCAAGACATTGCTGCTCGGCTAGAGAGCCTGCCTGTGAAAGTTCATCATGTAGATGCTCATGTGCCTAAAAGTTGAGCCACTGAGGAACATCTAAACAACCAACAAGCAGATCAAGCTGCTAAGATTAAAGTAGCTGAGGTGGACTTGGACTGGCAACATAAAGGTGAACTTTTCCTAGCTCGGTGGGCCCATGATGCTTCAGGGCATCAAGGTAGAGATGCAACATATAAATGGGCTCGCGATCGAGGGATGGATTTAACTATGGACACTATTTCACGGGTTATTCATGAATGTGAAACTTGCGCCGAAATCAAACAAGCGAAACGGTTAAAGCCTGTATGGTATGGGGGGCGATGGTTAAAGTATAAGTATGGAGAAGCTTGGCAGATTGATTATATTACACTTCCACAAACACGTCAAGGTAAGTGTTATGTACTTACAATGGTGGAAGCAACCACTGGATGGTTAGAAACATATGCTGTACCTCATGCTACAAACCCGAAATACTATCTTGGGCCTTGAAAAGCAAGTCCTTTGGCGACATGGTATGCCAGAAAGAATTGAATCAGACAGTGGTACTCATTTCAAAAACAGTATTATAGACAAATGGGCCAAAGAACATGGTATTGACTGGGTATATCATATTCCATATCATGCACCAGTCTCTGGGAAAATTGAAAGGTACAATGGTTTGCTAAAAACTACACTAAAGGCACTTGGTGGTGGAACCTTTAAAAACTGGGATTCACATTTAGCAAAAGCCACTTGGTTGGTCAACACCAGGGGATCAACCAATCGAGCCGGGCCTGCCCAGTCAGAAATTCTACGGACTGTAGAAGGAGATAAAGTTCCTGTAGTACACATGAAAAATATGTTAGGAAAGGCAGTCTGGGTTACTCCTGCCTCAGGCAAAGGCAAGCCCATTCGTGGGATTGTTTTTGCCCAGGGACCTGGCAGCACCTGGTGGGCGATGCTTAAGGATGGAGAAGTTCGTTGTGTGCCTCAAGGGGATTTGAGTTTAGGTGAAAATATGCAATACTGAACTGCAGGATGTGAATTGCCATACTAACAGTATTTAATAAGTGTCTTTCAGATCAAGACAGTGATGATGAAACCAAAGCTAGCTTCTTTGAGTGGCGCCTGACAACTTCTTTGAAGTTGCTGTGTTTAACCCACAAACAGTGGTCATGAGATCCACTTGTACCATTCTTCCTGCCCTGGGAGACTGTTGTGACAAAATGAACTTAATGAACTTTTCAAAGGATGGTCCACTGATTAAGATTAATTACTCCTGTGTATATATCTACATATGTATATATATATATATAGTAGTAGTGATTAATTAGATTGTGTTGATAGATTGTATTGATAAGGTTTAAGTATTCAGTGAATGGCATATTATAAGGGGTGGAATGTCATAGTTTTGTGGAAAACAAGTTTCTCTTTCAGTGAATTTTGCCTGTCAGCTAAAGCCTTCATATTAACTGCATTTTCCTGGAGAACCAGACACATGTTTTGGTAAACCTAGCAATGGAATGCAAACTTATTGGTAAGCATGGATGGACATCTCGCGAGAAGGGCGACGAGAAACAAGTGACCAAGAAACTGACCAACTGTGTATAACATTCCATTCACGTGAATACTTCATATAAAATGGGAGATCACGAGGATCTCGTTCCTTTTTTTCCTTTTTTTCCTTTTTCCTTCTTTTCCCTATGGCCGACATTAGGAGAGGACCTTGCTAGTCGTCCCTGCGAACTGAGGCCTAGTGAGAGACTGAATCCAGCTCTGGTTGGCTGTGCAGTCTAATCCAGGACTTTGGGTGCCGGCTCTGGAGTTGCTGAGACTTTCAAGATTGGTTTTGTATATTTTGTATTATTTTCTCTATTCTTATTAGTAGCATTAGTAAAACATCTTTAATTTTTTCCAACTCTCTTCTGTCTGTTCTTCTTTTCCTTCCAATCGCCTCTCCTGAGTAGAAAGGGGGGAGAGGGAGGGGCAAAAGTGGGAAGTGTGGGGGAAAGAGGGGGTTAACAATACATCTGCCAGGGTTTTATTGTCATCCAGCAATCTTAACCCTCGACATGGTTTCAGTGACATCTCAGACCGATAAAGCTGCACTTAGCTAAATGGAGGTGAAGACGAGGTGGATACATGTTTAATAACATTTCACTACAGTTCTTTCTATGGGAACCACTTTGGAAATTTTCATGGAAAAAAAAAACAAGCCTGCAGCAGGTAGTCTGTTAGGATTATAGCTTCAGCCATTTTTGTATGCCTCATGCTGGAAATCGTGGTTTCAGAAATCTCAGGTCCTAGGTGGTTTGGTGTTAATTTCAGGGTTAATTTTTCTTAATCCCGGACATTGTAAGGAAGGTTTGGTCCTTTCCTACAATAATCTGACAATACGGTGCTCATTTCAAAGCACATTCAGAGGAGAGCTACCCATCCCAACGTTTGCCGGTGGAGCTGAGTGAGCCA
The DNA here is from genome assembly GCF_963082525.1 of Nesoenas mayeri. Lineage (NCBI taxonomy): Eukaryota > Metazoa > Chordata > Aves > Columbiformes > Columbidae > Nesoenas > Nesoenas mayeri. The sequence goes on from NC_137543.1 coordinate 110,258,995, forward strand.
GGGGAATGACAAGGGGCTTGCCAGATCTGGGAACAAAACCTGTGCTTTGCTCATCAAGCGAGGTGGTGAGGCCACCTCTGCCGTGCCAGGTCTGCTAGGAAGATGGATGCAGCTGCATCAAGGGAGACGGAAGCACATCCACCTCCTGAGATAGTCATGGATGGCATGCCTAGGTGCCTGTGGATACATGAGTCTGAGCAGCGTTTGGAGGTTATTTACAGATTCTTTAGGAACCAGTTAGTTGGAAATGGGGGAATAGGGAAAAGAAGTACTGGAATGTTGATGTAGAAATACATGTCTATTCAATCATTGAGCTTGGTAGCAAAGGAGGTCATCTCCTGGTACGGTGGAGCTTGTGCCTCAAGGACGCCCTGGCTAAGAGAGGAGGCATGATGTTAATCAGCAGTTTGAGTGTTATATTTTAGACACTGACGGCCTGTTGTGGTTTAACCCCAGCCAGCAACTAAGCACCACGCAGCTGCTGCCTTACCCCCTAGTGGGATGGAGGAGAGAATCAGAAGAGTAAAAGTGAGAAAACTCATGGCTTGAGATAAGGACTGTTCAATAGGTGAAGCAAAAGCCGTGCACACAAGCAAAGCAAAACAAGGGATTCATTCATTGCTTCCCATGGGCAGACTGCTGTTCAGCCATCCGCAGGAAAGCCGGGCTCCATCATGCATAACCATTACTTGGGAAGATAAATGGCATCACTCCAAATGTCCCCTCCCCCTTTATATGCTCTATATGTAACTCCAAATGTCCCTCAGCTTTTTATGCTGGACATGATATTACACAGTATGGGATATCCCTTTGGTCAGTTGGGATCGGCTCTCCTGGCTATGTCTCCTCCCAGTTTCTGGTGCACCCCAAGCCTTTTTGCTGGTGGGGCAGTGCAAGAAGCAGAAAAGGCCTTGACTCTGTGTAGGCACTGCTCAGCAATAGCTAAAAGATACCTCTATTATCAACACTGGCTCCAGCACAAATCCAAATCATTGCCCCAGACTAGCTACTGTGAAGAACATTAACTCTATCCCAGTCAAAACCAGTACACTGCTGTGCGGAAAGTAGTGAATTGGTGTTTCCCTTCAACTGACCTCAGCAGCATGATATGTTTCTGTTATAGTTATGATTGTTTTTCACTCGATTTGTGAAGACAGACTTACGGTAAGTGTGTGCCACTGCTTCTGGTTTTGCAGCATTATTTAAACCTGTATGTCGCGGTTGAGTCGGACAAACGACATGGACCAGGTTCTTTCAAGATGAAAGTAATAGATGCCATTTATTGCTACAAGTGTGTTTTTATACAATTCTACCAGTTCATGTGTCTTTTCACTATTGGTTACAAGTTACAGCACTAACATCTCATTGGTTAATTTTTCTATCATCCATGTTATTCTTCTATTCCCTTCTCTCTCACAGGTACATCTCTCCTCCCTCCGGATACTCCTTTACTCCCATCCTTCTCAAGGGTAAATCTTAATATCTCAAGGCTGATCTCTACTCTCATATTTTCTGTCAAGGATTCCACAGACCCGCTGCAGTTTCCCACAATTCCCCCTTTTTTCATTTGTGCTAAAAATGCTGCCCTCATTGTCCACTGCAGGGCCGTTTGCAGCAGAGAAATCATGCATGGCAACATTAGTAACACAACCACAACAATCATCAAAATGATCAGTCCTGTTTTCACTACTGATAACAACCATCCTAAAAACCCTCAACCACTAAGCAATTTATTTAACAAATCCCATCAAAATCTTCACACCCACGTCCTTGAGCTAATAAGAAAAATCTATCGCGACCCACCTCTGCCATGTGGCTCGTCTTACAGAATCTACATCTAAAAAAAAGTCCACTTAAAGCCTTTTAAGTTCTGTTAGTTTGCTTAACTAGCCAGCATCCTAATTTTCTAAAATATTTAAAGCTTTTAGCTGTGCCAACACCAGATACAAGAGATCCTAAAACCCTTAACCTTGATCCCCAAAAATCTACATTATCATCACATTTTGACTCATATACACGAAAAAAGTGTTTTTCTCGTCTTGCTCTTCTGTGATCTATTATCATAGATACATTGGGCGTTAATAGAGTTAATAGTCCCAAAATACACAGTCCTCCAACAGCATTGGAAGGAATTCCTGATCAGGCTCTATCTCCACAGATCAAGAATACACCATACAGGAGGTTTTGGGGTCGCTGTCCCACATTATCAGTGACATCCCTTGGATTCTTCTGTGAGGCATTACACCATCGAGTTTCATTTCTACAGTCACCAAGGGTAGCATTAACATTTTGCAGTTTTATCCATTCATGCTTTAGCATATTGTCCTGGCACTTTTCACAAACCAGCTGGATACAAGCATCCATGGGCACAGATCCCAGCAATTCCAGTTCCTGTGGTTCAATGTCTATTTCCCGAAGACAGTTAATCCAAGGTGCCATGTTAGTATTATTACAGTTTGTTGTAATGCCTCTGCATTGACCACTATTTGAAACAATTGTGTGATGCTGCTGTAGTCATCAAGGGGGATGCCAACCAAGCATGTGTGGAACGGGTTTTCCGGAGATGCCATAGCCAGGCATATGGAGTCCTGGTCAGTCATGTTGGCTAAAGTACTCCACATCTTAGTCTTTGTCTGTGCGGGCATCCAAAACACAGCAGCTGCAACAATCATTGTCAGGAAGATAACACAGGTTTCACATTTCCTGCCAGCAACCATTGCGGCCCTTGATCTGTAAAGACACAAGCATAACCTCTCCCCCAGGTTATCAATTAATGTGGCCTTTTCCATTGACCATTAACTAGTGATTTGGCCATAACTAATGTAGGTTCTTTCTGATTTAGCATAGTTTTGGGTCACACTTGCAAAGTATTTCATCACATACAATGCTTTTGACAATTGTTTTTGTGGTGTTTTCCCTACTTCTCCCCCCTTTTTGTTTTAAAAAAGAACAAAATCAAAACAAAAAACACAGTTCAGAAGCAGATACGTGTATTGGACCTTGACTACGTACTCAGAATCACAAATCAAATTTAGAGGTTCCTCCTTAAAAAGCTCTAAGTAATGTAAAGCTGTGCCAAGTTCTGCTAATTGGGTTGAACCTTCAATAATTTTTACAGAATGATGCCAATTGTTATCTTCACACCAAACCACTACAGCTTTATGAGACTTCCCAGAACCATCGAGAAAAACTTTGCAAGTATGTAGGATCAGAACAAATACAAGTATGGCCTATGGCCTGATGTTAAAGGCTTGCAGATTCTGCAGCAATTTACATTTTACATTTATGCATGCCAAAAGCTGTGCTGTTACGAAAACCAGCTAGTGCAATTTATAAAGACATAGATTACAAATAAAAAAATCAAAATTAAATTTCACAAATGGTACATATATGACAAAAGGATCATGGCCTATTGAAACTTAAATTAATTCCCTGCTTTTCTTGATCAGAGTAACAAGCAGTATATCAGTCTGCTAGCAATCTCATTATACTGTCCCACAGCCACAGGTTGTTTCCATGTTGTAGCTATAAATAGACAAATCTGCAAGTCCAATCGAACGCAGTCAGCCTGTAAGGTTGTCATAAATTTATGCCTCAAAGTTTCCAACTCCATTTTGGCTGTCATATTTATTGGATAATGTTTTCCCTTACCAGATCGAAGTCCTGTTTCAGATCTATCTATCAGTGTAGTATTTGCTTCATCGAAATGTTGGCTATTAATACTAGTCGAAATACAGCATTCAAAATTTCCTTGGAGATTTCTCACTTGCACAAGCAGATCTGCACCATCCCAGCAGCTTCTTGTAGGCCATGCAACTAAACAGACTTCTCATAAAACGTTATTTGAGCTTACAATTCACTTAACAAATCTTAACCTAAGTGAGGTATAGGAGTTTCTAACAATTATAAGAATTAATGTATTTAAACTTTGTTCCAAATTTGGCATTCCATTGGTCTCAAAAAACAGCCTTTCTTTCGTTCTCTGTCATGGCCTCAAAAACTAGCATGGTGAATGTACTAAGAAGTCACTTACAACTAATCACCACAGAATAAGTCTATTAAAAAATTTTTGGTTTCATTTTCCAGTTTCATTAGAACTATGGATCCACTGGTGATGCCTTTAAATTTCACCCTCAGACTCCTTCAACTGAATGGTTGCAAATCCTTCTGAGTTGAGCAATAAATGTTCATATCCTACAGAATTGTTTTCCTTCTGGCACTCATTTCTAGAAATTCTTGTGCTGTTTCCCATGTAAAAAAAACCAACATACTAAAATACAAGAACCTGAGAACAAGAGTGCTCCATCAGAGAGAAGGTCCATCTGGCCCAATGCCCTGTCTTTAAAGTGGCCAGCCACCAGTGTCTACAGCAGAGCACATGAGCAGAGCCAGTCTACTTCTGCCAGGGTCCTGGGGGTGCTCCAAGGCCTCAGTGGTTGGGACCGGCCTCCCCTGGGACCCCCACCCACAGCCACCGTCTCCTACCAAGGGCCCAGGGGACGTGTCTCAGCTCAGCCTGGGGCCTTGGGTCCCTGCCTGAGCCGTGTTGTAGGTGTGTGTGCCCGTCCTGTCTCTGCCTGATCCCTTGCTGGGCCTGGGCCCTGCTCTGCAGAGAGCGGCTCTCCTGGATGGAGCCCTCAGGGCTCAGTCAGGGCTTGTCATGCAGAGCTCCAGGCATAACAGAGCAGAATTCTTCTCTTCTATATGCTGACAATGAGGCGAATAACCATGAGACGATTTGCCTGAAATGCCAGGGGGTCTTAGCTCCATGAATACTTTCTAGTACACAAACCACAAATGATGTAAGTCGAAAGAGGATTTTATTTTATGTCATTTCCTGACTCTGTTTACAGAGCCAATGTGCACAAGCATTAACACAAGCTCGTGTAGCCAGGAGCAGACTGATGCATTCTTCAGTTCAGCTTGAAGAAACATCCCCTGCAGTCTGGCAAAGACAAGATACAGAACTGCAAGAGCAGCATCAGGAGTAGAGACCAAGCTGTCCCTGGTTCCTTAAGAGGGAGAATGGTAGTTATGAGGATCAGGAGTGACCGTGCACAAAAGAAGAAAAAAAAAGAAGAAGAAAAGAATAAGAAAAAGACTAAAAAGAGCAGAAAGGAAGAATAAGAAGGGAAGAAGAAGAAGAGAAGAAGAAAGGAAGAAGAAAAGAAGAAGTAGTACCAGTAGTATTAGTACTAGTAGTGGTTGATACTGTGAAGGGATTTTCTGAACTATGGCATATAGTGATGGAAAGCAGACATTTTCCCTTTGAAAACTTGCTAAGCTCTTGTGCTTCTTGGCCAGTGACACCAAACGAGCTTTCTTGTGCCTGACCGGCACAGCGTTCCACACAGGGAGGATTGAAAAGTGGCAGATCCGGAAGGCGCAGAGAGCCGGGAGACCTTCCAAGCACAGGCTGTTTCGCAGCAGTCAGGACCGCTGGGGTAATGGAATCCAGGGAAAAGAAGAGCTGGCCCCTACTGCAAAGTTCCTCTGGGTAAGACAGCCTGAGAGAGCCCGGGGCTGTGCTCAGTGCTACGGAGGACAAGAAGTAACTCCTAGGAGAAGCCTTGTCACTCACCCTGGAACTCCAAGAAGCTTTCTCCCCCCAGCTGCAGGGCAGGAAGGCCATCTTCCTGATGCTTGAGCAGCAGGCAGGAACCGAGCCAAAAGGGCCCAGAGGAGCTCTGCAAAGTGGTCATGCTCAATGCTGCAGAGGAAGGCAAAAAACCCCCGGGGACCAGGGCCAATCTGCCCTGGGGGAAAATTCCTTCCTGACCCCAATGCTGGCAATCGGCTGTTCCCTGAGCATGTGAGCCAGACCTGGCTCCTTGTCCCACAGGCTGGTCATGCCTCTCAGGAGCTGCTCAAGCCCTATCCTCCCTTGACTTGGAGCCAGATCAGGGGCTTCCAAGAAAGCAAAAGTGCCTCTGGCCACATTGATCTTGGGGGCAAGTAACCTTCCCATGCCTGTCAGGGCAAAAGAGGCTGCTCCCATTCGCTGAGACCCCTGGCAACATCTCTGTATCCTATTTCTTACCACTGCTGCCCCTGGCTCTGCAGGGGATGAAGACGGCGACTTCCGCGGTGCTCCTCCACAAGTCATTCCTTTGCTCTTACCACTGCTGTCCAGCTGAGAAGACCCCATAGGCTTGAGAACCTGTAGGGGCAGGTGGTTCTACTAATCTCCTGAGGGGCTGTCCCTGCTACTCAATGGCCATGCGCTGGGCACAGCTGCCGGGTGTTCCTGATGTCTCTTTTGCCATTCCGACTGTTTGTCTACTGTTTGAGGATTCTTTAAGGACTGTTGTTGAAGGTTGCAGGTTGGTTGTTTAAGGTTTCTAGTTTCAGGCTTGTTTGGTTGAGGTTGGTTGTTTCAGGTTGGTTGGTAGAGGCTGCTTTGGTGTAGGTTGGTCAAGGCTCTTTGTTCTAGGCTGGTCTTTTAGTTTAGCTTAGTTGAGGCTGGTTGGCTGAGACTGATTGTTTGGCTTGTTGAGGCTCATTGTTTCCAGACAGTTGTTTCTGGTTACTTTTTATACTTTGTAATAGCTTGTTTCTAGGCGGTTTGTTGGTTGGTTGTTTCTAGCTTGTTCGACGCTCTTTCTTTTGAACCTTGGTTGGCACTGGTTCCTTTAGCTAGGATTCTCTGAGTTGTTTGAGGGTGTTTTGTTGAGGCTGCTTTTTTGCAGGTTGTGTGCTTTTGGAGCTGTGTCACGGGCCTCTAGGTTGATTGTTTTAGGTTCCTTGCTTTAGGTTTGTTGGTTTAGCTTGTGAGGTTTGTAAGGCTTGTTAGGTTTGTGGTGGCTTGAGGTGGTTTGGTGTCATTTTAATTTAGATTTCTGTTGTTTGGTTCAGGTGTTTTTTCTCTTGCTTGTTTTGAGGAGATTGGTTGATATTGTTTTAGGAAGGTTCTCTAGGGTTGGCTGTTGGAGTTTGGTTTTAGTGTTTTGGTGTGGGTATCTTGGTTCAGGTTGTTGGAGGCTGTTGTTTTGAGGCAGGTGGCTGGAGGCTGGTTGGTTAAGGTTGGCTGGTTGACCTTGTTTGGCTGAGTTGATTGTTGTTGAGGTTGTTGAGGTTGTTGGAGGGTGCTGTTTTGCAGCAGGTTGTTAGAAGCTGGTTCTTGAAGGCTGGTTGCTTAAGGGTAACCAGTTTAGATGGGTTGGTTGGGTGAGATGACTTTTGGCTGTGATTGTTTGATATCTGTTGTGCTAGGTTGTTATTGAAGGTTGGTCATTTTAGGTGGGATGTTTGATGTTGGTATCGGTTTGGTTGTTTTCCCCTTTGAGGTTGGCTTAGGATGCTTGTTTTCAGTCATTGGTATTTAGGTTGTTGAGGTGATTCAGGTTGGTGCTTTTCATTAGGTGGCTTAGGTAGATTGTTGTACATATGCGTCTTTAGGTAAGGGAGTTGAAGTAGTTTTGCTTTCATAGTTTGGTTTGGTTGAAGTGTTCCTGTCTAGCTTGGTTTAGCATGGTTGGTTGAATTGGTTTTGGCTGGGGCAGAATAGCTAGTATTTTTGAAGTTTGTTTTAAGAGGGTTTTCTTTAGCTTGGGTTGTTTTGCATTAGTTTAGCCTGCTTGAGGTTGTTTGGTTTATTTTGGTTGATGCTATTTGGTTCAAGATATTTGGGCTTGTTTGTTCCAGTTCAGCTGGATTGTGTCGGTCGCTTTCCATAGTTTGCTTTGGTTTCAGTTCTCTGGTTTAGGCAGGGATTTTTAGGATGATGTTGGGTGTTTTCGGTAGGTTCTTTTCCTTGAGGTGGGTTCTTTTGTTTGAGGGGGGCTGTGCTGTGCGCGAGGCCCAATTTGGTAGAGCAGGAGAAGCAGACCCTGAGGTTGGAGACTTTGGTGCTTGAGGCTTTGATTTATCGTGGTTGAGGCTGCTTGCTGGGCTGGTTGGGGCTCATTTCCATCTGGTTGGTTTTGGATACTTTGTTTCCTTTGCAATAGGTTGTTCCTAGATTGGTTGTAGGTTGGTTGTTTCTACCTTGTCTGAAGCTCTTTCTTTTGAGCCTTGATTGACATTGGTTGCTTTAGCTGGGTTTCTCTGAGTTGTTTGAGGGTGTTTTGTTGAGGTTGCTTGTTTGCAGGTTGTGTGCTTGTAGGCCATTTAGGCTTGGTTGTTTTGAGGCTGTTTCATTGGGCTTTAGGTTCCTGGGTTTAGGTTGCTGGGATTAGCTTGGTTGCAGTTGGTTAGTTGGTGGCCTGAGGTGGTTTGGGGCCGTTTTAATTCCGATTTCTGTTGTTTGGTTCAGGTGTGTTTTGCTGTTGCTCTTTCTGAGGAGGCTGTTTGATGTTGTTTTAGGAAGGTTCTTCAGGGTTGGCTGCTCGAGTTTGGTTTTAGTGTTTTGGTGTGGGTATCTTGGTTCAGGTTGTTGAGATTGTTGGAGGCTGTTGTCTTGAGGCAGGTTGTTGGAGGCTGGTTCTTGAAGGTTGGCTGATTAAGGGTGGCTGGTTTAGATTGGTTGGCTGGGTGAGGTGACTTTTGGCTGAGGTTGCTTGATGTTTTTCTGCTAGGTTGTTATTGAAGGTTGGTTGTGTGTTTTAGGTGGGATGTTTGAACTTGGTTTCAGTGCTTGTTTGAGGTTGGCTTAGGCTGCTTGTTTTTGGCTGCTGGTATTTAGGTTGTTGAGGTGATTTAGGTGTTTTGGATTGGTTCTTTTCATTAGGTGGCTTAGGTAGGTTGTTGTATATATGCGTCTTTAGGTAAGTGAGTTGAAGTAGTTTTGCTTTGCATAGTTTGATTGGTTGAAGTGTTTCTGTCTAGCTAGGTTTAGCTTGATTGGTTGAATTGGGTTTGGATGGGGCAGAATAGCTAGTTTTTTTGAGCTTGTTTTAAGAGGGTTTTCTTTAGCTTGGGTTGTTTTGCGTTCGTTTAGCCTGGTATAGGTTGTTTGGTTTACTTTGGATGATGCTGTTTGGTTCAGGATTTTAAGGGTTGTTTGTTCTAGTTCAGCTGGTTTTGGTAGTTCACTTTCCATAGTTTGCCTTGGTTTTGCTTCTCTGCTTTGGGTAGGGATTTTTAGAATCATGTTGGTTGTTTTAGGAAGGCTTTTTTGCTTGAGGTAGGATCTTTTGCTTGAGGAGGGTTGAGCAGAGCACGAGGCCGACATTGGTAGAGCAGGAGCAGCAGGCACTGAGGCCAAAAGTGCCCCAAGAAGCCTTGATGAGGGGCCGTGCTCAACTTCCCAGACTTCCCAGAGTGCCCAAATGCCTCTGACCTAACGGACCTTGGGGGCAAGAATCCTTCCTGTGCCTGTCAGGACACCAGGGGCTGCTCCAAATCACTGGGACCCCTGGCAACATCTCTATCTGCATCCTATTTCTTACCGCTGCTGACCCTAGCTCTGCAGGGGATGAAGACAGCGAGCTCTGCAGTGCTCCTCCAAAAGTCATTCCCTTGCTCTTACCGCTGCTGTCCAGGTCAGAAGGGTTTCTGTCCAAAAGAGGAGTCTTGCATCAGAGAACCTCCAGCAGTGTTCTACAGCCTCCAGTCTTCTCCTTCCTCACTCCCCGCCAAGGAATTCCACCACCTTCAAGGGCTTCCTGTGGGATGTGTTGGGGCTGCCTCCGGGCCAGCTCTGGCAGTGGACACGGGAGGCTGCTCCTTTTTATCCTGCCCGGGTCATTGTGACCGCTGTGTTGCCGGGTGCTGGCATTGTGACACGGGGTCAGGGGGCCCCTGTGTGAAGCCCCGCCCGCAGCAGCCCCACCTGCCAGCCCTCTGCTCAGCACCCTATGGAGGAAGCCTTTGGGGTGCTGCCCCGAGACAGTCCTGGTGCTCAGGAGGCTTCATTGTCAAATGCTGAAATAAATACCACTTGAGATCTCCCCAGGATCTGGCAGGTGCCAAGGTACTTGTCACTTTCAAAGAGATCCTGGCTGCATCTAACCAGCCATCTCACTGGTACAATCCATTTGGGGAAGATATTCAGAAGATACCATTTTGTGTGTGCTGGGATGTGTTTTTTCTACCTTATTTCCTTGCATGCAGAATGGAAAAATACCAAATTTTAAGTTGCTCGAAAAATAGATGTGCGTCCACCATCCTCTTGATTAATGTTGCACTCAGTAATATTTATCACTCCCCCAGCACTTAATTTGTGATACATTTTGTTTGTGGATTTCAGTGGGACAGTTCCAGTTGTGCAGAAGACTGGTTATTGTGTGTCTGATGGAGACAAGAGCAGCGGAATTCCGCCCGCTGACCCGGTGGGCCAGTAAAAGCATTAGCAGGCTTAGCACTCTCATTTTACTCCGATGCCTTGTGTCAGGCAGTTACAAGTTTCCTTTACTGATCTGGTAAGACTCTGTAGGAAACTGTACCTGTATCACAAAGCAGACGGCACAGGAGGATCTGAAAACCCTAGTGATTAGGTTCCAAACCATGGCATCCAATTACGCTTTTCAACTAGTGCAAGGACAGCCCTTACGAGCGGACTCTGTTGCAGTGTCAAAAACTGAGGTCCTGTCTGAACCCCAATAGCATGGGAACACATGGCTTGTTGAAAGGGTTCAACTGCGTTACTCTGCTCTTTACAGAACTCTTGTTCTCCTCCCGTTTTCCACAGTTGCGGGAGGCTGTTCCATACCATTCTCCTATAGACAGACGTAATTCCTGCATGTAAGCCAAGGATCATTTCTGGAACAATTCACACTTGTGAAAGATTGTGAAGCCCCTGGGGAGTTGAATATCGTGATGCAAAACCAGGAGAAGAATGAAACAAGTGGTGTTAGTGACATCTCAGATCCATAGCACTGAACTTAGCTAAATGGAGGTGAGGACAAGGTGGATACATGTTTAATAACATTCCACTACAGTTCTTTCTATGGAACCACTTTGGAAATTTTCATGGAAAAAAAAACCAAGCATGCAGCAGGTAGTCTGTTAGGATTATAGCTTCAGCCATTTTTGTATGCCTCATGCTGGAAATCGTGGTTTCAGAAATCTCAGTTCCTAGGTGGTTTGATGTTAATTTCAGGGTTAATTTTTCTTAATCCTGAACATTGTAAGAAAAGTTTTGTCCTTTCCTACAATAATCTGACAATACGGTGCTCATTTCAAAGCACATTCAGGGGAGAGCCACCCATCCCAACATTTGCCGGTGGAGCTGAGTGAGCCAGGGGAATGACAAGGGGCTTGCCAGATCTGGGAACAAAACCTGTGCTTTGCTCATCAAGCGAGGTGGTGAGGCCACCTCTGCCGTGCCCGGTCTGCTAGGAAGATGGATGCAGCTGCATCAAGGGAGTCAGAAGCGCATCCACCTCCTGAGATAGCCATGAATGGCATGTCTAGGTGCCTGTGGATACATGAGTTTGAGCAGCGTTTGGAGGTTAATTACAGATTCTTTAGGAACCAGTTAGTTGGAAATGGGGGAGTGGGGAAAAGAAGTACTAGAATGTTGATGTAGAAATACATGTCTATTCAATCATTGAGCTTGGTAGCAAACATGGTTTTTCTCCTTGTCCATTTCTATTTGGCTTTGATTGAAATTATGGCAAGAGAGCAAAGGAGAGGATAGGGGAAGCTGATTCTGCAGCACCTGATAAGAAGAAGCTATCATCCTTGGACAGCTGAGGAAACACATGGTGGGCAATGGTAGAAATTAGGAATTGGCCAGAAGCCAGGCAAAAGCTCAGGGGGTCTTTGCAATGCTCTGAGAGCTAAGATGAGGAGCAGAAACCAATCTGTGCACATGAGAGGTGGAAACAAAGCACTGCCATGCTCCTGCTGCCAAAAGGAAAGTGGGACAAAGAACCAGTGAGGCCCCCTGGGTCTAAGAGTGTCAAGCTGCAAACCAGATATACACCACTCTTTGTTGCCTCTTCCTGGTGACATGAGTACTGATTTTCAGGTATTTCCTTCCTGTCTCAGTAACTGGTGAGGCAGCACCTGCAGGAGTATTGGTCTTTGGGTTTTCTCCACTACTCTGCGTCCCTCTTCCCAGAGCTCACTCTCATTCCTCCCTGAAAAGGGGTGGGCAAGAAATGATTACAGCCTGGCAGTCACTGATGTTGTTAATGTTGCCTCCTGTGCTTTGAGCATAGAGTAAAAAGGGATTGGAGACAGGTTGGGAGAAGCCTCATCCACAGACCACAGCAGCTGTGAGAGCGGTTGTGCACACTTTTACTTTTTCCTTTCTGCTGAAGCTCGGGAGGAGGATCAGGGTAGCACAGAGTTATTCTTTACCCCATGCTTCTCAGCAGAAAGCTGGAGGTTGTCCTTTTCCCACCTCGATTGGTGCTATGCCAGTTTGCTGGATGTCACTATCCCAGGCATGAAGGAAGGAGGTCATCTCCTGGTATGGTGGAGCGTGTGCCTCAAGGACGCCCTGGCTAAGAGTGGAGGCATGATGCTAATCAGCAGTTTGAGTGTTGTATTTTAGACATTGACTGCCTGTTGTGGTTTAACCCCAGCCGGCAACAAAGCACCACGCAGCTGCTGCCTTACCCCCTAGTGGGATGGAGGAGAGAATCAGAAGAGTAAAACTGAAAAAACTCATGGCTTGAGATAAGGACTGTTCAATAGGTGAAGCAAAAGCCGTGCACACAAGCAAAGCAAAACAAGGGATTCATTCATTGCTTCCAATGGGCAGACAACTGTTCAGCCATCCCCAGGAAAGCCGGGCTCCATCATACACAACCATTACTTGGGAAGATAAATGGCATCACTCCAAATGTCCCCCCCCCCTTTATATGCTCTATATGTAACTCCAAATGTCCCTCAGCTTTTTATGCTGGACATGATATTACACAGTAGAGGATATCCCTTTGGTCAGTTGGGATCAGCTCTCCTGGCTGTGTCTCCTCCCAGTTTCTGGTGCACCCCAAGCCCTTTTGCTGGTGGGGCAGTGCAAGAAGCAGAAAAGGCCTTGACTCTGTGTAGGCACTGCTCAGCAATAGCTAAAAGATACCTCTATTATCAACACTGGTTCCAGCACAAATCCAAATCATTGCCCCAGACTAGCTACTGTGAAGAAAATTAACTCTATCCCAGTCAAAACCAGTACACTGCTGTGCAGTAAGTAGTGAATTGGTGTTTCCCTCCAACTGACCTCAGCAGCATGACATGTTTCTGTTATAGTTATTATTGTTTTTCTTTCAATTTGTGAAGAAAGACTTATGATAAGGGTGTGCCATTGCTCCTGGTTTTGCAGCATTATTTAAACTTGTAATGAACTATGGATATTTTTCATTGACTTCCTAAAAAAAGGTAAATGATAAATATCTGTATCCATAGGTAAGGTGCCTAGAGTGTGGGTGTTAATGAGTAAGCCCAGTTGGTCCTACACAGAGGGCAGCAGTCCATAGAGACCACTGTGGAGCTGCTTTTCTGACAGTGATTCCCTTTGTTGCACGAAATTTATCATGGTGTATTGCATCCAACTTCAAGAATGGCCGTGTTTGTCTCTAGGGCAACATGCAAGTCTAAACGGGACAATGCAGTTGGTCCATTAAATGCTTCTGTTTGGTGCAGTATAAGCAGGTAGAAGAAACCATGCCGTAGAGCAAGTTTCTTGCTATAAGGTTTGATTAGAATCCTCTAGTCACATGAGTTACCCTTATGACTATGGAGTGAAGAAAATAATGTTGGGATGTTTCTTTTCTATGTTATGTTTCAGTTTGATGTTAAGAACTTGATACTTTTGTGTGGAAAGGGAGATGTTTTTAAAAGTATTTAAATGTTTCGTAATAAAACCACATTGTGTGTATTCACTCAGAAATGCTTATCACACTTGGTAATTCTTAATTTTTAAGCAAAATCGAGAAAGAAACATCAAGACAAAATAACAAGGTGAGCTGTTTCTGTCAGTTGCATTTCTTCTTCATTTATTTGACCATCTGCACAAATTTGCAAGAAGGAAGTGCAAAGTGCAGGTTTTTCGAAAGTCTTTTGTGCTCATCCAGTTGAGCTGGGTTTCCACTGATGAAATAACTCCACATCTCTGACACTAGGGAGGCTCAAAGATCAAGCCCTCGCTCTGGAGCAAGACGTGCTCGTCAACTGAATGGTTGCAAATCCTTCTGAGCTGAGCAATAAATGTTCATATCCTATGGAATTGTTTTTCTTCTGGTACTCATTTCTAGAAATTCTTGTGCTGTTTCCCATGTAACAAAAAAAATCTTAAACTACAAGAACCTGAGAACAAGAGTGCTCCATCAGAGAGAAGGTCCATCTGGCCCAATGCCCTGTCATTAGAGTGGCCAGCCACCAGTGTCTACAGCAGAGCACATGAGCAGAGCCAGTCTACTTCCGCCGGGGTCCTGGGGGTGCTCCGAGGCCTCAGTGGCTGGGACCGGGCTCCCCTGGGACCCCCACCCACCGCCACCGTCTCCTGCCAAGGGCCCAGGGGACGTGTCTCAGCTCAGCCTGGGGCCTTGGGTCCCTGCCTGAGCCGTGTTGTAGGTGTGTGTGCCCGTCCTGTCTCTGCCCTGTCCCTTGCTGGGCCTGGGCCTGGGCCCTGTCCTGCAGAGAGCGGCTCTCCTGGATGGAGCCCTCAGGGCTCAGTCAGGGCTTGTCATGCAGAGCTCCAGGCATAACAGAGCAGAATTCTTCTCTTCTAGATGCTGACAATGAGGCGAATAACCATGAGACGATTTGCCTGAAATGCCAGGGGGTCTTAGCTCCATGAACACTTTCTAGTACACAAACCACAAATGATATAAGTCAAAACAAGATTTTATTTTATGTCATTTACTGACTCTGTTTACAGAGCCGATGTGCACAAGCATTAACACAAGCTCGTGTAGCCAAGAGCAGACTGATGCATTCTTCAGTTCAGCTTGAAGAAACATCCCCTGCAGTCTGGCAAAGACAAGATACACAACTGCAAGAGCAGCATCAGGAATAGAGACCAAGCTGTCCCTGGTTCCTGAAGAGGGAGAATGAGATGTATGAGGATCAGGAGTGACCATGCACAGAAGAAGAAAAAAAAAAGAAGAAGAAAAGAATAAGACTAAAAAGAGAAGAAAGAAAGACTAAGAAAGGAAGAGGAAGAAGAAAAGAAGAAGAGAAGAAGAAAGGAAGAAGAAAAGAAGAAGTAGTACTAGTAGTATTAGTACTAGTAGTGGTTGATACTGTGAAGGTATTTTCCAAACTATGGCATATAGCGACGGCAAACAGACATTTTCCCTTTGAAAACTTGCTAAGCTCTTGTGCTTCTTGGCCAGTGACACCAAACGAGCTTTCTTGTGCCTGACCGGCACAGCGTTCCACACAGGGAGGGTTGAAAAGTGGCAGATCCGGATGGCGCAGGAAGCCGGGAGACCTTCCAAGCACAGGCTGTTTTGCAGCAGTCAGAACCCCTGGGGAAATGGAATCCAGGGAAAAGAAGAGCTGGCCCCTGCTGCAAAGTTCCTCTGGGCAAGACAGCCTGAGAGAGCCCGGGGCTGTGCTCAGTGCTACGGAGGACAAGAAGTAACTCCTAGGAGAACCCTTGTCACCCACCCTGGAACTCCAAGAAGCTTTCTCCCCCTAGCTGCAGGGCAGGAAGGCCATCTTCCTGATGCTTGAGCAGCAGGCAGGAACCGAGCCAAAAGGGCCCAGAGGAGCTCTGCAGAGTGGTCATGCTCAATGCTGCAGAGGAAGGCAAAAAACCCCCGGGGACCAGGGCCAATCTGCCCCGGGGGAAAATTCCTTCCTGACCCCAATGCTGGCGATCGGCTGTTCCCTGAGCATGTGAGCCAGACCTGGCTCCTTGTCCCACAGGCTGCTCATGCCTCCCAGGAGCTGCTCAAGCCCTATCCTCCCTTGACTTGGAGCCAGATCAGGGGCTTCCAAGAAAGCAAAAGTGCCTCTGGCCACATTGATCTTGGGGGCAAGAATCCTTCCCATGCCTGTCAGGACACCAGGGGCTGCTGCAAAGCACTGTGACCCCTGGCAACATCTCTGTAATCTACTTCTTACCACTGCTGCCCCTGGCTCTGCAGGGGATGAAGACGGCGACTTCCGCGGTGCTCCTCCACGAGTCATTCCTTTGCTCTTACCACTGCTGTCCAGCTGAGAAGATCCCATAGGCTTGGGAACCTCTAGTGGCTGGTGATTCTACTAATCTCCTGAGGTGCTGTCCCTGCTACTCAATGGCCATGCGCTGGGCACAGCTGCCGGGTCTCCCTGATGTCTCTTTTGCCATTCCGACTGTTTGTCTATTGTTTGCGGATTCTTTAAGGATTGTTGTTGATGGTTGCAAGTTGGTTGTTTAAGGTTTGTTGCATGAGGCTTGTTTGGTGGAGGTTGGTTGTTTCAGGTTGGTTGGTAGAGGCTGCTTTGGTGTAGGTTGGTCAAGGCTCTTTGTTCTAGACTGGTCTTTTGGTTTAGCTTAGTTGAGGCTGGTTGGCTGAGACTGATTGTTTGGCTTGTTGAGGCTCATTGTTTCCAGATTTTATTTGTTGCTGTTGCTTTTTTTACTTTCTAATAGGTTGTTTCTTGGTTGTTTGTAGGTTGTTCGTTTCTACCTTGTTTCAAGCTCTTATTTTTGACCGTTGATTTAGGTTGGTTGCTTTAGCTGGGTTTCTCTGAGTTGTTTGAGGGTGTTTTGTTGAAGCTGCTTGTTTGCAGGTTGTGTGCTTGTAGGTCATTTAAACCTGGTTGGATTCGGGCTGTGTCAGTTGGCATTAGGTTGATTGTTTTAGGTTCCTTGCTTTAGGTTTGTTGGTTTAGCTTCTTAGGGTTGTTAGGCTTGTTAGGTTTGTGGTGGCTTGAGGTGGTTTGGTGTAATTTTAATTTAGATTTCTGTTGTTTGGTTGAGGTGCTTTGCAATTGTTCTTTTGAGGAGTTTGGTTGATGTTCTTTAGGAAGGTTGTTTTTTATTGCTTTTTATACTTTGTAATAGGTTGTTTCTAGGTTATTTCTAGGTTGGTTGTTTCTACCTTGTTTGAAGCTCTTTGTTTTTAAAGTTGCTTGACGTTTGTTGCTTTAGCTGGATTTCTCTGAGCTGTCTGAGGGTGTTTTCCTGCGGCTGGTTGTTTACAGGTTGTGTGCTTGTTGGCCATTTAAGCTTGGTAGGTTTGGGGCTGTTTCAGTTAACTTTAGGATGGTTGGTTTAGGTTGCTGGGTTTAGCGTGGTTGTGTTTGGTTAGTTGGTGGCTTGAGGTGGTTTAGTGTCATTTTAATTTAGATTACTGTTGTTTGGTTCAGGTGTTTTTTCTATTCCTTGTTTTGAGGAGGCTGTTTGATGTTGTTTTAGGAAGGTTCCTTAGGGTTGGATGTTAGAGTTTGGTTTTAGTGTTTTGGTCTAGGTGTCTTCGTTCAGGTTGTTGAGGTTGTTGGAGACTGTTGTTTTGATGCAGGTTGTTAGAGGCTGGTTCTTGAAGGCTGGCTGACTAAGGGTGGAGGTTTGAGGTTGGTTAGGTGAGGCGATTTTTGGTTGAGGTTGTTTGATGCCTGTTGTGCTAGGTTGGTAATGAAGGTTGGTTGTTTTAGGTGTAATGTTTGAAGTTGGTCTTGATTAGATTGTATTCAGTGTTTGTTTGTCGTTGGCTTAGGGTGCTTGATTTAGCTCATTGGTATTTAGGCTGTTGAAACAATGTAAGTTGTTTTTTTTCATTAGGTGACTTAGGGAAGTTGGTGTATATATGTGTCTTTAAGTAAGTTAGTTGAAGTAGTTTTGCTTCGTGTTGTTTGGTTTGCTTGAAGTAGTTCTGTTTAGCTTCATTTAGTTTAGTTGGTTGAATTGGTTTTGGATAGGACAGAATAGCTAGTATTTTCTAAGTTTGTTTTAAGAGGGGTTACTTTAGTTTGGGTTGTTTTGCGTTAGTTTAGCCTGGTTGAGGCTGTTTGGTTTATTTTCGTTGATGCTGTTTGGTTTAGGATATTTTATGGTTGTTTGTTCTGATTCAGTTGGTTTGGGTAGGTCGCTGCCCATAGTTTGCTTTGGTTTCGGTTCTCTGGTTTAGGTAGGGATTTTTAGGATGATGTTGGTTGTTTTTGGAAGGTTCTTTTCCTTGAGGTGGGTTATCCTGTTTGAGGGGGGTTGTGCAGAGCACGAGGCCCACTTTGGTAGAGCAGGAGCAGCAGGCCTTGAGGTTTGAGATTTTGGTGCCTGAGCTTTATGTTTAGGTTGGTTGAGGCTGCTTGCTCTGTTGGTTGAGCCTCATTTCCATACGGTTGTTTTCGGTCATTTTTTTTACCTTGTAATCGGTTGTTTTGAGGTTTTATGTAGGTTGGTTGTTTCTACCTTATTTGAAGCTTTTTGTTTTGAGCATTGATTGATGTTGGTTGCTTTAGCTGTATTTCTCTGGGTTGTTTGAGGGTGTTTTGTTGAGGCTGCTTGTTTGCAGGTTGTGTGCTTGTAGGCCATTTAAGCTTGGTTGGTTTGGGGCTGTTTCAGTTGACGTTAGGTTGGTTGTTTAATGTTTGTTGGTTTAGCTTGGTTGCGGTTGGGTAGTTGGTGGCTTGAGGTTGTTTGATGTCATTTTAATTTAGATTTCTCTTGTTTCATTCAGCTGGTTTTTACTATTGCTTGTTTGGAGGAGGCTGTTGATTTTTTTTGGTAGGTTTTTTAGGGTTGGCTGTTTTGGTTTTAGTGCTTTGGAGTAGGTATCTTGGTTTAGGTTGTTGAGGTTGTTGGAGGCTGTTGTTTTGAGGCAGGTTGTTAGAGGCTGGTTCTTGAAGGCTGTTTGGTTAATGTTGGCTGGTTTAGATTTGTTGGCTGAGGTGATTTTTGGCTGAGGTTGTTTGATATTTGTTGTGCTAGGTTGGTAATGAAGGTTGGTTGGTTGGTTTAGATGGATGTTGGAAGTTTTTTTCTCTTTTTTCAGTGTTTAGTTTGACGATGGCTTAGGGTGTATGGTTTATGTTGTTCAATTTAGGTCATTGGATTTAGGTTGTTTAGATGGTTTAGGTGGTTTACGTTTTTTCCTCTTGGTGCGTGGTTTAGGTAGGTTAGTTTGTATATGTGTCTCTAGGTAACTGAGTTGAAGTAGGTTTTCTTTGAGTTGTTTAGGTTGGTTGAAATGTTTCTGTTTAGCTCAGTATTAGTACTAGTAGTGGTTGATACTGTGAAGGTATTTTCCAAACTATGGCAGATAGCGATGGGTAGCAGACATTTTCCCTTTAAAATCTTGCTAAGCTCTTGTGCTTCTTGGCCAGTGACACCTAACTAGCTTTCTTGTGCCTGACCGGCACAGCGTTCCACACAGGGAGGGTTGAAAAGTGGCAGATCGGGATGGCGCAGCAAGCCGGGAGACCTTCCAAGCACAGGCTGTTTTGCAGCAGTCAGAACCCCTGGGGAAATGGAATCCAGGGAAAAGAAGAGCTGGCCCCTGCTGCAAAGTTCCTCTGGGCAAGACAGCCTGAGAGAGCCCGGGGCTGTGCTCAGTGCTACGGAGGACAAGAAGTAACTCCTAGGAGAACCCTTGTCACCCACCCTGGAACTCCAAGAAGCTTTCTCCCCCCAGCTGCAGGGCAGGAAGGCCATCTTCCTGATGCTTGAGCAGCAGGCAGCAACGAGCCAAAAGGGCCCAGAGGAGCTCTGCAGAGTGGTCATGCTCAATGCTGCAGAGGAAGGCAAAAAACCCCCGGGGACCAGGGCCAATCTGCCCCGGGGGAAAATTCCTTCCTGACCCCAATGCTGGCGATCGGGGCCCGGGGCTGTGCTCAGTGGAGGGTTGAAAACCTTCCAAGCACAGGCTGTTTTGCAGCCTGTTCTATTTTGCTTAATGTTTGTTGGTTTAGCTTGATTGAGGTTGAGTTGTTTAGGTTGGTTGAAGTGTTTCTGTTTAGCTTACTTGGTTGAGTTGGTTATGGATAGGACAGAATAGCTAGTATTTTTTAGGTTTCTTTTAAGAGGGGTTCCTTTACCTTGAGTTGGTTTGCATTAGTTTAACCTGGTTGAGGTGGTTTGGTTTAATTTGCTTGATGCTGTTGGTTCAGGATTGTTGAGGTTGTTCTAGTTCGGTTGGTTTGGGCAGGTTGTCATCCATTGTTACTTTGGTTTCAGTTCTATGGTTCAGGTAGGGATTAAATTGGATTATAGTGAATGTTTTAGATCGATTCTTTTCTTTGAGGCAGGTTGTCTTGTTTGGGGGAGGTTGTGTGGAGCACCAGGCCCAGTTTGGTAGAGCAGGAGGAGGGGGCACTGAGGCCAGAATGACCCCCATAGGCCTGGCAAGGGGCCGTGCTCTGTTTTCCAGACTTCCCAGAGTGCCCATATGCCTCTGGCCTAATGAACCTTGGGGGCAAGAATCCTTCCTGTGCCTGTCAGGACACCAGGGGCTGCTCCAAATCACTGGGACCCCTGGCAACATCTCTATCTGCATCCTATTTCTTACCACTGCTGGGCCTGGCTCTGCAGGGGATGAAGACAGCGAGCTCTGCAGTGCTCCTCCAGAAGTCATTCCCTTGCTCTTACCACTGCTGTCCAGCTCAGAAGGGTTTCTGTCCAAAAGAGGAGTCGTGCAGCAGAGAACCTCCAGCAGTGTTCTACAGTCTCCAGTCTTCTCCTTCCTCACTCCCCACCAAGGAATTCCACCAGCTTCTCAAGGCCTTCCTCGGGGATGTGTTGGGGCTGCCCCCGGGCCAGCCCTGGCAGTGGACACGGGAGGCTGCTCCTTCTTATCCTGCCCGGGTCATTGTGACCGCTGCGTTGCCGGGTGCTGGCATTGTGACATGGGGTGAGGGGGCCCCTGTGTGCAGCCCCGCCCGCAGCAGCCCCGCCTGCCAGCCCTCTGCTCAGCACCCTATGGAGGAAGCCTTTGGGGTGCTGCCCCGAGACAGTCCTGGTGCTCAGGAGGCTTCATTGTCAAATGATGAAAGAAATACCACTTGAGATCTGCCGAGGATCTGGCAGGTGCCAAGACACTTCTCACTTTCAAAGAGATCCTGGCTGCATCTAACCAGCCATCTCACTGGTACAATCCATTTGGGGAAGATATTCAGAAGATACCATTTTGTGTGTGCTGGGATGTGTTTGTTCTACCTTATTTCTTGCATGCAGAATGGAAAAATACCAAAGTGTAAGTTGCTCGAAAAATAGATGTGCGTCCACCATCCTCTTGATTAATGTTGCACTCAGTAATATTTATCACTCCCCCAGCACTTAATTTGTGATACATTTTGTTTGTGGATTTCGGTGGGACAGTTCCAGTTGCGCAGAAGACTGGTTATTGTGTGTCTGATGGAGACAAGAGCAGCGGAATTTGGCCAGCTGACCCGGTGGGCCAGTAGAAGCATTAGCAGGCTTAGCACTCCCATTTAACTCCAATGCCTTGCGTCAGGCAATTACCAAGTTTCTTTACTGGTAAAAAGAAGATCTGGTAAGACTCTGTAGGAAACTGTACCTGTATCATAAAGTAGACGGCACAGGACTATATGAAAACCCTAGTGATTAGGTTCCAAACCATGGCATCCAATTACGCTTTTCAACTAGTGCAAGGACAGCCCTTACCAGTGGACTCTGTTGCAGTGTTAAAAACTGAGGTCCTGTCTGAACCCCAATAGCATGGGAACACATGGCTTGTTGAAAGGGTACAACTGCGTTAGTCTTTACAGGACTCTTCTTCTCCTCCCGCTTTCCACAGTTGCAGGAGCCTGCTACATACCATTCTCCTATAGACAGACGTAATTCCTGCATGTAAAGAAAGGATCATTTCTGGAACAATTTACACTTGTAAAAGTTTGTGAAGCCCCTGGGGAGTTGAATATCATGATGCAAAACCAGGAGAAGAATGAAATATGTGGTGTTAGTGACATCTCAGATCCATAGCACTGAACTTAGCTAAATGGAGGTGAGGACAAGGTGGCTACATGTTTAATAACATTCCACTACAGTTCTTTCTATGGGAACCACTTTGGAAATTTTCATGGAAAAAAAAACAAGCCTGCAGCAGGTAGTCTGTTAGGATTATAGCTTCAGCCATTTTTGTGTGCCTCATGCTGGAAATCGTGGTTTCAGAAATCTCAGGTCCTAGGTGGTTTGGTGTTAACTTCAGGGTTAATTTTTCTTAATCCCGGACATGGTAAGGAAAGTTTGGTCCTTTCTTACAATGATCTGACAATACGGTGCTCATTTCAAAGCACATTCAGAGGAGAGGCACCCATCTCAACGTTTGCCGGTGGAGCTGAGTGAGCCAGGGGAATGACAAGGGGCTTGCCAGATCTGGGAACAAAACCTGTGCTTTGCTCATCAAGCGAGGTGGTGAGGCCACCTCTGCCATGCCAGGTCTGCTAGGAAGATGGATGCAGCTGCATCAAGGGAGACAGAAGCGCATCTACCTCCTGAGATAGTCATGGATGGCATGCCTAGGTGCCTGTGGATACATGAGTCTGAGCAGCGTTTGGAGGTTAATTACAGATTCTTTAGGAACCAGTTAGTTGGAAATGGGGGAGTGGGGAATAGATATACATGTCTATTCACTTATAGAGCTTGGTAGCAGTCACGCTTTTTCTCCTTGCCCATTTCTATTTAGGTTTGACTGAATTTATGGCAAGAGAGCAAAGGAGAAGATGCTTTGGGAGCTAAGATGATGAGCAGAAACCAATCTGTGCACATGAGAGGTGGAAACAAAGCACTGGCGTGCTCCTGCTGCCAAAAGGAAGGTGGGACAAAGAACCAGTGAGGCCTCCTAAGAGTGTCAAGCTGCAAACCAGATATACAGCCCTCTTTGTTGCCTCTTCCTGGTGACATGAGTACTGATTTTCAGGTATTTCCTTCCTGTCTCAGTAACAGGTGAGGAAGCATCTGCAGGAGTATTGGTCTTTGGGTTTTCTCCAGTATTTGCCTTCCTCTTCACAGAGCTCACTCTCATTCCCCCCTGAAAGGGGGTGGGCAAGAAATGATTACAGCCTGGCAGTCACTGATGTTGTTAATGTTGCCTCAGAAGAGTAAAAGTGAGAAAACTCATGGCTTGAGATAAGGACTGTTCAACAGGTGAAACTAAAGTGTGCACACAAGCAAAGCAAAACAAGGGATGCATTCATTGCTTCCCATGGGCAGACAGCTGTTCAGCCATCCCCAGGAAAGCCAGGCTCCATCATACACAACCATTACTTGGGAAGATAAATGGCATCACTCCAAATGTTCCCCCCCCTTTATACGCTCTATGTGTAACTCCAAATGTCCCCCAGCGTTTTATGCTGCACATGATATCACACGGTACGGGAAATCTCGTTGGTCAGTTGGAGTCAGCTCTCCTGGCTGTGTCTCCTCCCAGTTTCTGGTGCACCCTTTTTGCTGGTGGGGCAGTGCAAGAAGCAGAAAAGGCCTTGACTCTGTGCAGGCACTGCTCAGCAATAGATAAAAGATACCTCTATTATCAACACTGGTTCCAGCACAAATCCAAATCATTGCCCCAGACTAGCTACTGTGAAGAACATTAACTCTATCCCAGTCAAAACCAGTACACTGCTGTCCTGAAAGTAGTGAATTGGTGTTTCCCTCCAACTGACCTCAGCAGCATGATATGTTTCTGTTATAGTTATTATTGTTTTTCACTCGATTTGTGAGGATAGACTTAAGGGTGTTCCACTGCTTCTGGTTTTGCAGCATTATTTAAACCTGTAATGAACTAAGGATATTTTTCATTGACTTCCTAAAAAAAGATAAATGATAAATATCTGTATCCATAGGTAAGGTGCCTAGAGTGTGGGTGTTAATGAGTAAGCCCAGTTGGTCCTACGCAGAGGGCAGCAGTGCATAGAGACCACTGTGGAGCTGCCTTTCTGATAGTGGTTCCCTTTGTTGCAGCAAAAGTTATAATCACGGTGTATTGCATCCGACTTCAAGAATGGCCGTGTTTGTCTCTAGGGCAACATGCAAGTCTAAACGGGACAATACAGTTGGTCCATTAAATGCTTCTGTTTGGTGCAGTATAAGCAGGTAGAAGAAACCGTGTCGTAGAGTAAGATTCTTGCTATAAGGATTGGTTAAATCCTCTAGTCACAGGAGTTACCCTTATGACTATGGAGTGAAGAAAATAATGTTGGAATGTTTCTTTTCTACGTTACCTTTCCATTTGATGTTAAGAACTTGATACTTTTGTGTGGAAAGGGTGATGTTTTTAAAAGTATTTAAATGATTCGTAATAAAACCACATTGTGTGTATTCACTCAGAAATGCTTATCACACTTGGTAATTCTTAATTTTTAAGCAAAATTAGGAAAGAAACATCCAGACAAAATAACAAGGTGAGCTGTTTCTGTCAGTTGCATTTCTTCTTCATTTCTTTGACCATCTGCACAAATTTGCAAGAAGGAAGTGCAAAGTGCAGGTTTTTCGAAAGTCTTTTGTGCTCATCCAGTTGAGCTGGGTTTCCACTGATGAAATAACTCCACATCTCTGACACTAGGGAGGCTCAAAGATCAAGCCCTCGCTCTGGAGCAAGACGTGCTCCTCAACTGAATGGTTGCAAATCCTTCTGAGTTGAGCAATAAATGTTCATATCCTATGGAATTGTTTTCCTTCTAGTACTCATTTCTAGAAATTCTTGCTCTGTTTCCCATGTAAAAAAAACCAACATACTAAAATACAAGAAGCTGAAAACAACAGTGCTCCATCAGAGAGAAGGTCCATCTGGCCCAATGCCCTGTCTTTAGAGTGGCCAGCCACCAGTGTCTACAGCAGAGCACATGAGCAGAGCCAGTCTACTTCTGCCGGGGTCCTGGGGGTGCTCCGAGGCCTCAGTGTTTGGGACCGGGCTCCCCTGGGACTCCCGCCCACCGCCACCGTCTCCTGCCAAGGGCCCAGGGGACGTGCCTCAGCTCAGCCTGGGGCCTTGGGTCCCTGCCTGAGCCGTGTTGTAGGTGTGTGTGCCCGTCCTGTCTCTGCCCTGTCCCTTGCTGGGCCTGGGCCTGGGCCCTGCAGAGAGCGGCTCTCCTGGATGGAGCCCTCAGGGCTCAGTCAGGGCTTGTCATGCACAACTCCAGGCATAACAGAGCAGAATTCTTCTCTTCTATATGCTGATAATGAGCCAAATAACCATGAGACGATCTCCCCGAAATGCCAGAGGGTCTTAGCTCCATGAATACTTTCTAATACACAAACCACAAATGATGTAAGTCAAAACAGGATTTTATTTTATGTCATTTCCTGACTCTGTTTACAGAGCCGATGTGCACAAGCATTAACACAAGCTCGTGTAGCCAGGAGCAGACTGATACATTCTTCAGTTCAGCTTGAAGAAACATCCCCTGCAGTCTGGCAAAGACAAGATACACAACTGCAAGAGCAGCATCAGGAATAGAGACCAAGCTGTCCCTGGTTCCTGAAGAGGGAGAATGTGATGTATGAGGATCAGGAGTGACCATGCACAGAAGAAGAAGAAAAGAAGAAGAAAAGAATAAGAAAAAGACTAAAAAGAGAAGAAAGAAAGAAGAAGAAGAGAAGAAGAAGAAGAGAAGAAGAAGAGAAAAAGAAAAGAAGAAGTAGTACTAGTAGTAATAGTACTAGTAGTGGTTGATACTGTGAAGGGATTTTCCAAACTGGCATATCGTGATGGCAAGCAGACATTTTCCCTTTGAAAACTTGCTAAGCTCTTGTGCTTCTTGGCCAGTGGCACCTAACTAGCTTTCTTGTGCCTGACCGGCACAGCGTTCCACACAGGGAGGGCTGAAAAGTGGCAGATCCGGATGGCGCAGCAAGCCGGGAGACCTTCCAAGCACAGGCTGTTTTGCAGCAGCCAGAACCCCCGCTGCGTTGCCGGGTGCTGGCATTGTGACATGGGGTGACGGGGCCCCTGTGTGCAGCCCCGCCCGCAGCAGCCCCGCCTGCCAGCCCTCTGCTCAGCACCCTATGGAGGAAGCCTTTGGGGTGCTGCCCCGAGACAGTCCTGGTGCTCAGGAGGCTTCATTGTCAAATGCTGAAAGAAATACCACTTGAGATCTGCCCAGGATCTGGCAGGTGCCAAAACACTTGTCACTTTCAAAGAGATCCTGGCTGCATCTAACCAGCCATCTCACTGGTATAATCCATTTGGGGAAGATATTCAGAAGATACCATTTTGTGTGTGCTGGGATGTGTTTTTTCTACCTTATTTCCTTGCATGCAGATTGGAAAAATACCAAAGTTTAAGTTGCTCGAAAAATTGATTTGCGTCCACCATCCTCTTGATTAATATTGCACTCAGTAATATTTATCATTCCCTCAGAACTTAATTTGTGATACATTTTGTTTATGGATTTCAGTGAGACAGTTCCAGTTGCGCAGAAGACTGTTTTTTCTGTGTCTGATGGAGACAAGAGCAGCAGAATTTGGCCAGCTGACCCGGTGGGCCAGTAGAAGCATTAGCAGGCTTAGCACTCCAGTTTTACTCCAATGACTTGAGTCAGGCAATTAACAGCTTTCTTTACTGATCTGGTAAGACTCTGTAGGAAACTGTACCTGTATCACAAAGCAGACGGCACAGGAGGATCTGAAAACCCTAGTGATTAGGTTCCAAACCATGGCATCCAATTATGCTTTTCAACTAGTGCAAGGACAGCCCTTACCAGTGGACTCTGTTGCACGGTCAAAAACTGAGATCCTGTCTGAACCCCAACAGCATGGGAACACATGGCTTGTTGAAAGGTTTTAACAGCGTTACTCTGCTCTTTACAGGACTCTTGTTCTCCTCCCGCTTTCCACAGTTGCGGGAGGCTGTTACATACCATTCTCCTATAGACAGACGTAATTCCTGCATGTAAAGCAAGGATCATTTCTGGAACAATTCACACTTGTGAAAGATTGTGAAGCCCCTGGGGAGTTGAATATCATGATGCAAAACCAAGAGAAGAATGAAAGAAGTGGTGTCAGTGACATCTCAGACCCATAACGCTGAACTTAGCTAAATGGAGGTGAGGTCGAGGTGGATACATGTTTAATGACATTCCACTGCAGTTCTTTCTATGGGAACTAATCTGGAAATTTTCCTGGAAAAAAAACAAGCCTGCAGTAGGTAGTCTGTTAGGGTTATAGTTTCCGTCATTTTTGTATGCCTCATGCTGGAAATCATCACTCTTTTTCTCCTTGTCCATTTCTATTTAGGTTTGACTGAATTTATGGCAAGAGAGCAAAGGAGAAGATGCTTTGGGAGCTAAGATGAGGAGCAGAAACCAATCTGTGCACATGAGAGGTGCAAACAAAGCACTGGCGTGCTCCTGCTGCCAAAAGGAAGGTGATACAAAGAGCCAGCGAGACCTCCTGTGTCTAAGAGTCTCAAGATGCAAACCAGATATACATCCCTCTTTGTTGCCTCTTCCTGGTGACATGAGTACTAATTTTCAGGTATTTCCTTCCTGTCTCAGTAACTGGTGAGGCAGCACCTGCAGGAGTATTGGTCTTTGGGTTTTCTCCACTACTTTGCCTTCCTCTTCACAGAGCTCACTCTCATTCCTCCCTAAAGGGGGGTGGGCAAGAAATGATTACAGCCTGGCAGTCACTGATGTTGTTAATGTTGCCTCCTGTGCTTTGAGCATAGAGTAAAAAGGGGTTGGAGACAGGTTGGGAGAAGCCTCATCCACAGACCGCAGCAGCTGTGAGAGCAGTTGAGCACACTTTTACTTTTCTCTTTCTGCTGAAGCTCTGGAGGGGGATCAGGGTAGCACAGAGTTATTCTTTACCCCATGCTTCTCAGCAGAAGGCCAGAGGTTGTCCTTTTTCCACCTCGATTGGTGTTATGCCAGTTTGCTGGATGTCAGTATCCCAGGCAAGAAGGAAGGAGGTCATCTCCTGGTATGGTGGAGCATGTGCCTCAAGGGCGCCCTGGCTAAGAGAGGAGGCATGATGCTAATCAGCAGTTTGAGTGTTATATTTTAGACATTGACTGCCTGTTGTGGTTTAACCCCAGCCGGCAACTAAGCACCACGCAGCTGCTGCCTTACCCCCATCTGTATCCATAGATAAGGTGCCTAAAGTGTGGGTGTTAATGAGTAAGCCCAGTTGGTCCTACGCACAGGGCAGCAGTCCATAGAGACCACTGTGGAGCTGCTTTTCTGATAGCGGTTCCCTTTGTTGCAGCAAAAGTTATCATCACGGTGTATTGCATCCGACTTCAAGAAAGCTGACCCTGGGAACTACAGGCCTGTCAGCCTGACCTCGGTGCCTGGCAGGGTTATGGAGCAGATCATCCTGAATGGAATCACCCAGCACCTTCAGGATGGACAAGGGATGAGACCCAGCCAGCATGGGTTTAGGAGGGGCAGGTCCTGTCTGACCAACCTGATCTCCTTTTATGATCAGGTGACTCAGCTGGTGGATGAGGGGAAAGCCGTGGATGTGGTCTATCTGGACTTCAGCAAGGCCTTTGACACTGTCTCCCATAATATACTCCTGCAAAAGCTGGTAGCCCGTGGCTTGGACAAGTGCACTCTCTGCTGGGTTAAGAACTGGCTTGAGGGCCAGGCCCAGAGAGTACTGGTGAATGGGGCTGCATCCAGCTGGCGGCCAGTCACTAGTGGTGTTCCCCAGGGGTCAGTGTCGGGTCCAGTCCTGTTTAACATCTTTATTGACTATTTAGATGAGGGAATTGAGACCATCATCAGCAAATTTGCTGCTGACACCAAGTTGGGAGGGTGTGTCAACCTGCTGGAAGGCAGGAGGGCTCTGCAGAGGGATCTGGATAGACTGGAAAAGTGGGCTGATTCCAATGGGATGAAGTTCAATAAGGCCAAGTGCCGGGTGCTGCACTTTGGTCACAACAACCCCCTGCAGCGCTACAGGCTGGGCGCAGAGTGGCTGGAGAGCAGTCAGGCAGAAAGGGACCTGGGAGTACTAATTGACAGGAAGCTCAACATGAGCCAACAGTGTGCCCAGGTGGCCAAGAAGGCCAATGGTATCCTGTCCTGTATCAAAAATAGCATGGTCAGCAGGACAAGGGCAGTGATCCTTCCCCTGTACTCTGCATTGGTGAGGCCACACCTGGAGTATTGTGTTCAGTTCTGGGCCCCTCAGTTCAGGAAAGACATTGAAGTGCTGGAGTGGGTCCAGAGAAGAGCAACAAGACTCGTGAAGGGACTTGAACACAAGCCCTATGGGGAGAGGCTGAGGGAGCTGGGGTTGTTTAGTCTGGAGAAGAGGAGGCTCAGAGGTGACCTCATCACTCTCTATAACTACCTGAAGGGAAGTTATAGCCAGGTGGGGATTGGTCTCTTCTCCCAGGCAGTCAGCAATAGGACAAGGGGGCATGGGCTTAAACTCTGCCAGGGGAAATTTAGACTGGATATTAGGAAGAAATTCTTTACAGAGAGAGTGGTCAGGCATTGGAACGGCCTGCCCAGGGAGGTGGTGGACTCGCCATCCCTGGAGGTTTTTAAAGTGAGGTTGGACATGGCACTTAGTGCCATGATCTAGTAAACAGACTAGAGTTGGACCAAGGGTTGGACTCGATGATCTCTGAGGTCTTTTCCAACCCAGTCGATTCTGTGATGCTGTGATTCTGTGAAGAATGGCTGTGTTTGTGCATATTCACTCAGAAATGCTGATCTCACTTGGTAATTCTTAATTTCTAAGCAAAATCAAGAAAGAAACATCAAGACAAAATAACAAGGTGAGCTGTTTCTGTCAGTTGCATTTTTTCTTCATTTCTTTGACCCTCTGCACAAATTTGCAAGGAGGAAGTGCAAAGTGGAGGTTTTTTGAAAGTCTTTTGTGCTCATCCAGTTGAGCTGGGTTTCCACTGATGAAATAACTCCACATCTCTGACACTAGGGAGGCTCAAAGATCAAGCCCTCGCTCTGGAGCAAGACGTGCTCCTCAACTGAATGGTTGCAAATCCTTCTGAGTTGAGCAATAAATGTTCATATCCTACAAATTTACTTTTCTTCTGGTACCTATTTCTAGAAATTCTTGTGCTGTTTCCCATGTAAAAAAACAAAACAAAACAAAACAAAACATGCTTAAATACAAGAACTGGAGAACAACAGTGCTCCATCAGAGAGAAGGTCCATCTGGCCCAATGCTCTGTCTATAAAGTGGTCAGCCATCAGTGTCTACAGCAGAGCACATGAGCAGAGCCAGTCTACTTCTGCCGGGGTCCTGGGGGTGCTCCGAGGCCTCAGTGGCTGGGACCGGCCTCCCCTGGGACCCCCACCCACCACCACCGTCTCCTGCCAAGGGCCCAGGGGACGTGTCTCAGCTCAGCCTGGGGCCTTGGGTCCCTGCCTGAGCCGTGTTGTAGGTGTGTGTGCCCGTCCTGTCTCTGCCCTGTCCCTTGCTGGGCCTGGGCCTGGGCCCTGCAGAGAGCGGCTCTCCTGGATGGAGCCCTCAGGGCTCAGTCAGGGCTTGTCATGCAGAACTTCAGGCATAACAGAGCAGAATTCTTCTCTTCTATATGCTGACAATGAGCCAAATAAGCATGAGACGATTTCCCCGAAATGCCAGGGGGTCTTAGCTCCATGAACACTTTCTAGTACACAAACCACAAATGATATAAGTCAAAACAGGATTTTATTTTAGGTTATTTTATTTCATTTACTGACTCTGTTTACAGAGCCGATGTGCACAAGCATTAACACAAGCTCGTGTAGCCAGGAGCAGACTGATGCATTCTTCAGTTCAGCTTGAAGAAACATCCCCTGCAGTCTGGCAAAGCCAAGATACAGAACTGCAAGAGCAGCATCAGGAATAGAGACCAAGCTGTCCCTGGTTCCTGAAGAGGGAGAATGTGATGTATGAGGATCAGGAGTGACCATGGACAGAAGAAGAAAAAAAAAAAAGAAGAAGAAAAGAATAAGAAAAAGACTAAAAAGAGAAGAAAGAAAGAATAAGAAAGGAAGAAGAAGAAGAAAAGAAGAAGAGAAGAAGAAAGGAAGAAGAAAAGAAAAGAAGAAGTAGTACTAGTAGTATTAGTACTAGTAGTGGTTGATACTGTGAAGGTATTTTCCAAACTATGGCATATAGCGACGGCAAACAGACATTTTCCCTTTGAAAACTTGCTAAGCTCTTGTGCTTCTTGGCCAGTGACACCAAACTAGCTTTCTTGTGCCTGACCGGCACAGCGTTCCACACAGGGTTAGTTGAAAATGACAGATCGGGATGGCGCAGCAAGCCGGGAGACCTTCCAAGCACAGGCTGTTTTGCAGCAGCCAGAACCCCTGGGGAAATGGAATCCAGGGAAAAGAAGAGCTGGACCCTGCTGCAAAGTTACTCTGGGTAAGACAGCCTGAGAGAGCCCGGGGCTGTGCTCAGTGCTACGGTGGACAAGAAGTAACTCCTAGGAGAACCCTTGTCACCCTTCCTGCAACTCCAAGAAGCTTTCTCCCCCCAGCTGCAGGGCAGGAAGGCCATCTTCCTGATGCTTGAGCAGCAGGCAGGAACCGAGCCAAAAGGGCCCAGAGGAGCTCTGCAAAGTGGTCATGCTCAATGCTGCAGAGGAAGGCAAAAAACCCCCGGGGACCAGGGCCAATCTGCCCCGGGGGAAAATTCCTTCCTGACCCCAATGCTGGCGATCGGCTGTTCCCTGAGCATGTGAGCCAGACCTGGCTCCTTGTCCCACAGGCTGCTCATGCCTCCCAGGAGCTGCTCAAGCCCTATCCTGCCTTGACTTGGAGCCAGATCAGGGGCTTCCAAGAAAGCAAAAGTGCCTCTGGCCACATTGATCTTGGGGGCAAGAATCCTTCCCATGCCTGTCAGGACACCAGAGGCTGCTGCAAAGCACTGTGACCCCTGGCAACATCTCTGTAACCTACTTCTTACCACTGCAGCCCCTGGCTCTGCAGAGGATGAAGACGGCGACTTCCACGGTGCTCCTCCACAAGTCATTCCTTTGCTCTTACCACTGCTGTCCAGCTGAGAAGACCCCATAGGCTTGGGAACCTCTAGGGGCTGGTGGTTCTACTAATCTCCTGACGGGCTGCCCCTGCTCCTCAATGGCCATGCGCTGGGCACAGCTGCTGGGTGTCCCTGATGTCTCTTTTGCCATTCCGTCTGTTTGTCTACTGTTTGCGGATTCTTTAAGGATTGTTGTTGAAGGTTGCAAGTTGGTTGTTTAAGGTTTCTTGTTTCAGGCTTGTTTGGTGGAGGTTGGTTGTTTCAGGTTGGTAGGTAGAGGCTGCTTTGGTGTAGGTTGGTCAGGGCTCTTTGTTCTAGGCTGGTCTTTTGGTTTAGCTTAGTTGAGGCTGGTTGGCTGAGACTGATTGTTTGGCTTGTTGAGGCTCATTGTTTCCAGATTTTTTTTGTTGTTGTTGCTTTTTTGACATTGTAATATGTTGTTTCTAGGTTGTTTGTAGGTTTTTTGTTTCTGCCTTGTTTCAAGCTCTTTGTTTTGACCGTTGAATTAGGTTGGTTGCTTTAGCTGGGTTTCTCTGAGTTGTTTGAGGGTGTTTTGTTGAAGCTGCTTGTTTGCAGGTTGTGTGCTTGTAGGTCATTTAAACCTGGTTGGATTCGGGCTGTGTCAGTTGGCATTAGGTTGATTGTTTTAGGTACCTTGCTTGAGGTTTGTTGGTTTAGCTTCTTAGGTTTGTTAGGCTTGTTAGGTTTGTGGTGGCTTGAGGTGGTTTGGTGTAATTTTAATTTAGATTTCTGTTATTTAGTTCAGGTGCTTTGTAATTGTTTGTTTTGAGGAGTTTGGTTGATGTTGTTTTAGGAAGGTTCTTCAGAGATGGCTGTTAAGAGTTCCGTTTTAGTGTTTTGGTCTAGGTGTCTCAGTTCAGGTTGCTGAGGTTGTTGGAGGCTGTTGTTTTGATGCAGGTTATTAGAGGCTGGTTCTTGAAGGCTGGCTAATTAAGGGTGGCTGGTTGAGGTTGGTTAGGTGAGGTGACTTTTGGCTGAGGTTATTTGGTGTCTGTTATGCTAAGTTGGTAATGAAGGTTGGTTGTTTTAGCTGCAATGTTTGAAGTTGGTCTTGGTTAGGATGTTTTCAGTGTTTGGTCTGAGGTTGGCTTAGAGAGTTTTGTTTAGGTTGTCCAGTTCAGATTTAGATTGTTTAGGTGGTTTAGGTGTTTTATGTTGGTTCTCCTTGGTAGGTTGCTTAGGTAGGCTAGTGTGTACATGTGTCTTTAGGTAAGACAGTTGAAGTAGATTTGCTTTGTGTTGCTTAGGTGGGTTGAAAAATGGCTGTTTAGCTTGGTTGAGCTTGGTTGGTTGAATTGGGTTTGGCTTTGAGTTGTTTAGGTTGGTTGAAATGTTTCTGTTTAGCTTGCTTGGTTGAGTTGGTTATGGATAGGGGAGCATAGCTAGTATTTTTTAAGTTTCTTTTAGGAGTGGTTCCTTTAGCTTGAGTTGGTTGGCATTAGTTTCTCCTAGTTTAGGTTGTTTGGTTTATTTTGCTTGATGCTGTTTGATTTAGGATTGTTTAGGTTTTTCTAGTTCGGTTGTTTTGGGCAGGTCAGTATCCATAGTTTGCTTTGGTTACGGTTCTCTGGTTCAGGTAGGGGTTATTTTGGATTACGTTGGTTGTTTTAGGTAGGTTCTTTTGCTAGAGGAAGGCTGATTTGTTAGAGGGGTTTCTGTGGGGCTGGAAGCCCACTTTGGTAGACCAGGAGCAGCAGGCACTGTGGCCAAAATGGCCCCAAGAAGGCCTGGCAAGGGGCCATGCTCAACACTTCAGAGGAAAGAAGAAAGCCACTGGAGGCACTTGCTGGCCCAGCCAGGGAAAAAAACCTTGGTCAACCC
The DNA here is from genome assembly GCF_963082525.1 of Nesoenas mayeri. Taxonomy (NCBI): domain Eukaryota; kingdom Metazoa; phylum Chordata; class Aves; order Columbiformes; family Columbidae; genus Nesoenas; species Nesoenas mayeri. Next base: position 110,292,515 of record NC_137543.1, read on the forward strand.
AGTCGCAGAGCACGAGAGGCCATCTTGCTGGTGCTTGAGCACGTTTGAGCACTTGCTTGGCCAGTTGAGGCTTGTTTCCATATGGCTGTTTTTCGTTGCTTTTTATACTTTCTAATAGGTTGTTTCTAGGTTATTTCTAGGTTGGTTGTTTCTACCTTGTTTGAAGCTCTTTGTTTTTAAAGTTGCTTGACGTTTGTTGCTTTAGCTGGATTTCTCTGAGCTGTTTGAGGGTGTTTTTCTGAGGCAGGTTTTTTACAGGTTGTGTGCCTGTTGGCCATTTAAGCTTGGTTGGTTTGGGGCTATTTCAGTTGGCTTTAGGATGGTTGGTTTAGGTTGCTGGGTTTAGCTTGGTTGTGTTTGGCTAGTTGGTGGCTTGAGATGGTTTGGTGTCATTTTAATTTAGATTACTGTTGTTTGGTTCAGGTGTTTTTTCTATTCCTTGTTTTGAGGAGGCTGTTTGATGTTGTTTTAGGAAGGTTCCTTAGGGTTGGCTGTTAGAGTTTGGTTTTAGTGTTTTTGGTCTAGGTGTCTTGGTTCAGGTTGTTGAGGTTGTTGGAGACTGTTGTTTTGAGGCAGGTTGTTAGAGGCTGGTTCTTGAAGGCTGGCTGACTAAGGGTGGAGGTTTGAGGTTGGTTAGGTGAGGCGATTTTTGGTTGAGGTTGTTTGATGTCTGTTGTGCTAGGTTGGTAATGAAGGTTGGTTGGTTTAGGTGTAATGTTTGAAGTTGGTCTTGGTTAGATTGTATTCAGTGTTTGTTTGACGTTGGCTTAGGATGCTTGTTTTCGGTCATTGGTATTTAGGTTGTTGAAGCAATGTAAGTTTTTTTTTTTCATTAGGTGACTTAGGGAGGTTGACGTATATATGTGTCTTTAAGTAAGTTAGTTGAAGTAGTTTTGCTTCGTGTTGTTTGGTTTGGTTGAAGTGGTTCTGTTTAGCTTCGTTTAGATTGGTTGGTTGAATTGATTTTGGATAGGGTAGAATAGCTAGTATTTTCTAAGTTTGTTTTAAGAGGGGTTACTTTAGTTTGGGTTGTTTTGCGTTAGTTTAGCCTGGTTGAGGTTGTTTGGTTTATTTTGGTTGATGCTGTTTGGTTTAGGATATTTATGGTTGTTGGTTCTGATTCAGTTGGTTTGAGTAGGTCGCTTTCCATAGTTTGCTTTGGTTTCAGTTCTCTGGTTTAGGTAGGGATTTTTAAGATTATGTTGGTTGTTTTAGGAAGGTTCTTTTCGTTGAGGTGGGTTATCGTGTTTGAGGGGGGTTTTGCTGAGCATGAGGCCCACTTTGTAGAGCAGGAGCAGCAGGCCCTGACGTTTGAGATTTTGGTTCTTGATCTTTAAGTTTAGGTTGGTTGAGGCTGCTTGCTCTGTTGGTTGATGCTCGTTTCTATACGGTTGTTTTCGGTCACTTTTTACTTTGTAATATGTTGTTTCTAGGTTGTTTGTAGGTTGGTTGTTTCTACCTTATTTGAAGCTTTGTGTTTTGAGCATTGATTGACGTTGGTTGCTTTAGCTGGATTTCTCTGGGTTGTTTGAGGGTGTTTTGTTGAGGCTGCTTGTTTGCAGGTTGTGTGCTTGTAGGCAATTTAAGCTTGGTTGGTTTGGGGCTGTTTCAGCTGGCGTCAGGTTGGTTGTTTAATGTTTGTTGGTTTAGCTTGGTTGCGGTTGGGTAATTGGTGGCTTGAGGTGGTTTGGTGTAATTTTAATTTAGATTTCTCTTGTTTCATTCATCTGGTTTTTGCTATTGCTTGTTTGGAGGAGGCTATTGATTTTTTTTAAGTAGGTTTTTTAGGGTTGGCTGTTTTGGTTTTAGTGTTTTGGTGTAGGTATCTTGGTTTAGGTTGTTGAGGTTGTTGGAGGCTGTTGTTTTGAGGCAGGTTGTTAGAGGCTGGTTCTTGAAGGCTGGTTGGTTAATGTTGGCTGGTTTAGACTTGTTGGCTGAGGTGATTTTTGGTTGAGGTTGTTTAATGTTTGTTTTGCTAGGTTGGTAATGAAGGTTGGTTGATTGGTTTAGATGGATGTTGGATGTTTTTTTCTCTTAGGTCTTTTTCGGTGTTTAGTTTGAGGATGGCTTAGGGTGTATGGCTTATGTTGTTCAACTTAGGTCATTGGATTTAGGTTGTTTAGGTGGTTTATCTTTTTTCTTCTTGGCGGTTGGTTTAGGTAGGTTAGTTTGTATATGTCTCTTTAGGTAACTGAGTTGAAGTAGGTTTTCTTTGAGTTGCTTAGGTTGGTTGAAATGTTTCTGTGTAGCTTGCTTGGTTGAGTTGGTTATGGATAGGGCAGAATAGCTAGGATTTTTTAGGTTTCTCATAAGAGGGGTTACTTTAGCTTGAGTTGGTTTGCACTAGTTTAGCCTGGTTGAGGTTGTTTGGTTTACTTTGCTTGATGCTGTTTGGTTTAGGATTGTTGAGGCTGTTCTAATTCGGTTGGTTTGGGCAGGTTAGTATCCATAGTTACTTTGGTATCAGTTATATGTTTCAGGTAGGGATTAATTTGGATTACGTTGAATGTTTTAGATCGGCTCTTTTGCTTGAGGCAGGTTGTTTGGAAGAGCAGGAGGAGGAGGCACTGAGGCCAGAATGACCCCAGTAGGTCTGGCAAGGGGCCGTGCTCTGTTTTCCAGACTTCCCAGAGTGCCCAAATGCCTCTGACCTAACGGACCTTAGGGGGAAGAATCCTTCCTGTGCCTGTCAGGACAGCACGGGCTACTCCAAATCACTGGGACCCCTGGCAACAACTCTATCTGCATCCTATTTCTTACCACTGCTGGGCCTGGCTCTGCAGGGGATGAAGACAGCGAGCTCTGCAGTGCTCCTCCACAAGTCATTCCCTTGCTCTTACCACTGCTGTCCAGCTCAGAAGGGTTTCTGTCCAAAAGAGGAGTCGTGCAGCAGAGAACCTTCTGCAGCCTCGTCCAGCCTCCAGTCTTCTCCTTCCTCACTCCCCACCAAGGAATTCCACCAGCTTCTCAAGGCCTTCCTCTGGGATGTGTTGGGGCTGCCCCCGGGCCAGCTCTGGCAGCGGACACGGGAGGCTGCTCCTTCGTATCCTGCCCGGGGCATTGTGACCGCTGCGTTGCCGGGTGCTGGCATTGTGACGTGGGGTGACGGGGCCCCTGTGTGCAGCCCCGCCCGCAGCAGCCCCGCCTGCCAGCCCTCTGCTCAGCACCCTATGGAGGAAGCCTTTGGGGTGCTGCCCCAAGGCAGTCCTGGTGCTCAGGAGGCTTCATTGTCAAATGCTGAAAGAAATACCACTTGAGATCTGCCCAGGATCCGGCAGGTGCCAAGACACTTCTTACTTTCAAAGAGATCCTGGCTGCATCTAACCAGCCATCTCACTGGTACAATCCATTTGGGGAAGATATTCAGAAGATACCATTTGTTTTCTGTGTGCTTGGGTGTGTTTGTTCTACCTTATTTCTTGCATGCAGATTGGAAAAACACCAAAGTTTAAGTTGCTCAAATAATGGATTTGTGTCCACCATCCTCTTGATTAATGTTGCACTCAGTAATATTTAACACTGCCCCAGCACTTTATATGTGATACATGGTGTTTGTAGATTTCAGTGGGACAGTTCCAGTTGCGCAGAAGACTGATTTTTGTGTGTCTGATGGAGACAAGAGCAGCGGAATTTGGCCAGCTGACCCGGTGGGCCAGTAGAAGCATTAGCAGGCTTAGCATTCCCATTTAACTCCGATGCCTTGCGTCAGGCAATTACCAACTTTCTTTACTGGTAAAAAGAAGATCTGGTAGGACTCTGTAGGAAACTGTACCTGTATCATAAAGCAGACGGGATAGGACTATATGAAAACCCTAGTGATTAGCTTCCAAACCATGGCATCCAATTACGCTTTTCTACTAGTGCAAGGACAGCCCTTACCAGTGGACTCTGTTGCAGTGTCAAAAACTGAGGTCCTGTCTGAACCCCAATAGCATGGGAACACATGGCTTGTTGAAAGGGTACAACTGCGTTACTCTGCTCTTTACAGGACTCTTCTTCTCCTCCCGTTTTCCACAGTTGCAGGAGCCTGCTACATACCATTCTCCTATAGACAGACGTAATTCCTGCATGTAAAGAAAGGATCATTTCTGGAACAATTTACACTTGTAAAAGATTGTGAAGCCCCTGGGGAGTTGAATATCATGATGCAAAACCAGGAGAAAAATGAAACAAGTGGTGTTAGTGACATCTCAGATCCATAACACTGAACTTAGCTAAATGGAGGTGAGGACAAGGTGGCTACATGTTTAATAACATTCCACTACAGTTCTTTCTATGGGAACCACTTTGGAAATTTTCATGGGAAAAAAAAACAAGCCTGCAGCAGGTAGTCTGTTAGGATTATAGCTTCAGCCATTTTTGTATGCCTCATGCTGGAAATCGTGGTTTCAGAAATCTCAGGTCCTAGGTGGTTTGGTGTTAACTTCAGGGTTAATTTTTCTTAATCCCGGACATTGTAAGGAAAGTTTGGTGCTTTCTTACAATGATCTGACGATACGGTGCTCATTTCAAAGCACATTCAGAGGAGAGGCACCCATCTCAACGTTTGCCAGTGGAGCTGAGTGAGCCAGGGGAATGACAAGGGGCTTGCCAGATCTGGGAACAAAACCTGTGCTTTGCTCATCAAGCGAGGTGGTGAGGCCACCTCTGCCGTGCCCGGTCTGCTAGGAAGATGGATGCAGCTGCATCAAGGGAGTCAGAAGCGCATCCACCTCCTGAGATAGCCATGAATGGCATGTCTAGGTGCCTGTGGATACATGAGTCTGAGCAGCGTTTGGAGGTTAATTACAGATTCTGTAGGAACCAGTTAGTTGGAAATGGGGGAGTGGGGAATAGATATACATGTCTATTCACTTATAGAGCTTGGTAGCAGTCACGCTTTTTCTCCTTGCCCATTTCTATTTAGGTTTGACTGAATTTATGGCAAGAGAGCAAAGGAGAAGATGCTTTGGGAGCTAAGATGAGGGGCAGAAACCAATCATCTGTGCACATGAGAGGTGCAAACAAAGCACTGGCGTGCTCCTGCTGCCAAAAGGAAGGTGGGACAAAGAACCAGTGAGGCCTCCTGAGTCTAAGAGTGTCAAGCTGCAAACCAGATAGACACCCCTCTTTGTTGCCTCTTCCTGGTGACATGAGTACTGATTTTCAGGTATTTCCTTCCTGTCTCAGTAACAGGTGAGGTAGCATCTGCAGGAGTATTGGTCTTTGGGTTTTCTCCAGTATTTGCCTTCCTCTTCACAGAGCTCACTCTCATTCCTCCCTGAAAGGGGGTGGGCAAGAAATGATTACAGCCTGGCAGTCACTGATGTTGTTAATGTTGCCTCAGAAGAGTAAAAGTGAGAAAACTCATGGCTTGAGATAAGGACTGTTCAATAGGTGAAACTAAAGTGTGCACACAAGCAAAGCAAAACAAGGGATGCATTCATTGCTTCCCATGGGCAGACAGCTGTTCAGCCATCCCCAGGAAAGCCGGGCTCCATCATGCACAACCATTACTTGGGAAGATAAATGGCATCACTCCAAATGTCCCCCCCCTTTAGATGCTCTATATGTAACTCCAAATGTCCCCCAGCTTTTTATGCTGCACATGATATTACACGGTACAGGAAATCCCGTTGGTCAGTTGGGGTCAGCTCTCCTGGCTGTGTCTCCTCCCAGTTTCTGGTGCACCCCAAGCCTTTTTGCTGGTGGGGCAGTGCAAGAAGCAGAAAAGGCCTTGACTCTGTGTAGGCACTGCTCAGCAATAGCTAAAAGATACCTCTATTATCAACACTGGTTCCAGCACAAATCCAAATTATTGCCCCAGACTAGCTACTGTGAAGAAAATTAACTCTATCCCAGTCAAAACCAGTACACTGCTGTCCTGAAAGTAGTGAATTGGTCTTTCCCTTCAACTGACCTCAGCAGCATGATATGTTTCCGTTATAGTTATTATTGTTTTTCACTCGATTTGTGAGGACAGACTTAAGATAAGGGTGTTCCACTGCTTCTGGTTTTGCAGCATTATTTAAACCTGTAATGAACTAAGGATATTTTTCATTGACTTCCTAAAAAAAGATAAATGATAAATATCTGTATCCATAGGTAAGGTGCCTAGAGTGTGGGTGTTAATGAGTAAGCCCAGTTGGTCCTACGCAGAGGGCAGCAGTGCATAGAGACCACTGTGGAGCTGCCTTTCTGATAGTGGTTCCCTTTGTTGCAGCAAAAGTTATAATCACGGTGTATTGCATCCAACTTCAAGAATGGCCGTGTTTGTCTCTAGGGCAACATGCAAGTCTAAACGGGACAATACAGTTGGTCCATTAAATGCTTCTGTTTGGTGCAGTATAAGCAGGTAGAAGAAACCGTGCCGTAGAGTAAGATTCTTGCTATAAGGATTGGTTAAATCCTCTAATCACATGAGTTACCCTTATGACTATGGAGTGAAGAAAATAATGTTGGAATGGTTCTTTTCTACGTTACCTTTCCGTTTGATGTTAAGAACTTGATACTTTTGTGTGGAAAGGGAGATGTTTTTAAAAGTATTTAAATGATTCGTAATAAAACCACATGGGGCGTCTTCACTCAGAAATGCTTATCACACTTGGTAATTCTTAATTTTTAAGCAAAATCAGGAAAGAAACATCAAGACAAAATAACAAGGTGAGCTATTTCTGTCAGTTGCATTTCTTCTTCATTTCTTTGACCATCTGCACAAATTTGCAAGAAGGAAGTGCAAAGTGCAGGTTTTTCGAAAGTCTTTTGTGCTCATCCAGTTGAGCTGGGTTTCCACTGATGAAATAACTCCACATCTCTGACACTAGGGAGGCTCAAAGATCAAGCCCTCGCTCTGGAGCAAGACGTGCTCCTCAACTGAATGGTTGCAAATCCTTCTGAGTTGAGCAATAAATGTTCATATCCTATGGAATTGTTTTTCTTCTGATACTCATTTCTAGAAATTCTTGTTCTGTTTCCCATGTAAAAAAAACCAACATACTAAAATACAAGAACCTGAGAACAAGAGTGCTCCATCAGAGAGAAGGTCCATCTGGCCCAATGCCCTGTCTTTAGAGTGGCCAGCCACCAGTGTCTACAGCAGAGCACATGAGCAGAGCCAGTCTACTTCTGCCGGGGTCCTGGGGGTGCTCCTAGGCCTCAGTGGCTGGGACCGGGCTCCCCTGGGACCCCCACCCACCGCCACCGTCTCCTGCCAAGGGCCCAGGGGACGTGTCTCAGCTCAGCCTGGGGCCTTGGGTCCCTGCCTGAGCCCTGTTGTAGGTGTGTGTGCCCGTCCTGTCTCTGCCCGATCCCTTGCTGGGCCTGGGCCCTGCCCTGCAGAGAGCGGCTCTCCTGGATGGAGCCCTCAGGGCTCAGTCAGGGCTTGTCATGCACAACTCCAGGCATAACTGAGCAGAATTCTTCTCTTCTATATGCTGACAATGAGGCGAATAACCATGAGACGATTTCCCCGAAATGCCAGGGGGTCTTAGCTCCATGAACACTTTCTAGTACACAAACCACAAATGATATAAGTCAAAACAGGATTTTATTTTATGTCATTTACTGACTCTGTTTACAGAGTCGATGTGCACAAGCATTAACACAAGCTCGTGTAGCCAGGAGCAGACTGATGCATTCTTCAGTTCAGCTTGAAGAAACATCCCCTGCATTCTGGCAAAGACAAGATACAGAACTGCAAGAGCAGCATCAGGAATAGAGACCAAGCTGTCTCTGGTTCCTGAAGAGGGAGAATGGTAGTTATGAGGGTCAGGAGTGTCCATGCACAGAAGAAGAAGAAAAGAAGAAGAAGAAAAGAAGAAGAAAAAGAGTAAAAAGAGAAGAAAGGAAGAATAAGAAGGGAAGAAGAAGAAGAGAAGAAGAAGAGAAAAAGAAAAGAAGAAGTAGTACTAGTAGTATTAGTACTAGTAGTGGTTGATACTGTTAAGGTATTTTCCAAACTATGGCATATAGCGATGACAAGCAGAAGTTTTCCCTTTGAAAACTTGCTAAGCTCTTGTGCTTCTTGGCCAGTGACACCTAACTAGCTTTCTTGTGCCTGACCGGCACAGCGTTCCACACAGGGAGGGCTGAAAAGTGGCAGATCCGGAAGGCGCAGCAAGCCGCGAGACCTTCCAAGCACAGGCTGTTTTGCAGCAGCCAGAACCCCTGGGGAAATGGAATCCAGGGAAAAGAAGAGCTGGACCCTGCTGCAAAGTTCCTCTGGGTAAGACAGCCTGAGAGAGCCCGGGGCTGTGCTCAGTGCTACGGAGGACAAGAAGTAACTCCTAGGAGAACCCTTGTCACCCACCCTGGAACTCCAAGAAGCTTTCTCCCCCCAGCTGCAGGGCAGGAAGGCCATCTTCCTGATGCTTGAGCAGCAGGCAGGAACCGAGCCAAAAGGGCCCAGAGGAGCTCTGCAAAGTGGTCATGCTCAATGCTGCAGAGGAAGGCAAAAAACCCCCGGGGACCAGGGCCAATCTGCCCCGGGGGAAAATTCCTTCCTGACCCCAATGCTGGCGATCGGCTGTTCCCTGAGCATGTGAGCCAGACCTGGCTCCTTGTCCCACAGGCTGCTCATGCCTCTCAGGAGCTGCTCAAGCCCTATCCTGCCTTGACTTGGAGCCAGATCGGGGGCTTCCAAGAAAGCAAAAGTGCCTCTGGCCACTTTGATCTTGGGGGCAAGTATCCTTCCCACGCCTGTCAGGGCAAAAGAGGCTGCTCCAATTCGCTGAGCCCCCTGGCAACATTTCTGTATCCTGTTTCTTACCACTGTTGCCCCTGGCTCTGCAGGGGATGAAGATGATGAGTTCCGCGGTGCTCCTCCACAAGTCATTCCTTTGCTCTTACCGCTGCTGTCCAGCTGAGAAGACCCCATAGGCTTGAGAACCTCTAGGGGCAGGTGGTTCTGCTAATCTCCTGAGGGGCTGTCCCTGCTCCTCAATGGCCATGCGCTGGGCACAGCTGCCGGGTGTCCCTGAGGTCTCTCTTGCCATTCCAACTGTTTGGGGATTCTTTAAGGACTGTTGTTGAAGGTTGCAGGTTGGTTGTTTAAGGTTTCTAGTTTCAGGCTTGTTTGGTTGAGGTTGGTTGTTTCAGGTTGGTTGGTAGAGGCTGCTTTGGTGTAGGTTGGTCAAGGCTCTTTGTTCTAGGCTGGTCTTTTGGTTTAGCTTAGTTGAGGCTGGTTGGCTGAGACTGATTGTTTGGCTTGTTGAGGCTCATTGTTTCCAGACAGTTGTTTCTGGTTACTTTTTATACTTTGTAATAGCTTGTTTCTAGGCGGTTTGTTGATTGGTTGTTTCTAGCTTGTTCAAAGCTCTTTCTTTTGAACCTTGGTTGGCACTGGTTCCTTTAGCTAGGATTCTCTGAGTTGTTTGAGGGTGTTTTGTTGAGGCTGCTTGTTTGCAGGTTGTGTGCTTTTGAGGCTGTGTCAGGTGGCTTTAGGTTGATTGTTTTAGGTTTCATGGTTTAGGTTTGTTGGTTTAGCTTGTGAGGTTTGTAAGGCTTGTTAGGTTTGTGGTGGCTTGAGGTGGTTTGGTGTCATTTTAATTTAGATTTCTGTTGTTTGGTTCAGGTGTTTTTTCTCTTGCTTGTTTTGAGGAGGTTGTTTGACGTTGTTTTGGGAAGGTTCTCTAGGGTTGGCTGTTTGAGTTTGGTTTTAGTGTTTTGGTGTGGGTATCTTGTTTGAGGTTGTTGAGGTTGTTGGAGGCTGTTGTTTTGAGGTAGGTGGCTGGAGGCTGGTTGGTTAAGGTTGGCTGGTTGACCTTGTTTGGCTGAGGTGATGGTTGTTGAGGTTGTTGAGGTTGTTGGAGGCTGGTGCTTTGAAGCAGGTTGTTAGAAGCTGGTTCTTGAAGGCTGGTGGGTTAAGGGTAACTGGTTTAGATGGGTTGGTTGGGTGAGATGACTTTTGGCTGTGATTGTTTGATATCTGTTGTGCTAGGTTGTTATTGAAGGTTGGTCATTTTAGGTGGGATGTTTGATGCTGGTTTCGGTTTGGTTGTTTTCCCGTTTGTTTCAGGTTGGCTTAGGATGCTTGGTTTCGGTTGCTGGTATTTAGGTTGTTGAGGTGATTTAGGTTGGTTCTTTTCATTAGGTGGCTTAGGTAGATTGTTGTACATATGCATCGTTAGGTAAGTGAGTTGAAGTAGTTTTGCTTTGCATAGTTTGGTTTGGTTGAAGTGTTCCTGTCTAGCTTGGTTTAGCTTGGTTGGTTGAATTGGTTTTGGCTGGGGCAGAATAGCTAGTATTTTTGAAGTTTGTTTTAAGAGGGTTTTCTTTAGCTTGGGTTGTTTTGCATTAGTTTAGCCTGCTTGAGGTTGTTTGGTTTATTTTGGTTGATGCTGTTTGGTTCAAGATATTTGGGCTTGTTTGTTCCAGTTCACCTGGATTGTGTAGGTCGCTGTCCATAGTTTGCTTTGGTTTTGGTTCTCTGGTTTAGGTTAGGATTTTTAGGATGATGTTGGGTGTTTTCGGTAGGTTCTTTTCATTGAGGTGGGTTCTTTTGTTTGAGGGGGGCTGTGCGGGGCACGAGGCCCAATTTGGTAGAGCAGGAGAAGCAGGCCCTGAGGTTGGAGATTTTGGTGCTTGAGCCTTCGATTTAGCGTGGTTGAGGCTGCTTGCTGGGCTGGTTGGGGCTCATTTCCATCTGGTTGGTTTTGGATACTTTGTTTCCTTTGCAATAGGTTGTTCCTAGATTGCTTGTAGGCTGGTTGTTTCTAATATGTCTGAAGCTCTTTCTTTTGAGCGTTGATTGACATTGGTTGCTTTAGCTGGGTTTCTCTGAGTTGTTTGAGGGTGTTTTGTTGAGGCTGCTTGTTTGCAGGTTGTGTGCTTGTAGGCCATTTAGGCTTGGTTGGTTTGGGGCGGTTTCATTGGGCTTTAGGTTCCTGGGTTTAAGTTGCTGGGTTTAGCTTGGTTGCAGTTGGTTAGTTGGTGGCCTGAGGTGGTTTGGGGCCGTTTTAATTCCGATTTCTGTTGTTTGGTTCAGGTGTGTTTTGCTGTTGCTCTTTCTGAGGAGGCTGTTCGATGTTGTTTTAGGAAGGTTCTTCAGGGTTGGCTGCTCGAGTTTGGTTTTAGTGTTTTGGTGTGGGTATCTTGGTTCAGGTTGTTGAGATTGTTGGAGGCTGTTGTCTTGAGGCAGGTTGTTGGAGGCTGGTTCTTGAAGGTTGGCTGATTAAGGGTGGCTGGTTTAGATTGGTTGGCTGGGTGAGGTGACTTTTGGCTGAGGTTGCTTGATGTTTTTCTGCTAGGTTGTTATTGAAGGTTGGTTGTGTGTTTTAGGTGGGATGTTTGAACTTGGTTTCAGTGCTTGTTTGAGGTTGGCTTAGGCTGCTTGGTTTTGGTTGCTGGTATTTAGGTTGTGGAGGTGATTTAGGTGTTTTGTATTGGTTCTTTTCATTAGGTGGCTTAGGTAGGTTGTTGTATATATGCGTCTTTAGGTAAGTGAGTTGAAGTAGTTTTGCTTTGCATAGTTTGGTTTGGTTGAAGTGTTTCTGTCTAGCTAGGTTTAGCTTGATTGGTTGAATTGGGTTTGGATGGGGCAGAATAGCTAGTTTTTTTGAGCTTGTTTTAAGAGGGCTTTCTTTAGCTTGGGTTGTTTTGCGTTCGTTTAGCCTGGGATAGGTTGTTTGGTTTACTTTGGTTGATGATGTTTGGTTCAGGATTTTAAGGGTTGTTTGTTCTAGCTCAGCTGGTTTTGGTAGTTCACTTTCCATAGTTTGCCTTGGTTTTGCTTCTCTGCTTTGGGTAGGGATTTTTAGAATTATGTTGGCTGTTTTAGGAAGGCTTTTTTGCTTGAGGTAGGATCTTTTGCTTGAGGGGGGTTGAGCAGAGCACGAGGCCCACATTGGTAGAGCAGGAGCAGCAGGCACTGAGGCCAAAAGGGCCCCAAGAAGCCTTGAGGAGGGGCCGTGGTGCTCAACTTCCCAGACTTCCCAGAGTGCCCAAATGCCTCTGGCCTAATGGACCTTGCGGGCAGGAATCCTTCCCGTGCCTATCAGGACACCAGGGGCTGCTCCAAATCACTGGGACCCCTGGCAACATCTCTATCTACATCCTATTTCTTACCGCTGCTGACCCTGGCTCTGCAGGGGATGAAGACAGCGAGCTCTGCAGTGCTCCTCCACAAGTCATTCCCTTGCTCTTACCACTGCTGTCCAGCTCAGAAGAGTTTCTGTCCAAAAGAGGAGTCGTGCAGCAGAGAACCTCCAGCAGTGTTCTACAGTCTCCAGTCTTCTCCTTCCTCACTCCCCACCAAGGAATTCCACCAGCTTCTCAAGGCCTTCCTCGGGGATGTGTTGGGGCTGCCCCCGGGCCAGCCCTGGCAGTGGACACGGGAGGCTGCTCCTTCTTATCCTGCCCGGGTCATTGTGACCGCTGCGTTGCCGGGTGCTGGCATTGTGACATGGGGTGAGGGGGCCCCTGTGTGCAGCCCCGCCCGCAGCAGCCCCGCCTGCCAGCCCTCTGCTCAGCACCCTATGGAGGAAGCCTTTGGGGTGCTGCCCCGAGACAGTCCTGGTGCTCAGGAGGCTTCATTGTCAAATGATGAAAGAAATACCACTTGAGATCTGCCGAGGATCTGGCAGGTGCCAAGACACTTCTCACTTTCAAAGAGATCCTGGCTGCATCTAACCAGCCATCTCACTGGTACAATCCATTTGGGGAAGATATTCAGAAGATACCATTTTGTGTGTGCTGGGATGTGTTTGTTCTACCTTATTTCTTGCATGCAGAATGGAAAAATACCAAAGTGTAAGTTGCTCGAAAAATAGATGTGCGTCCACCATCCTCTTGATTAATGTTGCACTCAGTAATATTTATCACTCCCCCAGCACTTAATTTGTGATACATTTTGTTTGTGGATTTCGGTGGGACAGTTCCAGTTGCGCAGAAGACTGGTTTTTGTGTGTCTGATGGAGACAAGAGCAGCGGAATTCCGCCCGCTGACCCGGTGGGCCAGTAAAAGCATTAGCAGGCTTAGCACTCCCATTTTACTCCGATGTCTTGTGTCAGGCAATTACAAGTTTCCTTTACTGATCTGGTAAGACTCTGTAGGAAACTGTACCTGTATCACAAAGCAGACGGCACAGGAGGATCTGAAAACCCTAGTGATTAGGTTCCAAACCATGGCATCCAATTATGCTTTTCAACTAGTGCAAGGACAGCCCTTACCAGTGGACTCTGTTGCACGGTCAAAAACTGAGGTCCTGTCTGAACCCCAATAGCATGGGAACACATGGCTTGTTGAAAGGGTACAACTGCGTTACTCTGCTCTTTACAGGACTCTTCTTCTCCTCCCGCTTTCCACAGTTGCGGGAGGCTGTTACATACCATTCTACTATAGACAGACATAATTCCTGCATGTAAAGCAAAGATCATTTCTGGAACAATTCACACTTGTGAAAGATTGTGAAGCCCCTGGGGAGTTGAATATCGTGATGCAAAACCAGGAGAAGAATGAAACAAGTGGTGTCAGTGACATCTCAGACCCATAACGCTAAACTGTAGTTCTACAGCACTAGCACTGGAGTCTGTGCTCCGGTTTATGTAACACTGTCCTGAAAGATTCAGGTTGTGCTAAAGGTAAGCGGTCTCCTGGATGCTCTTAAAAGTGTCCACATATTGGGAAATATTTCATCGCTATGTTGTTTCCTTTTCACTTAGCTAAATGGAGGTGGGGAGGAGGGGGATACATGTTTAATAACATTCCACTACAGTTCTTTCTATGGGAACCACTTTGGAAATTTTCATGGAAAAAAAAAAAAAGCCTGCAGCAGGTAGTCTGTTAGGATTATAGCTTCAGTCATTTTTGTACGGCTCATGTTGGAAATCGTGGTTTCAGAAATCTCAGTTCCTAGGTGGTTTGATGTTAATTTCAGGGTTAATTTTTCTTAATCCTGGACATTGTAAGAAAAGTTTTGTCCTTTCCTACAATAATCTGACAATACGGTGCTCATTTCAAAGCACATTCAGAGGAGAGCCAGCCATCCCAACGTTTGCCGGTGGAGCTGAGTGAGCCAGGGGAATGACAAGGGGCTTGCCAGATCTGGGAACAAAACCTGTGCTTTGCTCATCAAGCAAGGTGGTGAGGCCACCTCTGCCATGCCAGGTCTGCTAGGAAGATGGATGCAGCTGCATCAAGGGAGACAGAGGCGCATCCACCTCCTGGGATAGTCATGGATGGCATGCCTAGGTGCCTGTGGATACATGAGTCTGAGCAGCGTTTGGAGGTTAATTACAGATTCTGTAGGAACCAGTTAGTTGGAAATAGGGGAGTGGGGAAAAGATATACATGTCTATTCACTTATAGAGCTTAGTAGCAGTCACACTTTTTCTCCTTGTCCATTTCTATTTCTATTTGACTGAATTTATGGCAAGAGAGCAAAAGAGAAGATGCTTTGGGAGCTAAGATGAGGAACAGGAACCAATCAGTGCACATGAGAGGTGGAAACAAAGCACTGGCATGCTCCTGCTGCCAAAAGGAAGGTGGGACAAAGAGCCAGCGAGGCCTCCTGGGTCTAAGGTATTTCCTTCCTATCTCAGTAACAGGTGAGGTAGCACCTGCAGGAGTATTGGTCTTTGGGTTTTCTCCACTACTTTCCCTCCCTCTTCACAGAGCTCACTCTCATTCCTCCCTGAAGGGGGGGGCAAGAAATTATTACAGCCTGGCAGTCACTGATGTTGTTAATGTTGCCTCCTGTGCTTTGAGCAGAGAGTAAAAAGGGGTTAGAGACAGGTTGGGAGAAGCCTCATCCACAGACCACAGCAGCTGTGAGAGCAGTTGTGCACACTTTTACTTTTTTCGTTCTGCTGAAGCACTGGAGGAGGATCAGAGTAGCACAGAGTTATTCTTTACCCCATGCTTCTCAGCAGAAGGCCAGAGGTTGTCCTTTTCCCACCTCGATTGGTGCTATGCCAGTTTGCCGGATGTCACTATCCCAGGCATGAAGGAAGGAGGTCATCTCCTGGTATGGTGGAGCGTGTGCCTCAAGGGTTCCCTGACTAAGAGAGGAGGCATGATGCTAATCAGCAGTTTGAGTGTTATATTTTAGACATTGACTGCCTGCTGTGGTTTAACCCCAGCCAGCAACTAAGCACCACGCAGCTGCTTCCTTACCCCCCAGTAGGATGGAGGAGAGAATCAGAAGAGTAAAAGTGAGAAAACTCATGGCTTGAGATGAGGACTGTTCAATAGGTGAAGCAAAAGTGTGCACACAAGCAAAGCAAAACAAGGGATTCATTCATTGCTTCCCATTGGCAGACAGCTGTTCAGCCATCCCCAGGAAAGCCGGGCTCCATCATGCACAACCATTACTTGGGAAGATAAATGGCATCACTCCAAATGTCCCCCCCCTTTAGATGCTCTATATGTAACTCCAAATGTCCCCCAGCTTTTTATGCTGCACATGATATCACACGATATGGGATATCCCTTTGGTCAGTTGGGGTCAGCTCTCCTGGCTGTGTCTCCTCCCAGTTTCTGGTGCAGCCCAAGCCTTTTTGCTTGTGGGGCAGTGCAAGAAGCAGAAAAGGCCTTGACTCTGTGTAGGCACTGCTCAGCAATAGCTAAAAGATACCTCTATTATCAACACTGGTTCCAGCACAAATCCAAATCATTGCCCCAGACTAGTTACTGTGAAGAAAATTAACTCTATCCCAGTCAAAACCAGTACACTGCTGTCCTGAAAGTAGTGAATTGGTGTTTCCCTCCAACTGACCTCAGCATCATGATATGTTTCTGTTATAGTTATGATTGTTTTTCACTCGATTTGTGAAGAAAGACTTACGATAAGGGTGTGCCACTGCTCCTGGTTTTGCAGCATTATTTAAACCTCTAAGGAGCTATGGATATTTTTCATTGACTTCCTAAAAAAAGATAAATTATAAATATCTGTATGCATAGGTAAGGTGCCTAGAGTGTGGGTGTTAATGAGTAAGCCCAGTTGGTCCTACGCAGAGGGCAGCAGTGCATAGAGACCACTGTGGAGCTGCTTTTCTGACAGTGGTTCCCTTTGTTGCACAAAATTTATCATGGTGTATTGCATCCGACTTCAAGAATGGCCGTGTTTGTCTCTAGGGCAACATGCAAGCCTAAACGGGACAATGCAGTTGGTCCATGAAATGCTTCTGTTTGGTACAGTATTAGCATGTAGAAGAAACCATGCCGTAGAGCAAGTTTCTTGCTATAAGGTTTGGTTAGAATCCTCTAGTCACATGAGTTACCCTTATGACTATGGAGTAAAGAAAATAATGTTGGGATGTTTCTTTTCTATGTTATCTTTCAGTTTGATGTTAAGAACTTGATACTTTTGTGTGGAAAGGGAGATGTTTTTAAAAGTATTTAAATGTTTCGTAATAAAACCACATTGTGTGTATTCACTCAGAAATGCTTATCACACTTGGTAATTCTTAATTTTTAAGCAAAATCAAGGAAGAAACATCAAGACAAAATAACAAGGTGAGCTGTTTCTGTCAGTTGCATTTCTTCTTCATTTCTTTGACCATCTACACAAATTTGCAAGGAGGAAGTGCAAAGTGGAGGTTTTTCGAAAGTCTTTTGTGCTCATCCAGTTGAGCTGGGTTTCCACTGATGAAATAACTCCACACCTCTGACACTAGGGAGGCTCAAAGATCAAGCCCTAGCTCTGAAGGAAGAAGTGCTCCTCAACTGAATGGTTGCAAATCCTTCTGAGTTGAGCAATAAATGTTCATATCCTACAAATTTACTTTTCTTTTGGTACCTATTTCTAGAAATTCTTGTGCTGTTTCCCATGTAAAAAAACAAAACAAAACAAAACAAAACATGCTTAAATACAAGAACTGGAGAACAACAGTGCTCCATCAGAGAGAAGGTCCATCTGGCCCAATGCTCTGTCTATAAAGTGGTCAGCCATCAGTGTCTACAGCAGAGCACATGAGCAGAGCCAGTCTACTTCTGCCGGGGTCCTGGGGGTGCTCCGAGGCCTCAGTGGCTGGGACCGGGCTCCCCTGGGACCCCCACCCACCGCCACCGTCTCCTGCCAAGGGCCCAGGGGACGTGTCTCAGCTCAGCCTGGGGCCTTGGGTCCCTGCCTGAGCCGTGTTGTAGGTGTGTGTGCCCGTCCCATCTCTGCCTGATCCCTTGCTGGGCCTGGGCCTGGGCCCTGCAGAGAGCGGCTCTCCTGGATGGAGCCCTCAGGGCTCAGTCAGGGCTTGTCATGCAGAACTTCAGGCATAACAGAGCAGAATTCTTCTCTTCTATATGCTGACAATGAGCCAAATAAGCATGAGACGATTTCTCCGAAATGCCAGGGGGTCTTAGCTCCATGAATACTTTCTAATACACAAACCACAAATGATGTAAGTCGAAACAGGATTTTATTTTATGTCATTTACTGACTCTGTTTACAGAGCCGATGTGCACAAGCATTAACACAAGCTCGTGTAGCCAGGAGCAGACTGATGCATTCTTCAGTTCAGCTTGAAGAAACATCCCCTGCAGTCTGGCAAAGACAAGATACAGAACTGCAAGAGCAGCATCAGGAATAGAGACCAAGCTGTCCCTGGTTCCTGAAGAGGGAGAATGGGAGGTATGAGGATCAGGAGTGTCCATGCACAGAAGAAGAAGAAAAGAAGAAGAAGAAAAGAAGAAGAAAAAGAGTAAAAAGAGAAGAAAGGAAGAAGAAGAAGGGAAGAAGAAGAAGAGAAGAAGAAAAGAAGAAGTAGTACTAGTAGTATTAGTACTAGTAGTGGTTGATACTGTTAAGGTATTTTCCAAACTATGGCATACAGTGATGACAAGCAGAAGTTTTCCCTTTGAAAACTTGCTAAGCTCTTGTGCTTCTTGGCCAGTGACACCAAACGAGCTTTCTTGTGCCTGACCGGCACAGCGTTCCACACAGGGAGGGTTGAAAAGTGGCAGATTCGGATGGCGCAGAGAGCCGGGAGACCTTGAAGCACAGGCTGTTTCGCAGCAGTCAGGACCCCTGGGGAAATGGAATCCAGGGAAAAGAAGAGCTGGCCCCTGCTGCAAAGTTCCTCTGGGTAAGACAGCCTGAGAGAGCCCGGGGCTGTGCTCAGTGCTACGGAGGACAAGAAGCAACTCCTAGGAGAACCCTTGTCACCCACCCTGCAACTCCAAGAAGCTTTCTCCCCCCAGCTGCAGGGCAGGAAGGCCATCTTCCTGATGCTTGAGCAGCAGGCAGGAACCGAGCCAAAAGGGCCCAGAGGAGCTCTGCAAAGTGGTCATGCTCAATGCTGCAGAGGAAGGCAAAAAACCCCCGGGGACCAGGGCCAATCTGCCCCGGGGGAAAATTCCTTCCTGACCCCAATGCTGGCGATCGGCTGTTCCCTGAGCATGTGAGCCAGACCTGGCTCCTTGTCCCACAGGCTGCTCATGCCTCTCAGGAGCTGCTCAAGCCCTATCCTGCCTTGACTTGGAGCCAGATCAGGGGCTTCCAAGAAAGCAAAAGTGCCTCTGGCCACTTTGATCTTGGGGGCAAGTATCCTTCCCATGCCTGTCAGGGCATAAGAGGCTGCTCCAATTCGCTGAGCCCCCTGGCAACATCTCTGTATCGTGTTTCTTACCACTGCTGCCCCTGGCTCTGCAGGGGATGAAGACGGCGACTTCCACAGTGCTCCTCCACGAGTCATTCCTTTGCTCTTACCACTGCTGTCCAGCTGAGAAGACCCCATAGGCTTGAGAACCTCTAGGGGCAGGTGGTTCTGCTAATCTCCTGAGGGGCTGTCCCTGCTCCTCAATGGCCATGCGCTGGGCACAGCTGCCAGGTCTCCCTGAGGTCTCTTTTGCCATTCCAACTGTTTGTCTACTGTTTGAGGATCCTTTAAGGATTGTTGTTGAAGGTTGCAGGTTGGTTGTTTAAGGTTTCTTGTTTCAGGCTTGTTTGGTTGAGGTTGGTTGTTTCAGGTTGGTTGGTAGAGGCTGCTTTGGTGTAGGTTGGTCAAGGCTCTTTGTTCTAGGCTGGTCTTTTGGTTTAGCTTAGTTGAGGCTGGTTGGCTGAGACCAATTGTTTGGCTTGTTGAGGCTCATTGTTTCCAGACAGTTGTTTCTGGTTACTTTTTCTACTTTGTAATAGCTTGTTTCTAGGCTGTTTGTTGGTTGGCTGTTTCTACCTTTTTTGAAGCTCTTTCTTTTGAACCTTGGTTGGCACTGGTTCCTTTAGCTAGGATTCTCTGAGTTGTTTGAGGGTGTTTTGTTGAGGCTGCCTGTTTGCAGGTTGTGTGCTTTTGGGGCTGTGTCAGGTGGCTTTAGGTTGATTGTTTTAGGTTCGATGGTTTAGGTTTGTTGGTTTAGCTTGTGAGGTTTGTAAGGCTTGTTAGGTTTGTGGTGGCTTGAGGTGGTTTGGTGTCATTTTAATTTAGATTTCTGTTGTTTGGTTCAGGTGTTTTTTCTCTTGCTTGTTTTGAGGAGGTTGGTTGACTTTTTAGGAAGGTTCTCTAGGGTTGGCTGTTGGAGTTTGGTTTTAGTGTTTTGGTGTGGGTTCAGGTTGTTGAGGTTGTTGGAGGCTGTTGTTTTGTAGCAGGTGGTTGGAGGCTGGTTGGTTAAGGTTGGCTGGTTGACCTTGGTTGGCTGAGGTGATTTTTGGCTGAGGTTGCTTATGTCTGTTGAGCTGCGTTGGTAACGAAGGTTGGTTGGTTGTTTTAGGAAGCTGCTTTGGGTTAGGTTGTTTTCAGTGTTTACTTTTAGGTTGGCTTACAGTGCTTGGTTTTGGTTGTTCAGTTTAGGTCATTGGATTTATGTTGTTTAGGTGATTTAGGTGTTTTATGATGGTTGTTTTTGGTAGGTGGCTTAGGTAGGTTAGTGCGTATATGTGTCCTTAGGTAAGTGAGTTGAAGGAGGTTTGCTTTGAGTTGTTCAGGCTGATTGAAATGCTTCTGTTTAGTTTGGTTTAGCCTAGTTGGTTGAATTGGTTTTGGGTAGGGCAGAATAGCTAGTAATTTTTGAGCTTGTTTTAAGAGGGTTTACTTTAGCTTGGGTTGTTTTGCGATAGTTTAGCCTGGTTTAGGTTGTTTGGTTTACTTTGGTTGATGCTGTTCTGTTTAGGGTTATTTGGGTAGTTCTAGTTCGGTTGGTTTGAGCAGGTTCGTATCCATAGTTTGCTTTCATTTCAGTTCTCTGGTTTCGGTAGGGTTTTATAGGAGGACGTTGGTTGTTTTAGGAAGGTTCATTAGCTTGAGGTAGGTTCTTTTGCTTGGGGGGGCTGTGCAGAGGCCCACTTTGGTAGTGAAGGAGCAGCAGGCACTGTGGCCAAAATGGCCCCAACAAGGCCTGGCAAGGGGCTGTGCTAAACACTTCAGAGGAAAGAAGAAAGCCACTGGAGGCACTTGCTGGCCCAGCCAGGGAAAAAAGCCTTGGTCATCCCAGTTGCAGAGCACGAGAGGCCATCTTGCTGGTGCTTGAGCACGTTTGAGATGCTGGTGCTTGAACTTTTGATTTAGCTCGATTGAGGCTGCTTGCTTCACTGGTTGAAGCTTGTTTCAATACGGTTGTTTTTGGTTGCTTTTTTTTACTTTGCAATAGGTTGTTTCTAGGTTGTTTGTAGGCTGGTTGTTTCTAACTTGTTTGAAGCTCTTTGTTTTGAGCGTTGATTGACATTGGTTGCTTTAGCTGGGTGTTTCTGAGTTGTCTGAGTGTGTTTTGCCTAGGCTACTTGGTTGAAGGTTGTGTGCTTGTAGGCCGTTTAAGCTTGGTTGGTTTGGGGCTGTTTCAGTTGGCTTTAGGTTGGTTGGTTTAGGTTGCTGGGTTTAGGTTTGCTGGTATAGCTTGTTTGCGGTTGGTTTGTTGGTGGCTTGAGGTGCTTTGGTGTCATTTTAATTTAGATTTCTGTTGTTTGGTTCAGGTGGTTTTTGCTATTGCTTCTTTTGAGGAGGCTGGTGGATGTTGTTTTCGGAAGGTTCTTTAGGGTTGGCTGTTAGAGGTTGATTTTAGTGTTTTGGTCTAGGTATCATGGTTCAGGTTGTTGAGGTTGTTGGAGGCTGCTGTTTTGAAGCAGGTTGTTGGAGGCTGGTTCTTGAAGGCTGGTTGGTTAATGTTGGCTAGTTTAGATTGGTTGGCTGAGGTGATTTTTGGCTGAGTAACTGGTTTAGATGGGTTGGTTGGGTGAGATGACTTTTGGCTGTGATTGTTTGATATCTGTTGTGCTAGGTTGTTATTGGAGGTTGGTCATTTTAGGTGGGATGTTTGATGTTGGTTTTGGTTTGTTTGTTTTCCTGTTTGTTTGAGGTTGGCTTCGGATGCTTGTTTTCGGTCATTGGTATTTAGGTTGTTGAGGTGATTTAGGTTGGTTCTTTTAATTAGGTGGCTTAGGTAGGTTGTTATACATATGCATCTTTAGGTAAGTGAGTTGAAGTAGTTTTGCTTTGCATAGTTTGGTTTGGTTGAAGTATTTCTGTCTAGCTTGGTTTAGCTTGGTTGGTTGAATTGGTTTTGGATGGGGCAGAATAGCTAGTATTTTTGAAGTTTGTTTTAAGAGGGTTTTCTTTAGCTTGGGTTGTTTTGCATTAGTCTAGCCTGGTTTAGGTTGTTTGGTTTATTTTGGTTGATGCTGTTTGGTTTAAGATATTTGGGCTTGTTTGTTCTAGTTCACCTGGATTGTGTAGGTCGCTGCCCATAGTTTGCTTTGGTTTCGGTTCTCTGGTTTAGGTAGGGATTTTTAGGATGATGTTGGGTGTTTTAGGTAGGTTCTTTTCCTTGAGGTAGGTTCTTTTGTTTGAGGGGGGCTGTGCGGGGCACGAGGCCCAGTTTGGTAGAGCAGGAGAAGCAGGCCCTGAGATTGGAGATTTTGGTGCTTGAGCCTTTGATTTATCGTGGTTGAGGCTGCTTGCTGGGCTGGTTGGGGCTCATTTCCATCTGGTTGGTTTTGGATACTTTGTTTCCTTTGCAATAGGTTGTTCCTAGATTGCTTGTAGGTTGGTTGTTTCTACCTTGTCTGAAGCTCTTTCTTTTGAGCGTTGATTGACATTGGTTGTTTTAGCTGGGTTTCTCTGAGTTGTTTGAGGGTGTTTTGTTGAGGCTGCTGGTTTGCAGGTTGTGTGCTTGTAGGCCATTTAGGCTTGGTTGGTTTGGGGCGGTTTCATTGGGCTTTAGGTTCCTGGGTTTAGGTTGCTGGGTTTAGCTTGGTTGCAGTTGGTTAGTTGGTGGCCTGAGGTGGTTTGGGGCCGTTTTAATTCCGATTTCTGTTGTTTGGTTCAGGTGTGTGTTGCTGTTGCTCTTTCTGAGGAGGCTGTTTGATGTTGTTTTAGGAAGGTTCTTCAGGGTTGGCTGCTCGAGTTTGGTTTTAGTGTTTTGGTGTGGGTATCTTGGTTCAGGTTGTTGAGGATTTTGGAGGCTGTTGTCTTGAGGCAGGTTGTTGGAGGCTGGTTCTTGAAGGCTGGCTGGTTAAGGGTGGCTGGTTTAGATTGGTTGGCTGGGTGAGGTGACTTTTGGCTGAGGTTGCTTGATGTTTTTCTGCTAGGTTGTTATTGAAGGTTGGTTGTGTGTTTTAGGTGGGGTGTTTGAACTTGGTTTCAGTGCTTGTTTGAGGTTGGCTCAGGCTGCTTGTTTTCGGTTGCTGGTATTTAGGTTGTTGAGGTGATTTAGGTGTTTTGGATTGGTTTTTTTAATTAGGTGGCTTAGGTAGGTTGTTGTATATATGCGTCTTTAGGTAAGCGAGTTGAAGTAGTTTTACTTTGCATAGTTTGGTTTGGTTGAAGTATTTCTGTCTACCTAGGTTTAGCTTGATTGGTTGAATTGGGTTTGGATGGGGCAGAATAGCCAGTTTTTTTGAGCTTGTTTTAAGAGGGCTTTCTCTAGCTTGGTTTGTTTTGCATTCGTTTAGCCTGGGATAGGTTGTTTGGTTTCCTTTGGTTGATGCTGTTCGGTTCAGGATTTTGAGGGTTGTTTGTTCTAGCTCAGCTGGTTTTGGTAGTTCACTTTCCATAGTTCGCCTTGGTTTTGCTTCTCTGGTTTAGGCAGGGATATTTAGGATCATGTTGGCTGTTTTAGCAAGGCTTTTTTTGCTTGAGGTAGGATCTTTTGCTTGAGGGGGGTTGTGCAGAGCATGAGGCCCACTTTGGTAGAGCAGGAGAAGCAGGCACTGAGGCCAAAAGGGCCCCAAGAAGCCTTGGTGCTCAACTTCCCAGACTTCCCAGAATGCCCAAATGCCTCTGGCCTAATGGACCTTGCGGGCAGGAATCCTTCCCGTGACTGTCAGGACACCAGGGGCTGCTCCAAATCACTGGGACCCCTGGCAACATCTCTATCTGCATCCTATTTCTTACCACTGCTGGCCCTGGCTCTGCAGGGGATGAAGACAGCAAGCTCTGCAGTGCTCCTCCACAAGTCATTCCCTTGCTCTTACCACTACTGTCCAGCTCAGAAGGGTTTCCATCCAAAAGAGGTGTCTTGAAGCAGAGAACCTTCCGCAGCCTCGTCCAGCCTCCAGTCTTCTCCTTCCTCATTCCCCACCAAGGAATTCCACCAGGTTCTCAAGGCCTTCCTCGGGGATGTGTTGGGGCTGCCCCCGGGCCAGCTCTGGCAGTGGACACGGGAGGCTGCTCCTTCTTATCCTGCCCGGGGTCATTGTGACCGCTGCGTTGCCGGGTGCTGGCATTGTGACGTGGGGTGACGGGGCCCCTGTGTGCAGCCCCGCCCGCAGCAGCCCCGCCTGCCAGCCCTCTGCTCAGCACCCTATGGAGGAAGCCTTTGGGGTGCTGCCCCAAGGCAGTCCTGGTGCTCAGGAGGCTTCATTGTCAAATGCTGAAAGAAATACCACTTGAGATCTGCCCAGGATCCGGCAGGTGCCAAGACACTTCTTACTTTCAAAGAGATCCTGGCTGCATCTAACCAGCCATCTCACTGGTACAATCCATTTGGGGAAGATATTCAGAAGATACCATTTGTTTTCTGTGTGCTTGGGTGTGTTTGTTCTACCTTATTTCTTGCATGCAGATTGGAAAAACACCAAAGTTTAAGTTGCTCAAATAATGGATTTGTGTCCACCATCCTCTTGATTAATGTTGCACTCAGTAATATTTAACACTGCCCCAGCACTTTATATGTGATACATGGTGTTTGTAGATTTCAGTGGGACAGTTTCAGTTGCGCAGAAGGCTGATTTTTGTGTGTCTGATGGAGACAAGAGCAGCGGAATTTGGCCAGCTGACCCGGTGGGCCAGTAGAAGCATTAGCAGGCTTAGCACTCCCATTTAACTCCAATGCCTTGCGTCAGGCAATTACCAACTTTCTTTACTGGTAAAAAGAAGATCTGGTAAGACTCTGTAGGAAACTGTACCTGTATCATAAAGCAGACGGCACAGGACTATATGAAAACCCTAGTGATTAGGTTCCAAACCATGGCATCCAATTACGCTTTTCAACTAGTGCAAGGACAGCCCTTACCAGTGGACTCTGTTGCCATGTCAAAAACTGAGGTCCTGTCTGAACCCCAATACCATGGGAACACATGGCTTGTTGAAAGAGTTCAACTGCGTTACTCTGGTCTTCACAGGACTTTTGTTCTCCTCCCACTTTCCACAGTTGCAGGAGGCTGTTACATAACATTCTCCTATAGACAGACATAATTCCTGCATGTAAAGCAAGGATCATTTCTGGAACAATTTACACTTGTGAAAGATTGTGAAGCCCCTGGGGAGTTGAATATCGTGATGCAAAACCAGGAGAAGAATGAAACAAGTGGTGTCAGTGACATCTCAGACCCATAACGCTAAACTGTAGTTCTACAGCACTAGCACTGGAGTCTGTGCTCCGGTTTATATAACACTGTCCTGAAAGATTCAGGCTGTGTTAAAGGTAAGCAGTCTCCTGGATGCTCTTAAAAGTGTCCAAATACTGGGAAATATTTCATTGCTATGTTGTTTCCTCTTCACTTAGCTAAACGGAGGTGGGGAGGAGAGGGATACATGTTTAATAACATTCCACTACAGTTCTTTCTACGGGAACCACTTTGGAAATTTTCATGGAAAAAAAAAAAAAAAAAACAAGCCTGCAGCAGGTAGTCTGTTAGGATTATAGCTTCCGTCATTTTTGTATGCCTCATGCTGGAAATCGTGGTTTCAGAAATCTCAGTTCCTAGGTGGTTTGGTGTTAATTTCAGGGTTAATTTTTCTTAATCCCGGACATATTAAGAAAAATTTGGTCCTTTCTTACAATAATCTGACAATACGGTGCTCATTTCAAAGCACATTCAGAGGAGAGGCACCCATCTCAACGTTTGCCAGTGGAGCTGAGTGAGCCAAGGGAATGACAAGGGGCTTGCCAGATCTGGGAACAAAACCTGTGCTTTGCTCATCAAGCAAGGTGGTGAGGCCACCTCTGCCGTGCCAGGTCTGCTAGGAAGATGGATGTAGCTGCATCAAGGTAGACAGAAGCGCATCCACCTCCTGAGATAGTCAGGGATGGCATGCCTAGGTGCCTGTGGATACATGAGTCTGAGCAGCGTTTGGAGATTAATTACAGATTCTTTAGGAACCAGTTGGTTGGAAATAGGGGAGTGGGGAAAAGAAGTACTAGAATGTTGATGTAGAAATACATGTTTATTCAATCATTGAGCTTGGTAGCAAACATGGTTTTTCTCCTTGTCCATTTCTATTTGGCTTTGATTGAAATTATGACAAGAGAGCAGAGGAGAGGATAGGGGAAGCTGATTCTGCAGCACCTGATGGGAAGAAGCTATCATCCTAGGACAGCTGACGAAGCACATGGTGGGCAATGGTAGAAATTAGGAATTGGCCAGAAGCCAGGCAAAAGCTCAGGGGGTCTTTGCAATGCTTTGGGAGATAAGATGAGGAGCAGAAACCAATCTGTGCACATGAGAGGTGCAAACAAAGCACTGGCATGCTCCTGCTGCCAAAAGGAAGGTGATACAAAGAGCCAGCGAGGCCTCCTGGGTCTAAGAGTCTCAAGATGCAAACCAGATATACACCACTCTTTGTTGCCTCTTCCTGGTGACATGAGTACTGATTTTCAGGTATTTCCTTCCTGTCTCAGTAACAGGTGAGGTAGCACCTGCAGGAGTATTGGTCTTTGGGTTTTCTCCACTACTCTGCATCCCTCTTCACAGAGCTCACTCTCACTCCTCCCTAAAGGGGGGTGGGCAAGAAATGATTACAGCCTGGCAGTCACTGATGTTGTTAATGTTGCCTCCTGTGCTTTGAGCATAGAGTAAAAAGGGGTTGGAGACAGGTTGGGAGAAGCCGCATCCACAGACCACAGCAGCTGTGAGAGCAGTTGAGCACACTTTTACTTTTCTCTTTCTACTGAAGCTCTGGAGGGGGATGAGGATAGCACAGAGGTATTCTTTACCCCATGCTTCTCAGCAGAAGGCCAGAGGTTGTCCTTTTTCCAGCTCCATTCGTGCTATGCCAGTTTGTTGGATGTCAGTATCCCAGGCAAGAAGGAAGGAGGTCATTTCCTGGTATGGTGGAGCATGTGCCTCAAGGGCGCCCTGGCTAAGAGAGGAGGCATGATGCTAATCAGCAGTTTGAGTGTTATATTTTAGACATTGACTGCCTGTTGTGGTTTAACCCCAGCCGGCAACTAAGCACCACGCAGCTGCTGCCTTACCCCCATCTGTATCCATAGATAAGGTGCCTAAAGTGTGGGTGTTAATGAGTAAGCCCAGTTGGTCCTACGCACAGGGCAGCAGTCCATAGAGACCACTGTGGAGCTGCTTTTCTGATAGCGGTTCCCTTTGTTGCAGCAAAAGTTATCATCACGGTGTATTGCATCTGACTTCAAGAAAGCTGACACTGGTAACTACAGGCCTGTCAGCCTGACCTCGGTGCCTGGCAGAGTTATGGAGCAGATCACCCTGAATGGAATCACACAGCACCTTCAGGATGGACAAGGGATCAGACCCAGCCAGCATGGGTTTAGGAGGGGCAGGTCCTGTCTGACCAACCTGATCTCCTTTTATGATCAGGTGACTCAGCTAGTGGATGAGGGGAAAGCTGTGGATGTGGTCTATCTGGAATTCAGCAAGGCCTTTGACACTGTCTCCCATAATATACTCCTGCAAAAGCTGGTAGCCCGTGGCTTGGACAAGTGCACTCTCTGCTGGGTTAAGAACTGGCTGGAGAGCTGGGCCCAGAGAGTGCTGGTGAATGGGGCTGCATCCAGCTGGCGGCCAGTCACTAGTGGTGTTCCCCAGGGGTCAGTGTTGGGTCCAGTCCTGTTTAACATCTTTATTGACGATGTAGATGAGGGGATTGAGACCATCATCAGCAAATTTGCTGCTGACACCAAGTTGGGAGGGAGTGTCGACCTGCTGGAAGGCAGGAGGGCTCTGCAGAGGGATCTGGATAGACTGGAAAAGTGGGCTGATTCCAATGGGATGAAGTTCAATAAGGCCAAGTGCCGGGTGCCGCACTTCGGTCACAACAACCCCCTGCAGCGTTACAGGCTGGGCGCAGAGTGGCTGGAGAGCAGTCAGGCAGAAAGGGACCTGGGGGTACTAATTGACAGGAAGCTCAACATGAGCCAACAGTGTGCCCAGGTGGCCAAGAAGGCCAATGGAATCCTGTCCTGTATCAAAAATAGCATGGTCAGCAGGACAAGGGAAGTGATCCTTCCCCTGTACTCTGCATTGGTGAGGCCACACCTGGAGTACTGTGTTCAGTTCTGAGCCCCTCAGTTCAGGAAAGACATTGAAGTGCTGGAGCGGGTCCAGAGAAGAGCAACAAGACTGGTGAAGGGACTTGAGCACAAGACCTATGGGGAGAGGCTGAGGGAGCTGGGGTTGTTTAGTCTGGAGAAGAGGAGGCTCAGAGGTGACCTCATCACTCTCTATAACTATCTGAAGGGAAGTTCTAGCCAGATGGGGATTGCTCTCTTCTCCCAGGCAGTCAGCAATAGGACAAGGGGGCATGGGCTTAAACTCTGCCAGGGGAAATTTAGACTGGATATTAGGAAGAAATTCTTTACAGAGAGAGTGGTCAGGCATTGGAACGGCCTGCCCAGGGAGGTGGTGGACTCGCCATCCCTGGAGGTTTTTAAAGTGAGGTTGGACATGGCACTTAGTGCCATGATCTAGTAAACAGACTAGAGTTGGACCAAGGGTTGGACTCGATGATCTCTGAGGTCTTTTCCAACCCAGTCGATTCTGTGATGCTGTGATTCTGTGAAGAATGGCTGTGTTTGTGCGTATTCACTCAGAAATGCTGATCTCACTTGGTAATTCTTAATTTCTAAGCAAAATCAAGAAAGAAACATCAAGACAAAATAACAAGGTGAGCTGTTTCTGTCAGTTGCATTTCTTCTTCATTTCTTTGACCTTCTGCACAAATTTGCAAGAAGGAAGTGCAAAGTGCAGGTTTTTCGAAAGTCTTTTGTGCTCATCCAGTTGAGCTGGGTTTCCACTGATGAAATAACTCCACATCTCTGACACTAGGGAGGCTCAAAGATCAAGCCCTCGCTCTGGAGCAAGACGTGCTCCTCAACTGAATGGTTGCAAATCCTTCTGAGTTGAGCAATAAATGTTCATATCCTACAAATTTGCTTTTCTTCTGGTACTTATTTCTAGAAATTCTTGTGCTGTTTCCCATGTAAAAAAAAAAACAAAAAAAAAAAACAAAAAACAAAAAACAAAACATGCTTAAATACAAGAACTGGAGAACAACAGTGCTCCATCAGAGAGAAGGTCCATCTGGCCCAATGCCCTGTCTTTAGAGTGGCCAGCCACCAGTGTCTACAGCAGAGCACATGAGCAGAGCCAGTCTACTTCTGCCGGAGTCCTGGGGGTGCTCCTAGGCCTCAGTGGTTGGGAACGGGCTCCCCTGGGACCCCCACCCACCACCACCGTCTCCTGCCAAGGGCCCAGGGGACGTGTCTCAGCTCAGCCTGGGGCCTTGGGTCCCTGCCTGAGCCCTGTTGTAGGTGTGTGTGCCCGTCCTGTCTCTGCCTCTGTCCCTGGCTGGGCCTGGGCCCTGCCCTGCAGAGAGCGGCTCTCCTGGATGGAGCCCTCAGGGCTCAGTCAGGGCTTGTCATGCACAACTCCAGGCATAACAGAGCAGAATTCTTCTCTTCTATATGCTGACAATGAGCCAAAAAACCATGAGACAATTTGCCCGAAATGCCAGGGGGTCTTAGCTCCATGAACACTTTCTAGTACACAAACCACAAATGATATAAGTCAAAACAGGATTTTATTTTAGGTTATTTTATTTCATTTACTGACTCTGTTTACAGAGCCGATGTGCACAAGCATTAACACAAGTTCGTGTAGCCAAGAGCAGACTGATGCATTCTTCAGTTCAGCTTGAAGAAACATCCCCTGCAGTCTGGCAAAGACAAGATACACAACTGCAAGAGCAGCATCAGGAATAGAGACCAAGCTGTCCCTGGTTCCTGAAGAGGGAGAATGGGAGGTATGAGGATCAGGAGTGACCATGCACAGAAGAAGAAAAAAAAAAGAAGAAAAGAATAAGACTAAAAAGAGAAGAAAGAAAGAATAAGAAAGGAAGAAGAAGAAGAAAGGAAGAAGAAAAGAAGAAGTAGTACTAGTACTATTAGTACTAGTAGTGGTTGATACTGCGAAGGTATTTTCCAAACTATGGCATATAGCGATGGCAAGCAGGCATTTTCCCTTTGAAAACTTGCTAAGCTCTTGTGCTTCTTGGCCAGTGACACCAAACTAGCTTTCTTGTGCCTGACCGGCACAGCGTTCCACACAGGGAGGACTGAAAAGTGGCAGATCCGGATGGCGCAGCAAGCCGGGAGACCTTCCAAGCACAGGCTGTTTTGCAGCAGCCAGAACCCCTGGGGAAATGGAATCCAGGGAAAAGAAGAGCTGGACCCTGCTGCAAAGTTCCTCTGGGCAAGACAGCCTGAGAGAGCCCGGGGCTGTGCTCAGTGCTACGGAGGACAAGAAGTAACTCCTAGGAGAACCCTTGTCACCCACCCAGCAACTCCAAGAAGCTTTCTGCCGAGTGTCCCTGATGTCCGACTGTTTGTCTACTGTTTGCGGATTCTTTAAGGATTGTTGTTGAAGGTTGCAAGTTGGTTGTTTAAGGTTTGTTGCATGAGGCTTGTTTGGTTTAGGTTGGTTGTTCCAGGTTGGTTGGTAGAGGCTACTTTGGTGTAGGTTGGTCAAGGCTCTTTGTTCTAGGCTGGTCTTTTGGTTTAGCTTAGTTGAGGCTGGTTGGCTGAGACTGATTGTTTGGCTTGTTGAGGCTCATTGTTTCCAGATTTTTTTTTGTTGCTGTTGCTTTTTTTACTTTCTAATACGTTGTTTCTAGGTCGTTTGTAGGTTGTATGTTTCTACCTTGTTTCAAGCTCTTATTTTTGACCGTTGATTTAGGTTAGTTGCTTTAGCTGGGTTTCTCTGAGTTGTTTGAGGTTGTTTTGTTGAGGCTGCTTGTTTGCAGGTTGTGTGCTTGTAGGTCATTTAAACCTGGTTGGATTCGGGCTGTGTCAGTTGGCATTAGTTGATTGTTTTAGGTTCCTTGCTTTAGGTTTGTTGGTTTAGCTTCTTAGGTGTGTTAGGCTTGTTAGGTTTGTGGTGGCTTGAGGTGGTTTGGTGTAATTTTAATTTAGATTTCTGTTGTTTGGTTGAGGTGCTTTGCAATTGTTTTTTTGAGGAGTTTGGTTGATGTTCTTTAGGAAGGTTCTTCAGAGTTGGCTGTTAGAGTTTGGTTTTAGTGTTTTGGTCTAGGTGTCTCGGTTCAGGTTGCTGAGGTTGTTGGAGGCTGTTGTTTTGATGCAGGTGGTTGGAGGCTGGTTCTTGAAGGCTGGCTGATTAAGGGTGGCTGGTTGAGGTTGGTTAGGTGAGGTGATTTTTGGCTGAGGTTGTATGATGTCTGTTGTGCTAAGTTGGTAATGAAGGTTGGTTGTTTTAGCTGCAATGTTTGAAGTTGGTCTTGGTTAGGATGTTGTCAGTGTTTGGTCTGAGGTTGGCTTAGGGAGTTTTGTTTAGCTTGTCCAGTTCAGATTTAGATTGTTTAGGTGGTTTAGGTGTTTTATGTTGGTTCTCCTTGGTAGGTTGCTTAGGTAGGCTAGTGTGTACATGTGTCTTTAGGTAAGACAGTTGAAGTAGATTTGCTTTGTCTTGCTTAGGTGGGTTGAAAAATGGCTGTTTAGCTTGGTTGAGCTTGGTTGGTTGAATTGGGTTTGGCTTTGAGTTGTTTAGGTTGGTTGAAATGTTTCTGTTTAGCTTGCTTGGTTGAGTTGGTTATGGAGAGGGCAGAATAGCTAGTATTTTTTAGGTTTGTTTTAGGAGTGGTTCCTTTAGCTTGAGTTGGTTGGCATTAGTTTCGCCTGGTTGAGGTTGTTTGGTTTATTTTGCTTGGTGCTGTTTGATTTAGGATTGTTTAGGTTGTTCTAGTTCGGTTGTTTTAGGCAGGTCAGTATCCATACTTTGCTTTGGTTACAGTTCTCTGATTCACGTAGGGGGTATTTTGGATTACGTTAGTTGTTTTAGGTAGGTTCTTTTGCTTGAGGAAGGTTAATTCGTTTGAGGGGTTTCTGTGGGGCTCGAGACCCACTTTGGTAGATCAGGAGCAGCAGGCACTGTGGCCAAAATGGCCCCAACAAGGCCTGGCAATGGGCCGTGCTCAACCCTTCAGAGGAAAGAAGAAAGCCACTGGAGGCACTTGCTGGCCCAGCCAGGGAAAAAAGCCTTGGTCATCCCAGTTGCAGAGCACGAGAGGCCATCTTGCTGGTGCTTGAGCATGCTTGAGATGTTGGTGCTTGAGCTTTTGATTTAGCTTAGTTGAGGCTGCTTGCTTGGCTGGTTGAGGCTTGTTACCATACTGTTGGTTTTGGTTGCTTTTTATACTTTGTAATAGGTTGTTTCTAGGTTATTTCGAGGTTGGTTGTTTCTACCTTGTTTGAAGCTCTTTGTTTTTAAAGTTGCTTGACGTTTGTCGCTTTAGCTGGATTTCTCTGAGCTGTTTGGAGGTGTTTTTCTGCGGCTAGTTGTTTACAAGTTATGTGCTTGTTGGCCATTTAAGCTTGGTTGGTTTGGGGCTGTTTCAGTTAACTTTAGGATGGTTGGTTTAGGTTGCTGGGTTTAGCGTGGTTGTGTTTGGCTAGTTGGTGGCTTGAGGTGGTTTGGTGTCATTTTAATTTAGATTACCGTTGTTTGTTTCAGGTGTTTTTTCTATTCCTTGTTTTGAAGAGGCTGTTTGATGTTGTTTTAGGAAGGTTCCTTAGGGTTGGCTGTTAGAGTTTGGTTTTAGTGTTTTGGTCTAGGTGTCTTGGTTCAGGTTGTTGAGGTTGTTGGAGACTGTTGTTTTGAGGCAGGTTGTTAGAGGCTGGTTCTTGAAGGCTGGCTGACTAAGGGTGGAGGTTTGAGGTTGGTTAGGTGGGGCGATTTTTGGTTGATGTTGTTTGATGTCTGTTGTGCTAGGTTGGTAATGAAGGTTGGTTGTTTTAGGTGTAATGTTTGAAGCTGGTCTTGGTTAGGTTGTACTCAGTGTTTGTTGGACGTTGGCTTAGGGTGCTTGATTTAGGTCATTGGTATTTAGGTTGCTGAAGCAATGTAAGTTGTTTTTTTTCATTAGGTGACTTAGGGAGGTTGGCGTATAGATGTGTCTTTAAGTAAGTTAGTTGAAGTAGTTTTGCGTCGTGTTGTTTGGTTTGGTCGAAGTGGTTCTGTTCAGCTTTGTTTAGATTGGTTGGTGGAATTGGTTTTGGATAGGGGAGAATAGCTAGTATTTTCTAAGTTTGTTTTAAGAGGGGTTACTTTAGTTTGGGTTGTTTTGCGTTAGTTTAGCCTGGTTGAGGTTGTTTGGATTATTTTCGTTGATGCTGTTTGGTATAGGATATTTATGGTTGTTGGTTCTGATTCAGTTGGTTTGAGTAGGTCGCTTTCCATAGTTTGCTTTGGTTTCAGTTCTCTGGTTTAGGTAGGGATTTTTAAGATGATGTTGGTTGTTTTAGGAAGGTTCTTTTCGTTGAGGTGGGTTATCCTGTTTGAGGGGGGTTTTGCTGAGCATGAGGCCCACTTTGTAGAGCAGGAGCAGCAGGCCCTGAGGTTTGAGATTTTGGTGCTTGAGCTTTAGGTTTAGGTTGGTTGAGGCTGCTTGCTCTATTGGTTGAGGCTCGTTTCCATACGGTTGTTTTTGGTCACTTTTTTTACTTTGTAATAGCTTGTTTCTAGGTTGGTTGTAGGTTGGTTGTTTCTACCTTATTTGAAGCTTTGTGTTTTGAGCATTGATTGACGCTGGTTGCTTTAGCTGGATTTCTCTGGGTTGTTTGAGGGTGTTTTGTTGAGGCTGCTTGTTTGCAGGTTGTGTGCTTGTAGGCCGTTTAGCTTGGTTGGTTTGGGGCTGTTTCAGTTGGCATTAGGTTGGTTGTTTAATGTTTGTTGGTTTAGCTTGGTTGCAGTTGGGTAGTTGGTGGCTTGAAGTTGTTTGGTGTCATCTTAATTTAGATTTCTCTTGTTTCATTTAACTGGTTTTTGCTATTGCTTGTTTGGAGGTGGCTGGTTGAGTTTTTTTAGGTAGGTTCTTTAGGGTTGGCTGGTTTGGTTCTAGTATTTTGGGGTAGGTATCCTGGTTTAGGTTGTTGAGGTTGTTGGAAGCTTTTGTTTTGAGGCAGGTTGTTAGAGACTGGTTCTTGAAGGCTGGTTGGTTAAGTTTGGCTGGTTTAGATTGTTTGGCTGAGGTGATTTTTGGTTGAGGTTGTTTGATGTTTGTTGTGCTAGGTTGGTAATGAAGGTTGGTTGATTGGTTTAGATGGATGTTGGATGTTTTTTTCTCTTAGGTCTTTTTCAGTGTTTAGTTTGAGGATGGCTTAGGGTGTATGGTTTATGTTGTTCAATTTAGGTCATTGGATTTAGGTTGCTTAGGTGGTTTATGTTTTTTCTTCTTGATGGGTGGTTTATGTGGGTTAGTTTGTATATGTATCTTTAGGTAACTGAGTTGAAGTAGGTTTCCTTTGAGTTGCTTAGGTTGGTTGAAATGTTTCTGTTTAGCTTGCTTGGTTGAGTTGGTTATGGATAGGGCAGAATAGCTAGGATTTTTTAGGTTTCTCATAAGAGGAGTTACTTTAGCTTGAGTTGGTTTGCACTAGTTTAGCCTGGTTGAGGTTGTTTGGTTTACTTTGCTTGATGCTGTTTGGTTTAGGATTGTTGAGGTTGTTCTAGTTCAGGTTGTTTGGGCAGGTTGGTATCCATAGTTACTTTGGTTTCAGTTCTATGGTTCAGTTAGGGATTAATTTGGATTACGTTGGATGTTTTAGATCGGTTCTGTTGCTTGAGGCAGGTTGTTTTGTTTGGGGGAGGTTGTGTGGAGCACAAGGCTCAGTTTGGAAGAGCAGAACAAGAAGGAGGCACTGAGGCCAGAATGACCCCAATAGGTCTGGCAAGGGGCCGTGCTCTGTTTTCCAGACTTCCCAGAGTGCTCATATGCCTCTGACCTAACGGACCTTGGGGGCAAGAATCCTTCCTGTGCCTGTCAGGACACCAGGGGCTGCTCCAAATCACTGGGACCCCTGGCAACATCTCTATCTGCATCCTATTTCTTACCGCTGCTGGCCCTGGCTCTGCAGGGGATGAAGACAGCGAGCTCTGCAGTGCTCCTCCACAAGTCATTCCCTTGCTCTTACCACTACTGTCCAGCTCAGAAGGGTTTCCATCCAAAAGAGGAGTCGTACAGCAGAGAACCTTCTGCAGCCTCGTCCAGCCTTCAGTCTTCTCCTTCCTCACTCCCCACCAAGGAATTCCACCAGCTTCTCAAGAGCTTCCTCGGGGATGTGTTGGGGCTGCCCCCGGGCCAGCTCTGGCAGCGGACACGGGAGGCTGCTCCTTTTTATCCTGCCCGGGTCATTGTGACCGCTGCGTTGCCGGGTGCTGGCATTGTGACATGGGGTGAGGGGGCCCCTGTGTGCAGCCCCGCCCGCAGCAGCCCCGCCTGCCAGCCCTCTGCTCAGCACCCTATGGAATAAGCCTTTGGGCTGCTGCCCCGAGACAGTCCTGGTGCTCAGGAGGCTTCATTGTCAAATGATGAAAGAAATACCACTTGAGATCTGCCGAGGATCTGGCAGGTGCCAAGACACTTGTCACTTTCAAAGAGATCCTGGCTGCATCTAACCAGCCATCTCACTGGTACAATCCATTTGGGGAAGATATTCAGAAAATACCATTTTGTGTGTGCTGGGATGTGTTTTTTCTACCTTATTTCCTTGCATGCAGATTGGAAAAATACCAAAGTTTAAGTTGCTCAAATAATTGATTTGCATCCAACATCCTCTTGATTAATATTGCACTCAGTAATATTTATCACTCCCTCAGTACTTAATTTGTGATAAATTTTGTTTATGGATTTCAGTGGGACAGTTCCAGTTGTGCAGAAGACTGTTTTTTGTGTGTCTGGTGGAGACAAGAGCAGCAGAATTTGGCCATCACCCGGTGGGCCAGTAGAAGCATTAGCAGGCTTAGCACTCCAGTTTTACTCCAATGCCTTGAGTCAGGCAATTATCAGCTTTCTTTACTGATCTGGTAAGACTCTGTAGGAAACTGTACCTGTATCACAAAGCAGACGGCACAGGAGGATCTGAAAACCCTAGTGATTAGGTTCCAAACCATGGCATCCAATGATGCTTTTCAACTAGTGCAAGGACAGCCCTTACCAGTGGACTCTGTTGCCGTGTCAAAAACTGAGGTCCTGTCTGAACCCCAAATGCATGGGAACACATGGCTTGTTGAAAGGGTTCAACTGCGTTACTCTGCTCTTTACAGGACTCTTGTTCTCCTCCCGCTTTCCACAGTTGCGGGAGGCTGTTACATACCATTCTCCTATAGACAGACGTAATTCCTGCATGTAAAGCAAGGATCATTTCTGGAACAATTCACACTTGTGAAAGATTGTGAAGCCCCTGGGGAGTTGAATATCATGATGCAAAACCAAGAGAAGAATGAAAGAAGTGGTGTCAGTGACATCTCAGACCCATAACGCTGAACTTAGCTAAATGGAGGTGAGGATGAGGTGGATACATGTTTAATAACATTCCACTACAGTTCTTTCTATGGGAACCACTCTGGAAATTTTCCTGGAAAAAAAACAAGCCTGCAGTAGGTAGTCTGTTAGGATTATAGTTTCCGTCATTTTTGTATGCTTCATGCTGGAAATCATCACGCTTTTTCTCCTTGTCCATTTCTATTTAGGTTTGACTGAATTTATGGCAAGAGAGCAAAGGAGAAGATACTTTGGGAGCTAAGATGAGGAGCAGAAACCAATCTGTGCACATGAGAGGTGCAAACAAAGCACTGGCATGCTCCTGCTGCCAAAAGGAAGGTGATACAAAGAGCCAGCGAGGCCTCCTGGGTCTAAGAGTCTCAAGATGCAAACCAGATATACATCCCTCTTTGTTGCCTCTTCCTGGTGACATAAGTACTGATTTTCAGGTATTTCCTTCCTGTCTCAGTAACAAGTGAGGCAGCACCTGCAGGAGTATTGGTCTTTGGGTTTTCTCCACTATTTGCCTTCCTCTTCACAGAGATCACTCTCACTCCTCCCTGAAGGGGGGTGGGCAAGAAATGATTACAGCCTGGCAGTCACTGATGTTGTTAATGTTGCCTCCTGTGCTTTGAGCATAGAGTAAAAAGGGGTTGGAGACAGGTTGGGAGAAGCCTCATCCACAGACCACAGCAGCTATGAGAGCAGTTGAGCACACTTTTACTTTTCTCTTTCTGCTGAAGCTCTAGAGGAGGATCACGGTAGCACAGAGGTATTCTTTACCCCATGCTTCTCAGCAGAAGGCCAGAGGTTGTCCTTTTTCCACCTCGATTGGTGCTATGCCAGTTTGTTGGATGTCAGTATCCCAGGCATGAAGGAAGGAGGTCATCTCCTGGTATGGTGGAGCATGTGCCTCAAGGGTGCCCTGGCTAAGAGAGGAGGCATGATGCTAATCAGCAGTTTGAGTGTTATATTTTAGACATTGACTGCCTGTTGTGGTTTAACCCCAGCCGGCAACTAAGCACCACGCAGCTGCTGCCTTACCCCCATCTGTATCCATAGATAAGGTGCCTAAAGTGTGGGTGTTAATGAGTAAGCCCAGTTGGTCCTACGCACAGGGCAGCAGTCCATAGAGACCACTGTGGAGCTGCTTTTCTGATAGCGGTTCCCTTTGTTGCAGCAAAAGTTATCATCACGGTGTATTGAATCCGACTTCAAGAAAGCTGACCCTGGTAACTACAGGCCTGTCAGCCTGACCTCAGTGCCTGGCAGGGTTATGGAGCAGATCATCCTGAATGGAATCACACAGCACCTTCAGGATGGACAAGGGATGAGACCCAGTCAGCATGGGTTTAGGAGGGGCAGGTCCTGTCTGACCAACCTGATCTCCTTTTATGATCAGGTGACTCAGCTGGTGGATGAGGGGAAAGCCGTGGATGTGGTCTATCTGGACTTCAGCAAGGCCTTTGACACTGTCTCCCATAATATACTCCTGCAAAAGCTGGTAGCCCGTGGCTTGGACAAGTGCACTCTCTGCTGGGTTAAGAACTGGCTGGAGGGCCGGGCCCAGAGAGTGCTGGTGAATGGGGCTGCATCCAGCTGGCGGCCAGTCACTAGTGGTGTTCCCAGGGGTCAGTGTTGGGTCCAGTCCTGTTTAACATCTTTATTGACGATGTAGATGAGGGGATTGAGACCATCATCAGCAAATTTGCTGCTGACACCAAGTTGGGAGGGAGTGTCAACCTGCTGGAAGGCAGGAGGGCTCTGCAGAGGGATCTGGATAGACTGGAAAAGTGGGCTGATTCCAATGGGATGAAGTTCAATAAGGCCAAGTGCCGGGTGCTGCACTTTGGTCACAACAACCCCCTGCAGCGCTACAGGCTGGGCGCAGAGTGGCTGGAGAGCAGTCAGGCAGAAAGGGACCTGGGAGTACTAATTGACAGGAAGCTCAACATGAGCCAACAGTGTGCCCAGGTGGCCAAGAAGGCCAATGGAATCCTGTCCTGTATCAAAAATAGCATGGTCAGCAGGACAAGGGCAGTGATCCTTCCCCTGTACTCTGCATTGGTGAGGCCACACCTGGAGTATTGTGTTCAGTTCTGGGCCCCTCAGTTCAGGAAAGACATTGAAGTGCTGGAGCGGGTCCAGAGAAGAGCAACACGACTGGTGAAGGGACTTGAGCACAAGACCTATGGGGAGAGGCTGAGGGAGCTGGGGTTGTTTAGTCTGGAGAAGAGGAGGCTCAGAGGTGACCTCATCACTCTCTATAACTACCTGAAGGGAAGTTATAGCCAGGTGGGGATTGGTCTCTTCTCCCAGGCAGTCAGCAATAGGACAAGGGGGCATGGGCTTAAACTCTGCCAGGGGAAATTTAGACTGGATATTAGGAAGAAATTCTTTACAGAGAGAGAGGTCAGGCATTGGAACGGCCTGCCCAGGGAGGTGGTGGACTCGCCGTCCCTGGAGGTTTTTAAAGTGAGGCTGGACATGGCACTTAGTGCCATGATCTAGTAAACAGACTAGAGTTGGACCAAGGGTTGGACTCGATGATCTCTGAGGTCTTTTCCAACCCAGTCGATTCTGTGATTCTGTGATTCTGTGAAGAATGGCTGTGTTTGTGCGTATTCACTCAGAAATGCTGATCTCACTTGGTAATTCTTAATTTCTAAGCAAAATCAAGAAAGAAACATCAAGACAAAATAACAAGGTGAGCTGTTTCTGTCTGTTGCATTTCTTCTTCATTTCTTTGACCCTCTGCACAAATTTGCAAGAAGGAAGTGCAAAGTGCAGGTTTTTCAAAAGTCTTTTGTGCTCATCCAGTTGAGCTGGGTTTCCACTGATGAAATAACTCCACATCTCTGACACTAGGGAGGCTCAAAGATCAAGCCCTCGCTCTGGAGCAAGACGTGCTCCTCAACTGAATGGTTGCAAATCCTTCTGAGTTGAGCAATAAATGTTCATATCCTACAAATTTGCTTTTCTTCTGGTACCTATTTCTAGAAATTCTTGTGCTGTTTCCCATGTAAAAAAACAAAACAAAACAAAACAAAACATGCTTAAATACAAGAACTGGAGAACAACAGTGCTCCATCAGAGAGAAGGTCCATCTGGCCCAATGCTCTGTCTATAAAGTGGTCAGCCATCAGTGTCTACAGCAGAGCACATGAGCAGAGCCAGTCTACTTCTGCCGGGGTCCTGGGGGTGCTCCTAGGCCTCAGTGGCTGGGACCGGCCTACCCTGGGACCCCCACCCACCACCACCGTCTCCTGCCAAGGGCCCAGGGGACGTGTCTCAGCTCAGCCTGGGGCCTTGGGTCCCTGCCTGAGCCCTGTTGTAGGTGTGTGTGCCCGTCCCATCTCTGCCCTGTCCCTTGCTGGGCCTGGGCCTGGGCCCTGCAGAGAGCGGCTCTCCTGGATGGAGCCCTCAGGGCTCAGTCAGGGCTTGTCATGCACAACTCCAGGCATAATAGAGCAGAATTCTTCTCTTCTATATGCTGACAATGAGCCAAATAACCATGAGACGATTTCTCCGAAATGCCAGGGGGTCTTAGCTCCATGAACACTTTCTAGTACACAAACCACAAATGATATAAGTCGAAACAGGATTTTATTTTAGGTTATTTTATTTCATTTACTGACTCTGTTTACAGAGCCGATGTGCACAAGCATTAACACAAGCTCGTGTAGCCAGGAGCAGACTGATGCATTCTTCAGTTCAGCTTGAAGAAACATCCCCTGCAGTCTGGCAAAGACAAGATACAGAACTGCAAGAGCAGCATCAGGAATAGAGACCAAGCTGTCCCTGGTTCCTGAAGAGGGAGAATGTGATGTATGAGGATCAGGAGTGACCACGGACAGAAGAAGAAAAAAAAAAAAGAAGAAGAAAAGAAGAAGAATAAGACTAAAAAGAGAAGAAAGAAAGAATAAGAAAGGAAGAAGAAGAAGAAAAGAAGAAGAGAAGAAGAAAGGAAGAAGAAAAGAAGAAGTAGTACTAGTAGTATTAGTACTAGTAGTGGTTGATACTGCGAAGGTATTTTCCAAACTATGGCATATAGCGACGGCAAACAGACGTTTTCCCTTTGAAAACTTGCTAAGCTCTTGTGCTTCTTGGCCAGTGACACCAAACGAGCTTTCTTGTGCCTGACCGGCACAGCGTTCCACACAGGGTTAGTTGAAAATGACAGATCCGGATGGCGCAGCAAGCCGGGAGACCTTCCAAGCACAGGCTGTTTTGCAGCAGCCAGAACCCCTGGGGAAATGGAATCCAGGGAAAAGAAGAGCTGGACCCTGCTGCAAAGTTCCTCTGGGCAAGACAGCCTGAGAGAGCCCGGGGCTGTGCTCAGTGCTACGGTGGACAAGAAGTAACTCCTAGGAGAAGCCTTGTCACCCTTCCTGGAACTCCAAGCAGCTTTCTCCCCCCGGCTGTAGGGCAGGAAGGCCATCTTCCTGGTGCTTGAGCAGCAGGCAGGAACCGAGCCAAAAGGGCCCAGAGGAGCTCTGCAAAGTGGTCATGCTCAATGCTGCAGAGGAAGGCAAAAAACCCCCGGGGACCAGGGCCAATCTGCCCCGGGGGAAAATTCCTTCCTGACCCCAAAGCTGGCGATCGGCTGTTCCCTGAGCATGTGAGCCAGACCTGGCTCCTTGTCCCACAGGCTGCTCATGCCTCCCAGGAGCTGCTCAAGCCCTATCCTGCCTTGACTTGGAGCCAGATCAGGGGCTTCCAAGAAAGCAAAAGTGCCTCTGGCCACATTGATCTTGGGGGCAAGAATCCTTCCCATGCCTGTCAGGACACCAGGGGCTGCTCCAAAGCACTGTGACCCCTGGCAACATCTCTGTAACCTACTTCTTACCACTGCTGCCCCTGGCTCTGCAGGGGATGAAGACGGCGACTTCCACGGTGCTCCTCCACAAGTCATTCCTTTGCTCTTACCACTGCTGTCCAGCTGAGAAGACCCCATAGGCTTGGGAACCTCTAGGGGCAGGAGGTTCTACTAATCTCCTGACGGGCTGCCCCTGCTCCTCAATGGCCATGCGCTGGGCACAGCTGCTGGGTCTCCCTGATGTCTCTTTCGCCATTCCGACTGTTTGTCTACTGTTTGCGGATTCTTTAAGGATTGTTGTTGAAGATTGCAAGTTGGTTGTTTAAGGTTTCTTGCATCAGGCTTGTTTGGTGGAGGTTGGTTGTTTCAGGTTGGTAGGTAGAGGCTGCTTTGGTGTAGGTTGGTCAAGGCTCTTTGTTCTAGGCTGGTCTTTTGGTTTAGCTTAGTTGAGGCTGGTTGGCTGAGACTGATTGTTTGGCTTGTTGAGGCTCATTGTTTCCAGATTTTTTTTGTTGTTGTTGCTTTTTTGACTTTGTAATATGTTGTTTCTAGGTTGTTTGTGGGTTTTTTGTTTCTGCCTTGTTTCAAGCTCTTTGTTTTGACCGTTGATTTAGGTTGGTTGCTTTAGCTGGGTTTCTCTGAGTTGTTTGAGGGTGTTTTGTTGAAGCTGCTTGTTTGCAGGTTGTGTGCTTGTAGGTCATTTAAACCTGGTTGGATTCGGGCTGTGTCAGTTGGCATTAGGTTGATTGTTTTAGGTACCTTGCTTGAGGTTTGTTGGTTTAGCTTCTTAGGTTTGTTAGGCTTGTTAGGTTTGTGGTGGCTTGAGGTGGTTTGGTGTAATTTTAATTTAGATTTCTGTTATTTAGTTCAGGTGCTTTGCAATTGTTTGTTTTGAGGAGTTTGGTTGATGTTGTTTTAGGAAGGTTCTTCAGAGTTGGCTGTTAAGAGTTCCGTTTTAGTGTTTTGGTCTAAGTGTCTCAGTTCAGGTTGCTGAGGTTGTTGGAGGCTGTTGTTTTGATGCAAGTGGTTGGAGGCTGGTTCTTGAAGGCTGGCTAATTAAGGGTGGCTGGTTGAGGTTGGTTAGGTGAGGTGATTTTTGGCTGAGGTTGTTTGATGTCTGTTGTGCTAAGCTGGTAATGAAGGTTGGTTGTTTTAGCTGCAATGTTTGAAGTTGGTCTTGGTTAGGATGTTGTCAGTGTTTGGTCTGAGGTTGGCTTAGGGAGTTTTGTTTAGGTTGTCCAGTTCAGATTTAGATTGTTTAGGTGGTTTAGGTGTTTTATGTTGGTTCTCCTTGGTAGGTTGCTTAGGTAGGCTAGTGCGTACATGTGTCTTTAGGTAAGACAGTTGAAGTAGATTTGCTTTGTGTTGCTTAGGTGGGTTGAAAAATGGCTGTTTAGCTTGGTTGAGCTTGGTTAGTTGAATTGATTTTGGCTTTGAGTTGTTTAGGTTGGTTGAAATGTTTCTGTTTAGCTTGCTTGGTTGAGTTGGTTATGGAGAGGGCAGAATAGCTAGTATTTTTTAGGTTTGTTTTAGGAGTGGTTCCTTTAGCTTGAGTTGGTTGGCATTAGTTTCGTCTGGTTTAGGTTGTTTGGTTTATTTTGCTTGATGCTGTTTGATTTAGGATTGTTTAGGTTTTTCTAGTTCGGTTGTTTTCGGCAGGTCAGTATCCATACTTTGCTTTGGTTACGGTTCTCTGGTTCAGGTAGGGGTTATTTTGGATTACGTTAGTTGTTTTAGGTAGGTTCTTTTGCTTGAGGAAGGTTGATTTGTTAGAGGGGTTTCTGTGGGGCTGGAAGCCCACTTTGGTAGACCAGGAGCAGCAGGCACTGTGGCCAAAATGGCCCCAAGAAGGCCTGGCAAGGGGCCGTGCTCATCACTTCAGAGGAAAGAAGAAAGCCACTGGAGGCACTTGCTGGCCCAGCCAGGGAAAAAAGCCTTGGTCATCCCAGTTACAGAGCACGAGAGGCCATCTTGCTGGTGCTTGAGCATGTTTGAGATGTTGGTGCTTGAGCTTTTGATTTAGCTTAGTTAGGCTGCTTGCTTGGCCAGTTGAGGCTTGTTACTATACTGTTGTTTTTGGTTGCTTTTTATACTTTGTAATAGGTTGTTTCTAGGTTATTTCGAGGTTGGTTGTTTCTACCTTGTTTGAAGCTCTTTGTTTTTAAAGTTGCTTGACATTTGTTGCTTTAGCTGGATTTCTCTGAGCTGTCTGAGGGTGTTTTTCTGAGGCAGGTTGTTTACAGGTTGTGTGCTTGTTGGCCATTTAAGCTTGGTTGGTTTGGGGCTATTTCAGTTGGCTTTAGGATGGTTGGTTTAGGTTGCTGGGTTTTGCGTGGTTGTGTTTGGCTAGTTGGTGGCTTGAGGTGGTTTGGTGTCATTTTAATTTAGATTACTGTTGTTTGGTTCAGGTGTTTTTTCTATTCCTTGTTTTGAGGAGGCTGTTTGATGTTGTTTTAGGGAGGTTCCTTAGGGTTGGCTGTTAGAGTTTGGTTTTAGTGTTTTGGTCTAGGTGTCTTGGTTCAGGTTGTTGAGGTTGTTGGAGACTGTTGTTTTGAGGCAGGTTATTAGAGGCTGGTTCTTGTAGGCTGGCTGATTAAGGGTGGCTTGTTTGAGGTTGGTTAGGTGAAGCAATTTTTGGTTGAGGTTGTTGTGCTAGGTTGGTAATGAAGGTTGGTTGTTTTAGGTGTAATGTTTGAAGTTGGTCCTGGTTAGATTGTATTCAGTGTTTGTTTGACATTGACTTATGGTGCTTGATTTAGGTCATTGGTATTTAGGTTGTTGAAGCAATGTAAGTTGTTTTTTTTCATTAGGTGACTTAGGGAGGTTGGCGTATAGATGTGTCTTTAAGTAAGTTAGTTGTAGTTGTTTTGCTTCCTGTTGTTTGGTTTGCTCGAAGTGGTTCTGTTTAGTTTCATTTAGTTTAGTTGGTTGAATTGGTTTTGGATAGGGGAGAATAGCTAGTATTTTCTAAGTTTGTTTTAAGAGGGGTTACTTTAGTTTGGGTTGTTTTGCGTTAGTTTAGCCTGGTTGAGGTTGTTTGGTTTAATTTGGTTGATGCTTTTGGTTTAGGATTTTTATGGTTGGTTGTTCTGGTTCAGTTGGTTTGGGTAGGTCGATTTCCATAGTTTGCTTTGGTTTCAGTTCTCTGGGTTAGGCAGGGATTTTTAGGATGATGTTGGGTGTTTTAGGTAGGTTCTTTTCGTTGAGGTGGGTTATTCTGTTTGAGGGGGGTTGTGCCGAGCATGAGGCCCACTTTGGTAGAGCAGGAGCAACAGGCCCTGAGGTTTGAGATTTTGGTGCTTGAGCTTTAGGTTTAGGTTGGTTGAAGCTGCTTGCTCTGTTGGTTGAGGCTCGTTTCCATAC
Source organism: Nesoenas mayeri (assembly GCF_963082525.1). Taxonomy (NCBI): domain Eukaryota; kingdom Metazoa; phylum Chordata; class Aves; order Columbiformes; family Columbidae; genus Nesoenas; species Nesoenas mayeri. The sequence continues at coordinate 110,336,565 of NC_137543.1, forward strand.
GGTTGTTTTCAGTCACTTTTTTTGCTTTGTAATAGGTTGTTTCTAGGTTGTTTGTAGGTTGGTTGTTTCTACCTTATTTGAAGCTTTTTGTTTTGAGCATTGATTGACGTTGGTTGCTTTAGCTGGATTTCTCTGGGTTGTTTAAGGGTGTTTTGTTGAGGCTGCTAGTTTGCAGGTTGTGTGCTTGTAGGCCATTTAAGCTTGGTTGGTTTGGGGCTGTTCCAATTGGAGTTAGGTTGGTTGTTTAATGTTTGTTGGTTTAGCTTGGTTGCGGTTGGGTAGTTGGTGGCTTGAGGTGGTTTGGTGTCATTTTAATTTAGATTTCTCTTGTTTCATTCAGCTGGTTTTTACTATTGCTTGTTTGGAGGAGGCTGTTGATTTTTTTTAGGTAGGTTTTTTAGGGTTGGCTGGTTTGGTTTTAGTGTTTTGGTGTAGCTATCTTGGTTTAGGTTGTTGAGGTTGTTGGAGGCTGTTGTTTTGAGGCTGGTTCTTGAAGGCTGGTTAGTTAATGTTGGCTGGTTTAGATTGTTTGGCTGAGGTGATTTTTGGCTGAGGTTGTATGATGTTTGTTGTGCTAGGTTGGTAATGAAGGTTGGTTGATTGGTTTAGATGGATGTTGGATGTTTTTTTCGCTTAGGTCTTTTTCGGGTGTTTATTTTGAGGATGGCTTAGGGTGTATGGTTTATGTTGTTCAATTTAGGTCACTGGATTTAGGTTGTTTAGGTGGTTTGGGTGGTTTATGTTTTTCTTCTTGGTGGGTGGTTTAGGTAGGTGAGTTTGTATATGTGTCTTTAGGTAACTGAGTTGAAGTAGGTTTTCTTTGAGTTGTTTAGGCTGGTTGAAATGTTTCTGTGTAGCTTGCTTGGTTGAGTTGGTTATGGATAGGGCAGAATAGCTAGTATGTTTCAGGTTTCTCATAAGAGGGGTTACTTTAGCTTGAGTTGGTTTGCACTAATTTAGCCTGGTTGAGGTTGTTTGGTTTACTTTGCTTGATGCTGTTTGGTTTAGGATTGTTGAGGTTGTTCTAGTTCGGTTGGTTTGGGCAGGTTGGTATCCATAGTTACTTTGGTTTCAGTTCTGTGTTTCAGGTAGGGATTAATTTGGATTACGTTGGATGTTTTAGATCAGTTCTGTTGCTTGAGGCAGGTTGTTTTGTTTGGGGGAGGTTGTGTGGAGCACGAGGCCCACTTTGGTAGAGCAGGAGGAGGGGCACTGAGGCCAGAATGACCCCCATAGGCCTGGCAAGGGGCCGTGCTCTATTTTCCAGACTTCCCAGAGTGCCAAAATGCCTCTGACCTAATGAACCTTGGGGGCAGGAATCCTTCCTGTGCCTGTCAGGACACCAGGGGCTGCTCCAAATCACTGGGACCCCTGGCAACATCTCTATCTGCATCCTATTTCTTACCGCTGCTGGCCCTGGCTCTGCAGGGCATGAAGACAGAGAGCTCTGCAGTGCTCCTCCAGAAGTCATTCCCTTGCTCTTACCACTGCTGTCCAGCTCAGAAGGGTTTCCATCCAAAAGAGGAGTCGTGCAGCAGAGAACCTTCCGCAGCCTCGTCCAGCCTCCAGTCTTCTCCTCCCTCACTCCTCACCAAGGAATTCCACCAGCTTCTCAAGGCCTTCCTCGGGGATGTGTTGGGGCTGCCCCCAGGCCAGCTCTGGCAGTGGACACGGGAGGCTGCTCCTTTTTATCCTGCCCGGGTCATTGTGACCGCTGCGTTGCCGGGTGCTGGCATTGTGACACGGGGTGACGGGGCCCCTGTGTGCAGCCCCGCCCGCAGCAGCCCCGCCTGCCAGCCCTCTGCTCAGCACCCTATGGAGGAAGCCTTTGGGGTGCTGCCCCGAGACAGTCCTGGTGCTCAGGAGGCCCAGGGGCTGTCCCTGCCGTTCAGTGGCCATGCACCTGGCACAGTTGCTTGGCCACCCTGATGTCTCCTTTGCCACTTTTATTGTTTGTAGGTAGTTGAATGTTTGTTGTTGAAGGTACCTCAAGGTTCTAGGTTGTTTGCTTAGGGTTTCTTACTTCAGCCTGGTTTTGTTGACGTTCGTTTTTTCAGGTTGTTTGGTTGAGGTCGGCTTAGTTCGTTTGGTTTATGTTGTTCCATTTATGTTGGTTTAGGTTATTCAATTTTGGTTGTTTAGAGGAAGGGAATAGAAGGGAAAGTTTATTTAAATTACTTTTGCTTATATCAAAGAGTAGGCTTTTACTCACATATGCTATTCCAAAAACTGAGATAAAGTAGTGAGAAAGCCTGGTGCACATCATACAGAATATCAGCTGCAAAACTAAAAACTGGTTTATGGCTCTCCACTTTCATTTATAGAGCTAAATTTCTGGCACCTCTGCAAATTAATCGCCATAGCTTCTAAGGCAGAATTCTTGACTTTAGGTGCAAGATTATCATATTAGTTTCCCGTGCAGTATCAAGTTGTTTAAAACTTTAGCTTTCATCTGGAAGTTTGAGGGAGGAATGGCATGAAGGGTGCTAGCTTGCTTTCAGAATTGGGAGCTGTCCCAAGAGCAGCCACTTGGAGGCAATGCCTACAGGCTCACTTGGAGCATGACTGAAGATTTCTTGCAGCAGAAGCACTCTGCAAATTCAGTCTCTTAGTTTCATGCTCTTTGCTCTGCTGACCTCTAGGGAAACTTTTCTGCAAAACTGTTTGCCAAAGCATTTGTATAGGGAGCTATTGTGACTTCAGATCAGTCATTGCCTCTATTATGTACCAGGCATTTGGGGTCTAATCCAAAGTAGACCTTCACATGAAGCTGCTCCCTCATACTGGTTCCAGTATGCTTGAGTGGGACAAGGTCTTATTACATCTGAGCAAGGCTCAGTCAGCAAAGGAAATGCATCCTGGGTTAAGAAATGGGGTGATTCTTTTGAATATTTGTGAACTGAGAAGTTAAAAATTTGAAAAGGACTCTGTGCTCTGAGTTTGTGCAGAGCAGCGTATATCTTTTCATCCAATGCTAAAACTGCTTCAGCAACAGATGAAGCTGATACCAGCCAGTTAAGTTCTAGCCTGATGCCTTTGGGAAGAATGAATAGATTGCTTTCCCAGAGGAGCTGGGGCAACTGTGCAAGTGTTTCCCATTAGCAGGTAATGAACTTGTTTTAGAAGGGACGTTTCATGGGCTGAAAAGCCAGAAGGCTTTGCTTGGTTTGATGCTAGTTAGCAATGAAGCCCAAAAACAAAGAGAGAAATGAAATATTAAAGGCATGGTAGACAAGTATTTTTGTTTGTTTTCCAAGGACTATTTAAAGGAGGAGTTATTACAAGAAATATGCATATTCCATAGGAAAGGCCTTGGAAAATTCTTTTTCTCCCGATGTTCAAACTGGGAAAATTTGCTGACAGTTGCCAGCTGGGAGCCCTTTTTTTTCTGGATGAAAAAGGTGAAGGTGAGTCATATTGGCTAACAATGACCATTCTAGAGCAGTGAATTTTTTCTCTCAAGTATCCTGTTTCAGGCCCCTACCTCATTTCTTTGCTTGAGCAGAAGACCTGACCACCTTTCCAGTGTGCAAAGTTTCACAGAGTAGACTATTTTAAAGCCAAAAGCCTAATAGTAATTAATTATCTACTATGGCATATGATGGAAAAGGTTATTATTTTTCAATAAGTTCAGGCTCCTACTATCACAGGCAACTACATCACTTTAAATCCTTTTCATAAATTGGTCAAACTCCATCTGTTGTTGGATTTCCATTTGTTTTCTTCTACTAGCAGATGACTCCAAACACTCGTTCTTTTCAGTAATAAAAGCCATACATTTACAGGCTGTGTTTATTGACAGTTTGCTTATAGCTGCTTGAACTAACTCTGTCTCCTAGTGCAAATGGTTCTTCTTTCTAGCTGTTTATCTATCTCTGTCTCTACCCTCAAGCTAATCTTACAGAACAGTGTGATTTCCTCCTTGTTTTCGTTACACTAGACTAACCATGCTCTGCCAGTTTCGCCTGAAATTAAGAGCTTGGTATCACTGATGATCTGCATAGCTTTTTCTGCTCCTGTTGTGAATTCATCATTCTCTGAATAAGAATGACCAGCACAAACACAGACTCAATGATCTAACAGTGACTTAAAGACAGCATTAACCTCTCTTTTCTAGTGTATGGGTTGCATTTGCCATTTCATTAGTAAATCCTCAAGTAAAGACACAGGTCTTTAGCCTTCTCTGTTTTTTCCAACAGCTGAGTTCCCAGTTCATAGAAACATTCTTCTGGTTGGGAAGAACAAACACTGACATATTTAGTCCAGCCAGCTTTTCCACGGTGCCTTGGGAGACAAAAAATATTGCACTTTAGACAATCTTAGGGCAAGATACAAACACAGCTGCAGTCAAGAAATGGCAGAGGTAGTAACAAAAAACAACAAACCAAAACTAAACAAAAGACAGTATGTGTAGACCTCAGATTATTTTTCAGACTATTTTTGTGAAATGGTTAGAAGACATGAATGCATACAGTACTTCAGAGAGCAAAAATAAGTTGTCTTCTAAGATTTCCATGCTTGACCAAAAAACCCTAGGTTCCCTAGGATAAAGAGATAAGTAAATTCAGGCCAGGTATTAGAGATACCACAGAAATTCTTATTCCTAGCTCTCTGTGTGCTTACGGGAATTAAACTGTTTTTGTAAGAGAAAAAGCAGGTTGATACTGGAAGACTGGAAACACAACTTCAAAGAATGCTAGATAATTGTTACTGCTTGGGAGAAAAAGAAAAACAGACACCTTTCCCCACCACCAACATGCCAAAAACCAACCAGCCAAAGAACAAAAAAAACCCCAACCCTAAGGAAAAATCCCTACCAGGTAAACAAACAAGCCCTGAGGAATTCTGCTGAAAAATAAAGATTCTCAGACTACTGAAAACTCTTCCTATCTCTGTTTATCTTGACAGATTGACAGTTTGTCCCGTACCAGAAGGATATTGCTAAGGACTTTAAGCATCATGGTTACAAAGACGGGACACAGAAACTTTAAAAAAAAGGAAGGAAGTACAACAAAAACCTTAACAAAAAAAGAAGTGGTAACATTGGCCATGAAGCATATAGCACAGCCTCCTCTTTAGTGCATAACCAGCTGAGCATCTATTTATATCAATTTTATTGCATTAAAGATGGTGAGCAGTCAGAACAGACTCTTGAGAGTCTTAATGCACTTTTGCAGACCAAACAAAGTATTTGAGTAAAAAGCAGAATATGAGTTGAGGTTTTAAAATTTTTTTTAATTACCTAAGCATTAGCCCAAGGCATCCATGGGATGGCTGTTCAGGAATTCCTTTTCTAAGGGCTCATTTTCTAGAACAAGCATCCAAATACTTTTGAAGCTGATTGTACTTCGGCTGCACCTTTCCAAGTATGTTTTTCTCCAGTCTTTACCACTGTTTTCATGTGCTGGCTATATGATAATATTTTGCAAGACAAGAGATACCTGCAAACACCATTTCTATGTCATAAGGTTTCAGCGTGTTGTGGGACAACCAAGACATGAACTCTTCAGATCACTGGTTCCCACACCATCGCAGGTGCCACTGACAAAACAGATCTTCTAACCTAATCTGGTGCTCCTTTCCCTTCTATTTACTCTTCCCTGCTGTCGAGGTTTTGATTGTGGGGTGACAATAAAACCGTGGCAGACGTACTGTTAATCCCCTCTTTCCCCCCCTTCACCCCCTCCCTCTCCCCCCTTCCCACTCAGGACAGGCGATCGGGAGGGAAAGAAAGACAGAGAGAAGAGAGTTGGAAAAATTAAAAATATTTTACTAATGCTACTAATAAGAATAGAGAAAATAATACAAAATATACAAAACCAATCTTGAAAGTCTCAGCAACTGCAGAGCCGGCACCCAAAGTCCTGGATTGGACTCTGCAGCCAATCAGAGCTGGATTCAGTCTCTCACTAGGCCTCAGTTCGCAGGGACGACTAGCAAGGTCCTCTCCTAATGTCGGCCATAAGGAAAAAGGGCAGAGATCCTCATGATCTTCCAATTTTATATGAAGTATTCACATGAATGGAATGCTATACAGAGTTGGTCGGTTTCTTGGTCAACTGTTTCTCATTTCGCTTATCAATAATTTTGCATTCCATTGCTATGTTTACCAAAACATGTATCTGGTTCTCCAGGAAAATGCAGCTAATACGAAAGCTTTAGCTGACAGGCAAATTCACTAAAAGAGAAACTTGTTTTTAACAAAACCAGGACACCTATTAAGCTTTGTGGAAACAAATTGTAATGAATCTTAAACTTTCTGGCTCTTCAGACAGCCAGCAATTGGCACTATACCATCAATGCCTTCAATACTTCTGAAGGATTTAATTCTCTGAAAGGAATCTGTTTCAGGTCTGCTTTGTTATGTCAGGAACCTATGGATTTCTATAGGTTTTCACTGCCAAATCCTATGCTGCCATTGCCTGATGGCTGAGAGCTGCCAACACTGACATGACTGCTGTTGGCACATTCTACAACCTGATGTAACCAGTTTCCAGGCAGAGTAAACTTACTGTCATTAGCAGCTTAGGTTCTAGTTAAGAAGCTTCTCTGACAAGTCAGGAGGCTTGCTCCACATGAGAAAACACCAGCACTCTACTGCTAATCACATAACTCTTTCAAGTAATACATTCTTGTTCCAGAAATGCTAATGAATGGTTGGGAGTAAATTGGAAATTGCAGCCTGTGCTGAGTTGTCTAGGTCGGTCCTGTGTAATTAACCATGTTCTCTACAACTGCCTTTCTAGGTCTGGGGTTTGTTTTTTTTAATGTAACAGAAGCCTGACAGTATACTTGTTTTGATGAGTGTTTCTGTGTGTGCTGCAACACACACTGGAGGACCTCCCCATAGCTGCTGAATATTCACATGCGCAATGAGCAGCAATGGCTATCAGTAAAGCTGAGGACAGCCTCCAGGCCATTATGGAAAGACAAGCTGTTCCACAATAGCCGCAGATGAAGTCTGGGAAGTACTTAACCCAGTGGAGAAGGCACAAAGAATGCTGCTACTGACACTAAGTTGCACAGAATTTTCATGATGCATAGCGTATTCATGAATAAACACAGTTTGACAAAGTATAAATGCACCATCATCTAGGTCAGAGTAATCCTTCTTGGATAGTGACCTTCTCTCCTGAATCGGCAGGTGGGCCAGTGCACCAGGACCACCACCTTCACCATCCTATAGACATTGCTAAATAGAAAAAATGATTATAGTTGTTCTACACACAGCATATATCTTAAGAGAAAACCTGAATGAAAGTCCAGGTGTGTGTGTGCATAACTAGAGAAATATGTAATGGATGCTTTGATGACATTGCTTATATGAAATCTGAGTTGGACAGAGACATTAAGGGTGGAGTAAAATAACACACTTGCAAAAGGAGGCTTGCTGGAAGTGATGTACAGGACCTGGACAGGAGGAATACTTTTGCTTTGGTTTAGAAAAAGAGAGGAAACCATTGGAGGGATTCAAGGAGTTGAAATACAACAGTGGAAAAAAAGGTGGGGTTTCTTGGTTTTGTTTGTTTTTAAGTCATGTTTTACACAGAAACATAATGAGTAGGTATGTAAGCTAGGTAACAACAATTAGACAGCAGGTGGCCAGAAGACTATTAAATCACTAAGGAAAGACAACAAATTGTGCTTTTAAAGCACTTATGATAACATTCAAGATGGTATGGCAGACTACCTAATGGAAAAAAGTTGGCTCAAGAAGATGAATTGAAGTACAGGCAGCAGAGTGGCAGCTCCAGTAATGAAATTCATGAAATTATGAAGAAGAAAACGGTAGAGATGGCATAAAAAGGGAAGAAAGAGCTTGAGACTTCAGAGTATGAAATCAGAAGAATTTTGGAAGAAAACCTGAAATAGCCTAAATTGAAGTTAGTTTCACTAGCGAAAGATAGCAAAAAAAAAAAAAAAAAAAAAAAAAAAAAAAAGTAATCAGAAAGCAATGAAATTGCTTTATTGTTCAGAGTTAAGCACACCCTGTAATAGGAGTGATTTCCTCCTAGGTGCTAGTTCAGCAAGAGTTCTTACACACCCAAGTTAATAATCAGAACCTACATAGGATACAACCAGGAAAAATCACCTGTAGTCTTTCCTACGCTGCCTTCTGGAGCCCTCTTTCAAGTTGGCCCAGCTATCACTTCTTGGTTGCTCTGTGCATTTTTTTTTCCTCCAGTGACTATTTTGATTAAAGCAAGTCAAAATATTAGGTGAACAATCATTTACCTTGCAAAACTCTCCAGAGTAATACTAAACGTCACAAAAATTTAGCATGCCTTGATTCTTATAGGAGACACAATAGGTCTGACTGAACCCTTAGTGCCTTGTGTGGCCATTCTCCACTCTCACAGCTGATGCCAAGTGATCAAAGACCCACCATAGGGTGGGCAAAGTGCCATATAGCCCTGCCCTGAGGGCTGGGTGAGGCCAGGGTGCCACTCCGCTTCACGGGGTTAAGAAAGAAGAAAGAAAATAATATTAGCATTAAGGTTGTTGCTTAGGATCAATCCTAAGGATTGAATTAACTCTCCAGCATCTCTCCCAGTCTATGGGCTGTTCCAGGAAGCAATAGCTTTATTACTGTGGAATATCTGGAGTATTTCAGCCAATATTGATTGGATGGAGAAACCAATTTCACCCTCTTCCTGATTCCACTGTCAGACTAGAGGAGAACATTGCTGAATTAGAAAAAAGATTTTACCATATAGAAATCAGCTTTTAGTTCAGTATTCACTTCTGAAAACAGTTTAAATTATGATATATTCACTGGATTTGCTTTGGTGATTGGAAACTAATCAGTAGTTCTTGCAGTGCAGTGAGTAAACTGGGAAGGGTGAAATAGGGCATCACTTCTGCTAGAGTGACTAGGCCACTTCGTTTAATACTGTGCATGAACAAAACGTCTAACTCCCATGATCCAGTTAAAGCAAAAAACTCTTTATTATACTATGTGTAGGATACTGTTTTGTTTTACCCAATTTGCAATCTTGCAAATTCTTATTTTTGTGAAGAAATTACTCGTAATGCTCTGTGGAGCAAAGCAGCACAGAGAGGAGACCTGGTCATACCAGATTCTCTGCATTAGATCAACTTTTAAAGTAAAACAAAGGATAGTAATCCTAAATCTGCCTTATGCCCGTTGCTGTTAATAGCAATCAGACTGAGGATGCACTCTGCCTGAATTGCTTCAGTAATACCACACACCAGCACTTAAATTCACTTAGTCTTATGGCAAGGTTGCCTGACAGCAGTGCACCATAGTAGCCAACTTAGTATCTCACAAGTGTTTTATTAGGTCTCCTCTTATCGCTGCTCTTAACTGAATCAGTAAGAAAACAAAATACTCCAGCACATGTTCACTATTTCCTCTTATCACTGCTCTTAACTGAATCACTAAGAAAAAAAATACTCCAACATATGTTCATTGCTTCATGTGTCTTCAGTAACACTGCTGACAGCAAACAATAGCAATGACGAAGATTGTCAGCAGGAAGGAAACCTTTCTTTGTGGTCTGTTTACATCTTCTTGCATGCATCACTAAACCTTGCGTTTAACTCGCTGCCTTTATCTAAGAGAAGAAATAATTTTGTCCTTCACCTGTGAGTTTGTGGTATTTTTTTGCTTCCCTTTCAGACTCTAAATATTTGAGAGAGGGGCCTGAAAATGAAAAGCATAGTTTTTCTCTCACTTAACCATGCTGTAAATTTTGGTGAGCCAATAGCCTATATACATGAATTTGCTCAACTGAAAATAACAGATGTATTGCTCAAATTGTATTACCTTATTAGAATATTATAAATACCAATTTTTCAGTCAATTTCACTTGAGGAAGGAACTTAAAAATGACATTTTAGTGGTCCCACTATGCTTATACAAGCCAGCAGGTGAATACTTTGGGTCTTTCTTTGAAAGGTCTTCAACCACCACTTCTCGACCTGCAGATCTCAAGATTGCATGGATTCCTGCTTGCTGCAGTTTTGCTCCAGCCTTGGATTTCATCTGAGGCCTTGGAGGGACGTACCCCTCCTGTAATCACTGTGTGGTATCGTGTAAGGTGGGGCAGGCACCAGTTGGGTATTTGCTCACGTTGCACTTGAGTAGAGGAAAACAGACTTGCTATCAAATGGAATTAAAACGTTGTTATTAAATTAAATCCTTCATATGAAAATTAGTAACTGAACAGGAATTTATGCTTTAGCTAGCTCGTGAGGTTAGAGCTACTCCTTATCAGGTATGGCGGACACCCTTCTATACATCTGTAGCTGAAATAAATCTTTGTCTTCTAAAATTCACTTCAAAGGAAATTTCAACAGTTCTCATCCACTGAATTTTGTCTTCTCAGAAGACCTATGTTGAATCTGTGTAGAAATCCACACAAAGCTCTTAAACACCTTGTTTTGTAAATGTTTAAAACCATGACTGTTCTTATGTCTTTATATAATGTAATAAATCTCCCTGCAAATTCGATATTCTGTCAACCACAACATTTTGCTCATAGGTTTTCCTAAGAGTGCCGATTCTTGGGAGCTTTATAGGCTTTCATCCTTTTAATGCTGATTTCAGCTACGGAAAGCTCTTAGGTCAGCAACACTACAAATTGGGGGAAGGTGGAAAGCTTGAGCTTGTATGTTTTTCTGCCACTTTCTTGTAATCTCTATAGGCGATTTAATCCTACTACGGCATTTGTAATCGAAAGCCACTAGGAAAAGACTTTGTATGTTAAGGCAGTATCATCACTTACTGCAAGGCGACAATAAACAGTGGCACATGCTCTCTGTTAACTCCCCACCCTCCCCACTAAGGAAAAGGTAATACAAGGAAAAGGGAGAGAGACTTCAAGTTGGAAAAATTTTAAATGCTTTACTAATGCTACTAATAAATGGAGAAAATAACACAAAATAAGCAAAACCACTCTTGAATTTCCCAGGGCAGAGTTGGCATCGCTCCAGCAGCTGCAG